>NW_027041085.1:0-496017 GCF_037179485.1 Ochlerotatus camptorhynchus
GAATAGCAGATTTTTAACGATGGGCCCAATCTTAGATCCATAGGCCAACATTAGAGACATTTCCCCTATTAGGGAAAACACATCAATCACAGAATTTGAGCCTACCGGACGGAACCTGCGTTAATACTTTTTGATGCATATTTTAAGCCCCTTCTACTAAGAGAATTCGGCAAGGTTATTTTTTGGCATAATGCTCTTAATAGGAGGGACTTAAAATTTGAACCAAAAGGCATAAAGATCGGTACCGTCTGGCATGCTGAGTGCTTGGTATCAATATTCGGCGACTGTGTTAGGGAAACCACTTTTCCCATCACGGAGACGCCTCGTTTTCTGATGACAAAATTACGCATTTACGTGCACAAAACGCACGGAATCTTTGTTTTATTCAATAGATAATAAATAAAGCGAATATTGATTGAAGGAATTTCTTGCTCAAATTTTTCCAATTGCGATAAATCATATAAATTCGAGATTTTTTTTTTGCTTTTTCTAGCGTCCTGCAGAAAACCTTACGAAGTAACCTCACTTTTACCTGTGCTCCAACTTTCAAAACCGAATTCAATGCCATATTTATACTCGAATATGTTGAAAAATACACTTAATCTTCTAGTTTACTCGATATCTATCCATTGCAAACAATATTTTGATAGTTTTTTTTTTTATGTTTTGAGAGTTGGTGTAGACTGAGGTTAAGGAATCCGACCAATTCAGCATAACAAAATTATATCTCAATTATATCAATATCTGTTATAAGTGACAGCCGTTGTTATAATTTTGTTTAAGCAATCTGAACTGAAGAAGGAACGAAAAAATATAGAAGGCATTGGAAACATAATTATAACACGGTTAGTTGCAATAAATATTAAAAAAATCATTCATAATTGCAGATTGCAGATTCGAACAAAATGTTGATTTTTTGATAAAGATAGTTGATAAAATTTGATTCCATATACAAATAACACATTCAGTAATAATTTTGATCTTCATTATAACACGATTTGTTATAATCCTGTTACCTTGTATTATATTTGATGAAACACGATAAGTTACAATTTTCTTAAATATATAACAAACTTAGTTACATTCTAGTTAACCCTACAGGGAATTTTGATATTTTTTGTTATCTTAACTACTAACGGTACAGGTTTTGTAATAACTGGTGTTATAAAAAATCAATATATCAAAATAACACATTCTACAATAAACCTGGTTGGGAAACGCAACTGGGTATTCGGTCATTGCGAGAATTTGTATGTACCACTTCAATAAGGCCTGTACTCGAAAAAATGCATCAGACTAAAGTGTTCGCCAAAAATTTATTTTAAGTCGGATTTTCTTGAAATTTTCAGGGAATGAACTCATACATATGGATTATGTTTTGGTATAATTACTTCATTCCTTTATTCCTTTTCCTTTCCATCGCTGAAAGCCCGTACCTTTCCCTTAAGACCCCTCATTACATTTTGTGCAATGGTGGAGCCGATCTTTTTGATCACTTTCATCCATTCTTTCTTCAACTCCAGCTCGTTCTTAAACACCTTGGACGATTTTCGCCTTCATAATGGCCCAAAATCTTTCCACCGGACGAATCTCTGGTGAATTTGGGGGTTGGCGGTCTTTGGTACAAAAACAACGTTATTGTCTCTGTACCAATCCAACGTCGATCGCGCGTAATGGCATGATGCCAGGTCCGGCCAAAATAATGTCTCGCCTCCGTGGGACCGCAGGAAGGGCAACAGACGCTTCTGGAGGCACTCGGTGAGGTAAATTTTGCTGTTGATGGTACCCATTGTGATGTACGGTTTACTCAGTTTACCGCATTGGCAGAGCAAGTATTTTTTGGCGAATTTGTCCACTTTCTTCTTCCTTGTGTCTTCCGGAACATCAATCCGTGATTTGGCAACGTAGAACTCCAGCCCCGGTATCTGCTTTGCGTCTGCCTTGATGTAGGTTTCGTCATCCATAACCACACACATCGGTGTCGTTAACCACTCTCGATACAGCTTCCTTGCGCGGGATTTGGCCACCGTGTTTTGTTGATCACGCCGGTTTGGTGCCTTCCGGACCTTGAATGGTTTGCTGAACGAACCAGGCGGAACACTTTGCCTTCAGAGCCGCGTCGCGAATCGAAAGGTTCGGATTACGCTTGAAATAATCCAACACCTTCAGGGCCTTCACAGGGTCAGCTGTCTCCGAGTTTCTTTCACTTCTAGCCCGCCGCTCGGTCGTCAAGAACTCCTTAAACGATTTTACCACCCGAGACACAGTTGTATGGGTGATTCCCGGTTGTCTTCTGATCCAGCTCATGATCGCAGTCGGATTTTCCATGACGGCGCGCAAAATTCTCCGGCGATTTTCTTTTTTTTCGATGACATCTCAATAACCACTGAACCGATTGTTATGAAATTTTGCACATGTAAACAATTCACTCCAAACTAGTTATACCCAGATTTTCATCAATTTTTACCCACGGATAAAGAAGTTACACACGGATAAAAATGGTGCATTTTTCCGAGTACAAGCCTTACTGTTACGCATTGGACGACAAACGATTGGTTGCTGGGTACATAATCAAAGAGCTTTGGGGGTGATGTGGCTGGCAGAAAGGCGAACGAACGTTCAATGAAAATTAACTCTTAAACAACAATATTTTATTGTGATCCTAAACTGGACCGTTTTGTCGTAATAGTTGAGTAATGCTGAGCTATTAGAGTGTTCAACACGGATGAGGCTGGCGAGCTGTATGTTGTTTGGAGCAACGGTGACCCACAGCGACTCACGAAGAAACTGATTTCGATCCATAGCAGTGCGGCTTCTTCCTCCTTGTGTTGCTCATGTGGGTTCTGCAGCTCGCTGCTTGCAGGCTGCCTTTCGTTGTGTACTGAAGAACAATGATCAACGCCACACGCCGAAAACTCTGCTGCTGCTGATGATGCTGCTGCTGACACCGACGACCGGACACCACCACACACGGTGATTGAATGAGCACCGTTCAGTGAGACAGGATCAAATTCGATTATTAAATCTGTGTTAGGGAATGCGCTGTTTGCAGGCAATCGGTGATAATTTTGATCACCATTGCAACATTTGGGCATTTGTGTATTTTTCAATAGTGACCTAATGAAAATTAATAAAGCGTTCATTTTAGCAGATTGGTAGATACATTTCCAATCGACTGGCTTGTTTCGAATTAAAATCCATCTGCTATTGACAGAGTTATATGTGGTCAAAACCTGACCTCTTTTCGTAATGCAGTCGATTTTGGTTTTTTTGTAAAATGCACCCCCAATATGTTGCCGAAAGACGTAATCCTACGTCAAAAGTCAATGCAATTTTGTTGTATACCCGGGTATACAAATTACATGAACGCGCACGGGATATTAAACTAATAAAATGCGATCACCGATCCACAACAACACAGCCGAAACACTCCAATCACTCGAGAACTAAACGTATGCGTATTTCGACGAACCGATAGGAAAACCCTACTATAAGGAGCTTCACTCAAGTTAAACAGGGACTACTATCTGTTTTTTTATGAGGATTTATAATACTTTCAAACAATGTTCTTCCGGCAAAGGCCCTGTTGTCGTCGTCGTTGGGTCTGATATCTTCTTGTACGAGGGTGGAGTATTTATTTCCCATCCACTTTCTTCAATTTGTTGTAATTTATGAAACCCTGAACCGGCCGAACGGCATCCCCGGAAAGCCCAAATGGATCATTTGCATGTGTGCTTCCTTTCAGGATGCTACAACAAAGAAATACTAGGGGAAACTTTCGTTCGATAAGTCTACTTACGATAACCATTCGTTGTATCTATGGGTCTTTTGGAATACACACGTACGGCAGGTTCTTCCACGGGTGTCGTAACCATCATCATTTTTCATCTTGTTATTATTGCATTTGGTTCGGTGGGGCAGAGCGAGCAGGACAATGCGGAAAGGACATTTTCCATCGTTCCTTCTGGTATCGTCGTGTACACAGCAGTTCATGTAATGCGCTGGATAAATGCTCTGTATAGTCGTGCTAGGGAAATGCTAGCTTTCCGCAGCTGATCAGCTTTTCAAAGGAACTTTTCCATGGCCACAATCGAAAAAATATTCATAAAAGGTAATGAAAAATAGCGATATGATGCTCTTTTGTCGACTTCTTTATGTTTTTTTTATGATACCTGAGGTATGCGGATACGAGATGTATGGATATTGGATATGTCTCCTACCGTTACTGCTTGATTTAATATTATGCACAAGGTGAAAAGTTGTTACCAAGAATTTATTGTATATGTGGTTCCAAGCGTATTAAGTTTTGGATTTCAATTTTTGCACACATTGAAAACTACTCACTTTGTTCTGGCGACTTTTATTCAAATATTTTTGTGTTGTCAGCTCTGAAATCGTTTATCAGAAATGCTATTCATCCCAAATCAGACTCACCAAATCCCGCGGTAATGGTGCCATAATGATAATAATCTTCCTCTGGCTCGTTCTGGCGAATCCACCGAATGAAAAGCAACTCATTTTCCACCCCATACAACCGACAAACCGAGTGGCAAACGAGTCCTGCGCTGGTGCTGCGCCGTTCCGAGAGAGAAACTATTCTTGCCACTTCTCCGAAAGCTGTTCCGTTTTACGACGACAGCTTTCGCTACATTAGTGCTGATTTAGGCTGCGATTTCGGCTAAGTTACCACCGGAGAAAGCGGTGCTGAGCCCTCTTCTCCAAGGGGCAACTTTCAACTGGCGGAAAGTTTCGGCTTCTACTGGTGGTTGAACCCAAATGCACAATGTCCATTCCGTTCTGAATAATAACAATTATGGAAAATTTTACTGTTATCGCAATACTTTTGCTGGGGTTTGAAAAAGGTGATGACAATGTAATTTTCCCACCGAGAAGACAAACATTGGGAACTCATAATGGCACAGAAAAAAAAGAAGCTCCTTTCAATGGGTGGAGAAAATGGAAATCGTATTTAGCCCGAAAAGGAAAAAATGAAAAGAAAGTGCAGCGTGTCACAAAATGTCAGCCAAAGTGCCACGGAAAAGTCAACCAAATCTGATTCAAAACCAACAACGAGTAAATGGATTTAAAAAGAAAAGGCGAAAAACTGGAAAAGCCAAAGCTCGTCCACCTCCTCGAGTAACTTTTTTTTTTCGTTCCCGTTCAGGGCAGCTGTCAGTCGAAAAAGACGATAGAGTACAGCTTGCCTGTCACCCCAGCGTAGCACTAAGCCACACAAGAATGAAGTCTAGCAGCAACAGCAGAAGAAAATGGCGATACGTTGAGGTCAGTTAAGACAATGTCGTTTTTTCACTCCATTTCCCAACAAATATCAAAATGCAATCTAGATAAAATGATTTCTTTGCTTCTGTACGGTCTAGCTGTTGGCTTAAACGATTCCAACTCGCCCTGGCAAACCGATTGTCTTACTTGTCTTCGGAGCCCGGCAGGGGACAGCTGGTTTTTCCTTTCGCTCTACTGTCGTTCGTCAGTAAATGTTCTGCAAGATTCTGGGATGCTATCGTCGGATGCGGAATCCAGTGGAGACAGGCAGGCGAGGACAGAATGTGGTGTTTCTGTGTGGGAAAAGATAAATTGATAGCTCAAATGAACATAAATTCAGTGTCGACTGAATGGACTGTCTTCATCATTTTGGTGATACAGAAGCAAGAGGAGTTGATGCGATATGGGAAAGGAAATACAATTGTTTTATAGTTTTCATTGGAGTAGTTCTTATCGAGGCGGATGGATGTGTTATTTCTTATTCATGGAGAGTCGATTTATGCGTTGATTAGCTGGATGCTCTATTCCGTGACCAGAGATTTATCTCCGCAGAAAATCGCATCGATCTTGGTTTATTCTTGTATTGAATATGCGAATGATCCGTAATTCCTATCAACAACGGATAGAACTACTCGACTTTAGGACCCAATTGGTGATCAAATGTTGGTGAATGCAAGAATTTTTGAAATGAAGATGGCTTCAAAATTCCTTCATATAAAAAATATTATTATAATATCTCATAGTTGAATAATTTAGAAAAGTAGCATTTTAGCTGTAATGAGCATTTTCTAAGCCCAGGTTTTGGCTCCGTGGAGTCCTTTGGGCAATTGAACCTAACAAATACACTAATTGATAAAAAAAACAAAACGGTATTAGACTCAGTACGATGCGCGAAAATCACATCGTATGATTCAGCAAAAACTGGCCGATAAAACGAAGGAAGCATAATAAAGTGACGTACTTAAGTAGGAACAACACCACCAACAACAAAACTCACTTATACATTTTTTTTGTAAAAGTACGTTTATTTGTTGTGTTTTGCTTATTTAAAATTATTTACATAATTGTATTATACACCAACTTCAAGGTTGGAATTCAGTTCACCTACATTGATCCTACCTGTTGAAGAGTACAAAGAACCCGTCAAACTACAACCCTGTCAACATCACGCTGCAATCGCCACACCAACTCAGATGGTCAGGGTAACAATATGATCGACTGTCTACACACTTAAAAAAAATCATGTAAATTTAGGTGCTCTGAGACTGACATATACGAGCGTCATTTTTGACATAAAATTGAGTCGTAATAGACGCAAAACTCAGCTCAATCAAACGTACTTTTCGTCGAGAACCGAACTTTTCAGTCTCGGAGCACTTAATTTTACATGACATGTTTGTTTACGTCTCATCCTTTATGTCAAAGATGGATTCCGTCACGTGTAAAATTGGGTATTTCTAAGTGTGTACTACCTACAAGCAGCTAACCGAAACAATGTGATCACTACGCTCTCATCTTCTCCGCCACCACGGTCAAGATCGTCATCATCATCGTCATCATCATCATCATCATCATCATCATCATCATCATCATCATCATCATCATCATCATCATCATCATCATCATCATCATCACAGCTTTAATTCACACGGGAGTAATAAGGAAGGCCGGATGGTTGATCATAAGAGCGGCGGGAATAGCTCTGAGACCCAACGACGAATAACATCGCATTGAGGCACCGAAAGTCTGTTGGACTGAAAGATACGGACCGACAACCAGTCCACATCCGAGTAGTCACCGAGACATACGGGCAGAAGACCCATGGCCGTTTTTAATTCATTCCTTGTATTATTTAATGTAGTAGTTTTAAGCCAAATAAATCCAGTAGTGTTAAGTGAATAAACTAGTTTGCATGTTCCGTGATGTGTTATAAATAAATTCCCAATTTCGCTGTTTGGACGCTGGAGGAAACATCCTACAATTGAAGACATTGTGATGTGCATGGAGACTTAATCTATTGTGTGATTGGAGCCAATTCACCCGTAGATGTTGGGGCCATTTATTTATGGAATTATTCCGTTACCCACTACTGAGCTATCCGATAAGGTAATCGACCATTCCCCCTTCATTTTGGTTCTTCGAGCCGGATGCTGGACCATCCAGTAAGCCAAGCGTCATTGGGTCGATAAACTTTCTTTGCTTGGTCTGACGCTTGGATCCACCATCGTAATTGTCTAAGGTATCTTGCAATGGTCCTTGCAGGTCCGGTGCACTTGGCCCTATAACGGACACAACGCCGTCATCTGCAAGCTGCCTTAGCGAGCAATTTTCATCAAGACACCCATCAATGTCTTTTACATAAAAATTATAAAGAAGGGGCTTAAACATGAGTCGACGTTGTCGAGTTTCCATGAGAAAAGCTCATATATTTCTCATATAACAAGTTGCTCAAATAGATGTTCATAATTGGTGAAAGACCACTATCGTGGAGTCGACATCAATACAAACAGAATCAAAAGCCCCCTTAATGTCCAAGAAAACTGAACCCATTTGCTGTTTTTGCGCATAGGCCAGTTGAATTTCAGTTGAAAGCAACGCAAGACAGTCGCTCGTTCCTTTGCCTCTCCGAAATCCAAATTGCGTATCTGAAAGTAAACCATTCGACTCGACCCATTTGTCTAGACGAAAAAGAATCATTTTCTCCAACAATTTCCGTATACAGGACAGCATCGCGATGGGACGGTACGAGTTATAATCCGACGCGGTTTTACCGGGTTTTCGAATGGCGATAACTCTTACTTGCCTCCAATCATCCGGAACAATGTTGTGCTCCAGAAATTGATTGAATAAGTTCAACAAGCGTCTCTTCGCGACGTCTGGGAGATTTTTGAGCAAGTTGAACTTGATTCTATCCATTCCTGGAGCTGAGTTGTTACATGAGAGGAGAGCAAGTGAGAATTCCACCATCGAAAACGGAGAATCTATTTCGTTACTACCCGACGGACTATCACGAACGTTGGTTTGAACCGACACCGAATCCGGGCATACTTTCCGCGCGAAGCTGAATATCCAACTGTCTGAGTACTCCTTGTCTTCGTTGACCGGTGATGACGCGTTTCGCATTCTCCTGCCGACATTCCAGAGTGTTCTCATGGAAGTCTCTCGCGACAAACCATCGACGAACCGACGCCAGTAACCGCGTTTTTTTGCTTTAATCAAGCTTTTTCTCGAGGTCGGTGTACCGCTCGAAGTCCCCGACCTTACCGTGTTTGCGGAAGCGTTTAAACGCGGCGGACTTCTCGCTGTTTGCGTCGGTGCAATCCTTATCCCACCACGGAGTTAGAGGTCGTTTGTGAACGGAACCATCCGGAACGCGTTTCGTCTGTGCTTGAAGAGCGCAGTCAACGATAAGTCGCGATAAAAAGGAGTATTCGTCCAGCGGAGGGAGTATCTCAACCGATTCAATACCACCGAGAACCGTGGCCGCAAATTTTTGCCAGTCGATATTTTTCGTGAGGTCGTACGCGATGTCAACCGAGCGAGTGGAAGATGAACCATTGGTAATAGAAATTTTGATTGGCAAGTGGTCACTACCGTAGGGATCTTGAATTACTTTCCACGAGCAATCCAACGATAGTGAGCTCGAACTGAGGGAGAGGTCTAATCTACTTTCTCTTGCTGGAGGATTGGCCACTCGTGTTACTTCCCCAGTGTTTAGAATTGTCATATTGAAGTTATCGCAAAGGTCGTGTATCAGGGTTGAGCGGTTGTCATCGTACAGTTCCCCCCAGCCTGTACCGTGGGAGTTAAAATCTCCTAAGATCAACCGAGGCTCAGATCAGTTAAAAATTCTCTGCTTGAACGTCAAGCAGTTGAGTTCGGTCTTTGCTCGCTTTGTCGAGTTGTTCGATAAATCTATAGTTTGTTACAAACGTTTGCAGATATACTGCACGTCGCGTCGTCAGTAGTGTCGGTCGCATCGCGTGATGGGAAGACAGCGCTCTCGGAGCCGACTTCGTGAACAAGCGGAGAAGAAGAACAGTGGTGAGGGTAGCTCGGTACCTACCTCAAATAGGTACGCTACTCTGCCCACCGATGTTGGAAATACCAACCCAGTCCCGGTGAAGCGGACGAAAAAGAGGAAGAAGAACCAAGGTCAGTCCGATGGTACGAGCGGACGCGACGATGTTACCGCGACGAACGCCAGCGACATCGGTGATTTCGGCGACGCCGTCGAAACCGAGAATTCTGCCGGCCCGAGTGCGGCGAAAATCAAGCTTCCTCCACTGGTGGTGAAGGTAGTGCCACTCAAGACGCTCATTGGCGATTTCGCATCGCTGGGCATCGCAGCTGAGTACAAGATCAGCAGGATCGGCACTAAGGTGATGCTCCGGACGAAAGCGGAATACGAAATCGCAGTCAAATTCCTGAAGGATTCCAATGCGGAATACTTCACGCACGACATCCCCGGTGAAAAGCCCTTCAAGGTAGTCATCAGGGGTCTACCGGATGTTGATCCCAAGGCGATCGAAGAAGAACTCAAGGACCGGTACAAGCTGGCCCCAATCGCTGTCTTTCGGATGACGAGGCGAGACGAAAACGTGAAGACGTACCCGGATTGTCTTTTCCTGGTGCACTTCCAGAAGGGAACGGTGACGCTGAATGCGCTGCAGGCTATCCGCTCAATCTACTCCATAATCGTACGATGGGAGCCATACCGTGGAGGCCATCGCGATGTGACCCAGTGCCAACGATGTCTGAACTTTGGACACGGCACTCGCAACTGCAACATCAAGCCACGTTGTAGCAACTGCGCTCAAGAACACGCCACTTCCAACTGCCCTGCGGATGGAGCCGTGGCGTTAAAATGCGCCAACTGTGGTGGTGCTCATCAAGGTTCCGACAGACAGTGCCCCAAACGCGAGGACTTCAAACGCATCCGAAAACAGGCGGCAACTAACAATCAACCAGGACGCAAGAAGGACAAAGTCCCGGCATTTCGGACGGAGGATTTCCCGCCCCTTCGTGCTCCTCAGCAAAGGCAAGTGAATTCGCGGGTGCATTCCGCTCAAGCAACTTCCGGTGATTCTGCTGGCCAAAGCTCTCCATCCCCCCCTGGATTCTGGAGACAACCAACAGCGCAAAACAACAACCCCGATCTGTTCTCAGCGGATGAACTGATGGAAATCTTCGTCAACATGTCCGGTGCTCTTCGTAAGTGCCGCAATAAGCCCGAACAGATCCAAGTGCTCGGTAAGTTCATCATCCAGTATGGCGTCTAAACCGCTAAGTATCGTCACCTGGAATGCTTGCTCCGTAAGAGCAAAAAGGATTGAGCTTGCCGACTTCCTCCGCAAGCATAGCATCGACGTGGGCCTTCTAACCGAGACCCATCTAAAGTCCGGCGACAGCTTCTGGTTGCCTGACCACAACATTATCCGGCTTGATCGCACCAGCTCCAGGGGGGGGTGGTGTTGCGGTCGTCGTCAAGAAAGGAATAAAATACCACACTCTGTCCCATATCCGCACCTCTATCATCGAGGCCCTTGGTGTGGAGGTGGAGTCATCGACTGGATACGTCCAGTTCATCGCCGTCTACTGCCCTCGACAGTGTGCCGCCAGCAGTGGACTAGCGGCTAAATTCAAGAAGGACCTGTCCACCATCACCCGTACCGGTTCCCGCTTCGTAGTTGGAGGAGATCTGAATGCTCGCCATGAGGCCTGGCGGAACTACCAGCAGAACCAGAACGGTCGTCTCCTGTTCGACCACTCACAGCATGGGCTGTACTCCGTTTGGTTTTCGGATGAGCCAACATTTATCTCACCGGCGGGCAACCCATCGACGCTAGACCTGTTCCTGACAAATATCGGCTTGTCCAAGCCGGTAGCCTTGAACGAACTCAGTTCCGACCACCAACCGGTGGTGTCTGAGCTGGGCTGCAACGTGGCTCCTGCTTCAAGCCTGCGCAAGGACTATCATCGCGTAAACTGGGCCCAGTTTGGACGCGTGGTAGACAGGCACATCATCGACAACCCACCGCTTGACACCGTGGAGGACATCGACCGAGCGTTGGAGGGACTCCACCAAGCCATAACCGTGGCTGACGAGGCGTGCATCCGACGAGTTCCTGTGAGGGGTAAGTTTATTGCTATTGATTCCCACACCCAACTCTTAATTCGCCTGAGAAATGTTCGTAGACGCCAGTTTCAGAGGACTGGAGATCAAGCGATGAAACGTGAAATGGCCGATCTGAACAAGGAGATTGCTTCCAGAATGGTCTCACTCCGGAACGAAAGTTTCGGGCGGCTTGTCCAGAATCTGGACGACCGCTCCAGACCATTCTGGAAAGTTGCCAAGGTCTTAAAGACGCACCCTAAACCCATTCCGCCACTAAAAGATGAAAATGATGACGATCGGCTCATAATCACCCCTCAGGAGAAAGCAAATGCGATTGGTGAGCATATTGCCAAATCGCACTTGCTTGGCTCCAACATCCAAAGTCCGCTCGAAGTTCAGGTTGAGCAATGCGTACTCAACTTTGATTCCTCCCCTTGTGCCATCCCTCCGGAGGATAGAATCACAGTTGAACAGATTTGCTCAGCGCTGAAATGCACCAAAAACATGAAGGCCCCCGGGTTTGACGGAATATTCAACCTAGTGTTGAAAAATCTCAGCATGAAGGTTCACTCTCTGCTGGCTGCTGTCTTCAACAGATGCTTGGAACTGCACTACTTTCCAAGCATCTGGAAGACAGCGAAAATCATACCTATCCGCAAACCCGGGAAGGACCCAACGCTAGCTTCAAGCTACAGACCAATCAGCCTCCTTTCAGCGCTGAGCAAATTGTTCGAGAAACTCATTCTCAATCGTTTGCTCAAGTTTGTCGAGGAAAATAACATTCTCCTTCCGGAACAGTTTGGGTTCAGAAAGGGGCACTCCACCAATCACCAGCTAGTGCGGGTGATGAATAACATCCGAAGTAACAAAGCTGTATCCAAGTCCACAGCCATGGCATTGTTAGACGTTGAGAAAGCGTTTGATAATGTCTGGCACAATGGGCTTGTATACAAGCTCTGTAACTTCAACTTTCCATTACATCTGGTTAAAATCACCCGTAGCTACCTCCAGCAAAGGTCGTTTAAGGTATCGTTGAATGGTTGTCTTTCAGACACGTTTTCCATCCCAGCAGGAGTCCCGCAAGGCAGTCTGCTGGGCCCCTTGCTCTACAGCATTTACACTTCCGACATTCCTCCCCTTGGAGACGGTTGCGTGTTTTTCCTGTTCGCAGATGATACCGCAATAGCCGTCAAAGGAAGGATGCCTCGCGAAATAACGAACAAACTTCAACGATGCCTTAACGCCTTTGCTGATTATGCCACCACGTGGAAAATCAAAATCAATGCTTCCAAAACACAAACAATCATGTTCCTCCATCGGCAATCACCCAAACTAAAACCGGCTCCCTCTTGTACTGTAATCATGGATGGCACAAGGGTTGAGTGGTCCGCCGAAGTAACCTATCTCGGGATGTTGTTTGACGAAAAGCTTCTATTCCGCTCGCATGTGGAGAAAACCGTAGTCAAGTGTTCCGCCTTGGTTAGGTGTCTGTATCCGCTGATTTGCCGCAGATCCCGCCTCTCAAGGGTGAACAAACTGGCCGTCTACAAACAAATCATAGCACCTGCGATCCTCTATGCAGCTCCGGTGTGGGAATCATGTGCACAGACTCACAGGAACAAAATTCAGGTCGCTCAGAATACAGTGCTGAGGATGGTTCTTGATCGTCCTTTCGACACTAGAATAACAAATTTACATGAAGAGGCAGGCATTGCCAAAATAGATTCCAAAATTAACGAAATTAAGACTAAATTTGCACAAAAATGTAATTTATCAGAACATGCTTTGATAAGCAATTTGTATATAGTAGGTTAGGTGTACATAGTAGTTGTAGGTTAGTTGTAGTTGTAAATAGTAGTTATAAGTAGTCTCCTTTTTCCAATTCAAATCAAACCAATCCCACTAAGGTGGTCATACTTTAAAATAGGCCTGATAAGACTAGGAACTGTAAATAATAATTAAAATCTCAAATGTACTAAAGTTGAAAAGACGCATCTGTGTCACTTAAAAAATTCATACATGTAAACCACACAATCACAAGAAATAAAGATCATTTAACTGGTAAAAAAAAAAAAAAACGAGGCTCAGATAAAGCTGAGCAGATATCTGAGAGACCTTGGCGAGAAATCGCAGTTCTTGGAGGAAGATATACTGAGGCAATACTGAGGCTTTTACCTCGAATATTTACCTGACATGCGAGAACTTCAATGCCTGTCACGGAAGGCAGATCGATTCTATGAAAGGAATGGAGCTTATTAATCCCGAGAAGCACCTGCAAAAGCCTCAAATTCCAATATCAATCTGAATAAGAAATTAACCAGTAATAGACCCCCATACGGTACGAGAAAATACACAACTTAACAGCAGCAGTGACAATGTCACACATTTCCAGGGTCAGTTGTTTATAAACAGTTGCTACCGCGTCGTCAGCGATGCGCGCTGGCTTAACTAGGTGCTTCGCGAAAGGTCAAAGTAAACATTGATGAGTAAGCATCCTACATAGCCGTTCCTACCGCGAGGAGCATTAATTCTTGTTAAAAAAACAGACACCGACTTTCCAAGAGAAAAGCTATCTGTCTCGCTTTATATGTACATACTGGAGAAAAACTATTGTGTAGAGTTTAAGTAACAAATTCATGTATAAAAGGTTTCGAAGAATAAAGAATCGGGGCAGTTGTTCTGATGAGTTTATTATCTGAGGTTTGCTAGGTGCGGACGAGCACAGTTCCAACCTCAGGATAACTGATTCATCAAAGAGCTTTTTCCATACAGTAGAAATGGAATTGCACTGTCTTTCATTTTACGGAAAAAGAAAGACCACGCGAGTTGTTGCTCTACGTTGGGCACTTCAACACGGGAGTGAAACATGGATGCGCAACGGAGTATGGGCGCTTCACACCCCTCCATACGAATCTGCTCGATCAAGGCGAATAATGTTAAAATCGTGGAAAGGGAGATCGGTGTCTGAAGAAAGCCATGTTTCACAAAGAGCAAATGCATCACAAAGTGAGTTGTGAACTAAAAAATTGAATGTGTCAAGTTTCGGTATAAGACTTCTACAGTTCCACTGAAGAACAGAGATCATATCCTCGACCTCATTCGGAAAATTATCCATCAAAGGATATGATCGATGCAAGGAAGGACCACCTAGAAGCTAGTTGCTTCAAAAGAATGGAAGCACTAAATTAATAATGTTCCGAGTTGAGTCAGAGACGTTGAATATATTGAAGATGCTCTCCACAATTCCAGAAAACGTGAACATGGCATCATGTTCTTGCTGATTATTCAGCTGTTTTTCTGGCTGAAAAACTGGGATATCTGGGGTTTTAGATGATCCCGGAAGTGGCGGAAAGTCCTTGTTAAAATTACAAGATTTAAATCCCGGTGGTGGGGGTATCGGTACATTTCCGGTACCTCTTAAATTTGTCAAGGTAGGTTGGGAGTCCATACGAGAGGTCTTACGCGGATTTTGAGCGACGTTTTTTTTAATCGCTTTCTCGTGTTGCCTTTAAAGACAAAGGGACTACCTTCACCAACCTCTGAGTCAGAGCCCTGATCATCATCTGGCAAAATGGAGTATGTGTTTTTGGTTTTTGGGGTGGTTTAGGAAGATGAAGCGGTGTTTTTTAAGAGTTCTGCAAGTGACCTCTTGGAGCGAGCTTGCAAAGACCGCTTAAGTTTTTCTCCCTGCTGTTTGTACTTCGGGCAATCAACCAAAGCATGCAGAGTATCCTTGCAGTAAACACATTTTGGGGTAGCCCGGCAAGGACCATCTGCATGCAGCTCGCCGCATTGATCGCAGCTCGGTTTGTTGGAGCAGAAGTCAGCGGTGTGACCAAGTTGCTTGCATTTTGAGCAGTTCATTACCCGCGGTACAAACAAGCGTACAGGCAGTCGAACCTTCCCAATTACGACGTAGTCAGGTAGCACCGATCCTGAAAAGGTCACACGGAACGAGTCTGACAGAGAGTACGTTTTTTTCGTGCCAATGAGAGACACTGATTGCATTTGGATGCAATCCAGAATCTTCACTTTCAGAAGGGCACGGTTTTTAAAAATACCGAAGGATTCGGCATGAAGGAAATCTTCGCAAGTTAGACTCGCTTCGGTGACCACTCCTTCGATTTCTACGTCGCAACTGGGGATGTAGACTCGATATTCCATCGTAAAAAGCTCATAGGCAACAATCCGGTTTGCTTGTTTCAGGTCATCAACGGTAACGCGCAGTTTGTTTGGCGTTACCTTAAATATATCGGTTACGGCCGAAAAATGTTTTGTCAGATCCTTCGAAATCCGAGAAATATTCAAAGGTTTATGTTTGGGCCGGAAAAAAACAACCCACGCACCTTTTGAGCCGCTTGGGTAAGCTTTATGGCGGGGGGTCGCAGAAATTTTTAAGGGAACGGTTGGAGTAGGGGGAACAGGTGGACGAGGGGGCGATGGTGGAGAAGAGGGGGCGATGGTGGAGAAGAGGGGGCAGGGGGTGCAGGAGGCTGTTGTTTAGACATCACCTTTGGGTAAGCTCCAGTGCTCGTTTTGGGGTCCGAAGTAGAGTCCCCTGAGGTATCCATTTTCTCTTCAGTGAGAAGCAGATTTTCGAATGATGGAGATTCAACAGACTCATCATCGGAATTATCTGCTAGCGAAATACCCCCGCCATCATTTGTTTCATCCATTGCGGGGTCTTAAGTACCTCCGCAACAGATTTCGACATAAACAAGAAGAAAAAAAAAATATGCGCAAGGAAAACAAAAAGTCGATAAGGCGTCGCTTGAGCTAGAACGCCATCGCTGTTGGACATGCTGGATTTGGCTCGGCCTGCCATGTCGTATATTGGACTTCAACTGAAATATTGCATGCTACAACATCAGTGAGAACACGGAATGATACCCACTACATCGCTGGAACGGTTGTGCTAATTTGCCGGAACATTGAATCAACCAACGAACCTCTATGCGATCAACCAACCCGGAAGCAACATACGAGATATACGAGAATTAAATGGTGGAAAATCATTTCATCGAACGCTTTCTTTGTAAGGTAAATTTAGCTTGAATAGTGTATGTCCAGTTTATACACCACAATAACACCATGCCAACCGGTGGAACTCCAGCCAAGGCGCCGTCGATGAGGGCGCAAGGTTGAAGCAGATACAACTGTCGTTCAATGACATCTACCGGTTTACCCAAACATTTTCTGAATCCAACAACATTACCGAGGTGGAGGTACATATTGGGAAACTGGACGAGCTATGGGAGAGTTACAGTGAAACCATGGTAGAGATCTTTTCCCACGACGACTACAACGCAGAGAAGACGTCACTTGAGAAGGAACGCATCGAGTTCAACGATCGTTATTATGGGGTCAAGTCCTTTCTAATGGACAAGATCAAGGAGCTCCAGAAACCCCAAGCACTGGAGCAGTCCATACGAGCAGGTGAAGGATCAACATCGGCCACCATTGATCATGTGCGCCTACCACAGATCAAGCTGTATACCTTCAATGGGAACATTGACGAGTGGCTGAGTTTCCGCGACTTGTTCATGTCGCTAATACACTGGAAGGCGGAACTACCGGAGGTGGAAAAACTCCATTATTTAAAGAGTTGCCTTCAAGGAGAAGCCAAGGCCCTGATTGAACCACTCTCGATCTTCTTCTTCTTTCTCGCATTTCAAGCTTATTGCTTATGGCATATTAGCTTATTGCGTGCTCTCAACTTAATGTTCTAAATGCACTTCCACAGTTATTAATTGAGAGCTTTCGATGCCTGTACCATTTTTGCATTAGTATAATTGTGTGGCAAGTACAATCATACTCTATGCCCAAGGAAGTCGAGAAATTTTCCAACCCGAAAAATTCCTAGACCGGACCGGGAATCGAACCCAGCCACCTCCAGCATGGTCTTGCTTTGTAGCTGTGCCTTTACCGACTGAGCTAAGGGAGGTCCTACCACTCTCGATCACGGCAGCCAATTACCAGGGGGCATGGGATATGCTGTTAAAACGCTACAATAACAGCAAGCAACTGAGGAAGCGGCAGGTACAAGCTCTCTTCAAGCAACCAACACTTTCGAAGGAGTCCGGAGCTGACTTGCACATCCTAGTGGAAGGTTTTGAACGGATTGTGCAGACTCTCGACCAGGTCATCCAACCGGTTGACTATAAGGATCTTCTGCTGGTGAACATCCTCACAGCAGACAAAGGAGCAGAATACTCTGGAGGAGCTATGCGATTTCCATCGGCGTAAAATCCAGGTTTTGGACAGCCTACCAACGAAATCCATCGACACTAGGGTTGTCGAACAGTCGCAGCAACAACCGAAGTCGAAACAACAACCCGTGAAGGTCAGTTACAATTCTCAAGCGTCTAGGGGACGCTGCGTTGCCTGTTATTCGGATCACCTTCTCCATCAGTGCAATAAATTCCAGGGGATGGCAGTATCGAGCAGGGATGATCTCGTAAAATCCAATGGACTCTGTCGGAACTGCTTCAGGACAGGACATCACGCCAAGGACTGTCAATCAAAATACTCCTGTAGGAACTGCAAGAGACGTCTTCATACTCTAGTATGCTTCAAGCAGGGGAAGGAAAAGGAAACCAAGGTTGCTGCAGTTGCTGGGGGCAGCAAATCGTTCACTTCTGAGGACCAACAGAAGTCATCCGATACGCAAATGGCTAACATGGTAGCCACGGATACTGCAGTGTCCGCTGCAGCTCACCAAAGACCTACCCAGGTGCTTTTGCCAACGGCAGTTGTGGTTATCGAGGAAATCGTCGGTTGGAAATCGTCATCCAGCTCGCGCTCTACTGGACTCGGAATCCGAAAGCAATTTCATTACGGAGCGATTGAGTCAGCGGTTACAGGTTGCTCGAAATCGGGTGGATATTTCGATAGCCGGGATTGGTCAAGCGGCTACAAGGGTTCGGCAAAGGATTCGAGCGGTACTGCGGTCACGAGTTTCTGACTTCTCTCGTGAATTGAACTATCTGGTTCTTCCAAAAGTTACGATAAATCTTCCAACTGCCACCGTCAATACGGATACGTGGACTCTACCAAGTGGGATTCAACTGGCGGATCCTACATTCTTCGAACCGAGCGTAGTGTATCTCGTGTTAGGTATCGAATGCTTTTTCGACTTTTTCGAAACCGGACGGAGAATTTCCCTGGGGGAACATCTTCCAACCCTAAACGAATCCGTGTTTGGATGGATAATTAGTGGTGGCAGTTCAGAACCAAATCGCTCTCTGCATATCAGTTGCAACATATCATCACTAGTTGGCCTGGATGAGTTAATTTCCCGCTTCTGGTCCTGCGAGGAGGTTGAGTCAGGCAAGGTCATCTCGCTAGAAGAAAAACAGTGTGAACATAATTATGTCAACACGGTTCAACGAGGTTCGGGTACACCGTCTCACTGCCGAAGGTTGAAGATGCCATTTCACTGTTGGGCGAATCTAAGGACATCGCATTCCGGCGCCTCCAAGGAACGGAACGCAGACTTGCCAGGGATCCGTCACTCCGTAAGCAATACAACGCTTTCATGGAGGAATACGTCAAGCTCGGCGAAATGCGGGAGGTGGATGAAACTGAACTGGTGGTAAAACGGTGCTATCTTCCACACCACCCAGTGCTCAAGGAGGCAAGTACCACTACCAAAATACGGGTGGTCTTTGATGCGTCGCGCAAGACGTCAAGCGGAATATCTCTCAACGACGTCCTGATGACAGGGGCAGTTCTTCAGGAGGAGCTTCGATCTATTATTCTTCGCAGTCGGACATGGCAGATCATGATTGTCTCGGACGTAGAGAAAATGTTCCGTCAAATCCTCGTCTTCCTTACGTGCCTTACAATACATTCTCTGGCGTTTTTCACGTACGGAGGTTATTAGGATCTACGAGCTCAACACGGTTACATATGGCACAAAATCGGCACCGTTTCTGGCCACCAGAACGCTCAAGCAGCTAGCGATGGACGAGGAGAGCGATCCTTGAAGATACCTATATGGACGATGTAATCACGGGTGCGAATGACGTGGAAAGAGCAAGGGAACCGCAGATCCAATTGAATAAGATGATGTCAGCTGGTGGCTTTCAGCTACGCAAATGGGCTTCAACCTGCCCGACTGCTCTAATGGGAGTTCCGGAGGAAAACTTAGCCATTCGGATTTCGGATGAAATAAATTGCCTTAAACCTTAAACCTGACCGTAACGATAAAGGGGATGCAAATTATTTCATTTATAGAAATGATCGTCTTGATGGACCCTGTGGTGGCGTTGCCATCATTGCTCATAGACGAATCAGACATAAAATTCTTTCTTCATTTGAAACCAAAGTTTTTGAAACTTTGGGAGTTTCTGTTGAAACAAAATTTGGACAATTTACGTTTATAACTGTCTATTGGCCATTCCAATGCGTAGGCCAGGAAAAGAATCTTCTTCAGGGTGACCTTCAAAAACTTACTCATCTTGGGTATAAATCCTTCATTATTGGTGATTTTAATGGAAAACACCGCTCATGGAATAATGCTCAAAGCAATTCCAATGGTAATATTCTGTTTGATGAGTGTTATTACACTATTCAATATCCAAACAGCCCAACATGCTTTTCTTCTGCAAGAAATCCCTCCACTATTGATTTGGTCTTAACTGATTCATGTCGACTTTGTAGCCAATTGGCTACCCATGCTGACTTCGGTTCTGATCACCTTCCAGTAACTTTTGAAATATCCCAAGAAATAATTTCTCATCCCAACAGCTCTACTTTCAATTACCATAGAGCTGATTGGGAGCAATATCGAACATTGATGGAATATAACTTCGATCCAAACATTTCTTTGCAAAACAAAGATGAAATTTATTATGCTCTTGAATCTCTGACTAATTCTATAGTTGAAACAAGAGCTGCCTCAGTACCTAAATGCGAGATTAAATTCGATTCAATTATAATAGACGACGATCTTCAGCTCTTGATTCGTCTTAAAAATGTCCGTAGGAGACAATATTAAAGAACACGCGATCCTGCCATGAAAGTTATCTGGTGGGATTTGCAAAAACAAATTAAAAAGCGATTCTCTGCCCTGAGGAACAAAACTTTTGAAAATTATGTATCGAAATTAGACCCGAGTTCCAAACCCTTTTGGAAACTCACAAAAATTTTGAAAAAACTTCCAAAGCCTATTCCAGCGTGGTAAAATTTTGATCACAAATTTGGGAAAAGCTCAGAAACTGCTAAGCAATTCGAGAGTTCCCATAATTTCAGTTTAGGTCTTACTAGTCCGATTGAGAATCAGGTTGCTCGGGATTATCTGAATATTTTCTCTCGGGAAAATATTTTTGATGATTCCTAGGGGACTGATTAGGACGAAGAAAGGTCTATAACTAAAAAGTTTCAAAAATTATGAAAGCTCCAGGTGATGATGGAATTTTCTATATCCTCATCAAAAAACTCCCAGAGAGTACCTTGTCTTTCTTGGTAAAATTATTTAACAGATGTTTCCATTTGGCATACTTTCCTGATAAATGGAAAAATGCAAAAGTTGTTCCAATTTTGAATCCGGATAAAAATCCAGCTGAAGCTTCTAGCTACCGCCCAATAAGTTTGCTTTCTTCAATAAGTAAACTTTTTGAAAAGATAATTTTGAATAGAATGATGCTTCACATCAATACGAACTCAATTTTTACAGATGGGCAGTTTGGATTTCGCCATGGGCATTCAACTACTCATCAACTCGTAAGAGTTACCAATTTAATTCGTTCAAACAAATCTGAAGGCCACTCAACTGGAGTTCCTCTTCTAGACATAGAAAAAGCATTTGAAAGTGTTTGGTATGAAGGTTTGATTGCTAAATTGGAAAAGTTCAATTTTCCACTCTATATTATGAAATTATTTCAAAATTATTTGACTGACAGAACTCTGCAGGTAAATTATAAAAATTCCAAATCTGAACAACTACCTGTTAGAGCAGGAGTTCCTCAGGGTAGCATGTTTGGGCCTATATTGTATAACATTTTCCCTTTGGATTTCCCTAATTTGCCTCAGGGTTGCCACAAATCTTTGTTCGCTGATGACACAGGCATTTCCGCTAAAGGAAGAAGTCTTCATGTTATTTGCAGCAGACTGCAGAAAAGTTTAGATATTTTCTCTTCTTATTTACAAAAATGGAAGATTTCTCCCAACGCTTCCAAAACTCAACTTATAATGTATCCACAAAAACCTAGAGCTTCCTTTTTGAAACCTAGTAGTAGTCACATAGTCACTATGAACGGAGTTCCAATTTCCTGGTCAACCAAGTGAAATATGTTGGATTAGTTCTTGACCAAAAATTAACATTGAGGGCATTCAAGCTAAATGTAACAAATATATAAAATGTTTGTATCCTCTTATAAACAGGAAATCCAAACTTTGCCTGACGAATAAACTTCTAATATTTAAACAAGTTTTTAGACCGGCCATGCTTTACGCTGTGCCAATATGGTCTAGTTGTTGCACTACCAGGAAAAAAGCACTTCAAAGGATACAGAACAAAGTTGAATTTCGAAGTTGCCTCCCTGGTACAGCACTACCGTTGAGACTTTAGAACAATTGGGTTCTTTAAGGGTATTGAGGTAAATGCATATTCGTAATCTGCATTAAAAATGGAACCCAAACCCAAAATTTCATCCATTTTGGTACGCTGGAACTTTTTTAAATAAGTACTATTACATTTGCTAAAATCACCTTATTAGCGCCCCTCGGTGTCACTTTGTATGGGAGCGAGCTGTCAGTTTTTCAGTTTAGTGTCAACAGTGAAGTTATTATTTTGCTTTTAATCTTGATTTAAAAATCGAGCTGAAAGTGTGAGGATTCGAAAAAAATATCGCTGTCCTCAGAAAACGAAGCTCTATCAGATGGTATATACAAACCGATATATTTTCAAAATTAAAGAACCCAATTGTCCATCAAAATAATTAATTATTTCAGGCAAAAACGTTGTAATTCTCAATTGCAATGATTAATTCCCTGTATTCTTAGAAAAGATTTAGTGTTAGTTTTTAGTTTTAAGATGTTAATTGTTATACTGACATGCAGGTTAAAAAAACTGTTTAAAATACTGGCAATTCAGGCAAGAACAATGTAAAACACTTAGATATATATCAAAACAATTAAGGCTGGAAAGCAACTGTAGTAGTAACTGGAGCACGTAGGTTGAAATGGAATGTAATTTATTTTACATTTGGAACAAATAAAGAGTAAAAAAAACCCTAGGACAGTCGACAAACTTGTGCTGTATGGATTCTACACCTGCTCCACAGCGCTCACACTGTTGACCGTTAGTTCGTCTTATTTTAAACAATAGTAGACGATGTGGCAATTTCTGGTTTACATACATATACAGAGCACTCTTTTGAGAAGGCAGCAGATGCCGCATAGAAATATTATTCCAAATATGGGTCCAGTTGATATTTGGATTTTCAATCTCCACCTTCGGCTTGTCCGTTCGTTCGATGAAGAAACGATGAATTAGATAGGTGGAAGGGTGTTGGCGGATTTGAAAGGGGAAATTTGCAATATTGCTTAGGATTACTTTTAAACAGGGAAGGTCTCTAATGGAATTTGCTTGCGATTTCATGTATGTGACGGTTAATTAGTAGGGCCTTGCATTTCAATGCCGGTAGATGCAGTTTTAGGCCACCATCCTCTCTACTACGTGCCAGTTGCTGAATAGGTATAGTGTCGCAAAATCCACGGAAAAGATAGCTGTGCATGGTAACCGTCAGTTTCGCTACGTGTGCTGCAGTTGGTGCTAGGTGAGACAAGACCATATTTTTTACTACAAGAAGATGTTTAACTGTGTCACCTTTTGATGCAGTGATACAATAATCAATACGAATAACAACAACAAACACACCAACAATAACTAAAGCAGCAACCAGAGGAATCTCAACTTCATCAGCAGTATCAGCTGCCTTCCACCTGATCGAGAAATTTTTGCGGCAGCAAAAGATCTAGTGATATACTTCCACGATCCGCTCCAGCACACTCGCCCAATTGGATGGTTCCGGGAAGCTCTTCAGCTGTACCATGCGAGGCATGCTCATTTAAGCATCCGTATTTTTAACGGAATTGACGAACCCCTTAGAGGAAGACAACAATTGTGCAGAACCCGACGCTATCCGCGATTTGACGACTTATCTACATCTAGAACGAGAGGTAATTAGTTTTAATAATTTTAATTTAACGACTGACGCAATCCGGCCAACTACTTCACCTAGAATACAGTTAGGAACAGAAATTTTGGTGTGTTGCTAAAATTTAAATCGCGAATAAGATTAACGAAATCTATAATAATAAAATTTTGGTTTTTGTCCTTCCCAATAATGTTGGCAAATTTAACTAGCTGGGATGAAAGTGTTAGAAGTGAAGAAGTTTTTGGAAATACTTTAATTATATGTGTAACCACATGTGAATGCCGCCCTCTGAAGCTTCTCGTTCGTTAAAAAAGTTTTAACCTTTTTCTGCAGCAACTTTCGCCATCTCTCGGCAGGTTGAGAGAGTGATGAAAAGCTCGCGCGTGAATTATTTGGTGAGTTCCACTCAGCTCTCATAACGTTCTCGAGGGCTATTTGAATTTGACCAAAATATAGGCTAAAGGAGGAATCTAGAAAATAAATATTGAATACACGATTTCCTCACACGGATGATTTAGGTAGCCCCAATTTGTTGGTCTTTGACAATAGCATATGGAATGCCAATAATTCAGCCTCCAAGGCCATCGGTTTTGTTTGAGGGAGAGAATTTCTGGTTTGGGTTTTGAATTTTATTAAAGTGGAGCCCGTCATCTCGAAACGTCGTTAGTTGAGCAAGTGCGCCAAAAATCCAGAAAATTAAATTGTGAACGGTAATAAGCCAGTGAATCAAGTTCAAAAAGTTAAAGTTATTAGAATTCCTTTAAAAGGATAACAAAATTGTTAATCGCTGTGTGAAAACTGATTGTACCTGAAGGTAAATTTGTGAAATGAGTTTCCGAATTATTAGCTAAAAAGTTAATTTTTTGTAACAGGGTCAAATTTTAATTCAGTACACTGAAACCTCCGTTTACGAAGTCTTTTTTACGCAGTATTTAATTTAAGTCCCTCTTTTTACGAAGTAAATCCCAAATAACGAGTTTTCTTTTTACGAAGTAAATTCCAAATAACGAGTTTTTTTTTGTGATTTTGGGAAACTGGGATATAGGGTAGAGAACTACTTCGGCCTAATCGCCCATTTTGAGCCTATCGAGCAGAAAACTTCAAATAAATCCATTTTTATTTTCATCCGATAGGCCGAAGTGAATTCATTGGCGTTTCAATTGCGTTTTAATGCGTTAGGCCGAGTTTAGAATCCGTAGGCCGATCTTACGGTACGTTTGGTTCGTAAATGGAGGTTTCAGTGTATTAGCGATTAATCTACTTGTGAATTCCACTACGAAACAAGTCGGGTAAGATTTCGAAAGTTAGAAAAATCAACTGAATACGGCGCACTTATGAAATTTTGATGCATGTTGAATAGATTTAACCCACTGTCCGACATGGGTGCGTGTTTGGGGCATGGAAGCCTGCGAGCTGGACCGAACCTCGCACAGTGCATACCCGCCTTTCGACCCTGGGACGAAGCTTTTCTCACCGGAGTGAGACCGATCCGACAACCACCCAACGACGCCCGATCAAAGCTCTCCACTATTGATCGTTCGAGGCATCCATCAACCACCTCGATAGCTTGTGGCGCCAGTAGTAGCCGTCGTTGGAACTGCGGCAATCGGAAAGCTTCCCGTTCGGTCGGTTCGAGTGCCTGTTGCCGACATCAGCCAAATGGTTCGACTCGGTGTGTGTCCTGGATAGCGATACCTTGTCCGACTTGGCGTGCGCCTCGGGTATAACGCTTCAACTGCTCGAACACGTGTTGGATACTGTTCGTCCGATTTGAACCAGCTACGGGATCGGAGCACGGTTCGGAAGGTCCACGACAGGAATCGGACCCTTTTCCGTGCCACTGCATGTTTGTAACACCGTAAGTCATCGCCCTTCTGGATCCACCGAATCAAGGTCAGAACTTCTTTTTTTTTATGAGCTCGAAGAACTCCCTGTACATAGTTGTGACGTCACCCTAGCTTTAAGAGAAGATTGAAATCCCCTATAATATAGTGCACTTTAAAGTCGTTGAACTTTCTCTAAAGCTTAGTAGCTCATTTTTCGATTTGGAGAGTTGATGCCTTCATCTTTAAATTTCATTTGGTTTTAGTAGTATTGAAACAAATTCAATCGGCCCTCGTAAACGTCAATTGGGATCGGTGTTTGAGCATTACTGACCCGCCCTGAAGAGAGCCTCCAGCCGGGCCTCTTGATCAGCGTCAGCAGTCTCTCGATTCGGAGAGTGGCGCTTAAGCTGCTGTTTGCAAAGAGCTTAAAACATTCGTTACATATGTTTTGTATTTCTTCTGCGTGAAGTCAACGATTAACATAGTTGAAGATGCTAATTTCAAATAACAGACTAAAGTGGTAATTTTTATACGATAGATGAGGAGATTAAAGTATAGAGTTGATAGTTCCGTAAGAGTACGGCAGTGAGAAAATTGTATATAGAGAGAGTAGAAAGCGAGCAAGGACAACTGTTTTAGGAAGGTACAAATCGGTTTGATCATCTATTTTTACCAAACTCCCCCGTTGGAGAGAGATGGTGAGGGGTATTCAACCCGCCACCACTGTCAAAAAGAGATGATCGCCTCATGTTGTTATCTGAAGGAAGGCATCCAGTCGTAGGCTTGGAAATTGCAGCTATTGTTACCTCTACCACGGAATGTGCTCCTGTCATCATCGAGGGTAGGTTCTGCTATTTTGTACCTTTTGACCAATGACAGTAATTGATGGTAAGCTCCCATCCAGAGTTATGTATTATGTATATTAAAGCGTGTTATATATATAAATATATATACACTGCTGGAGCTCTGTGTGATTTCGACAGTGAGTGTTGCTTCGCTACTGAATCGTTTTTTCAATTCGTCAAAGCCTGACGGGAGAAGACAGTTTACGGCTGAAAATCTCGATAGAAAAGACAAAAGAAAAACCTCAGCTGGGGAAATGATTTAACTGATGACTTACGTACAACACCCTATTAGAGGCTGTTCATAATCCATTAACACTTTAGAGGAGCAGACTTTGGCTAGTGTCTACATAGTCTATGATGTTTATGAATAGCCCTTTAGAAGAGGAAGGAACATTTATGGATAAATAAAATCAAAAGCAGACGGATGATCAGTTCATTTCTCTTGGATGAATCTCAGTTTAACCAAGAAACTCAATAAATCAACCACCTTAAAGCAAAGCGCTGTTTAAAAAAAAACAAACAATATATGTAGGTATTAAGCATTTTTCTTACACAAAAGGATCAGGTAGGACCTGGTTTTCTCGTCTGAGGGATACAAACTCATCCCAAGAATAATTAAAATACAAGAATCTCCCGAATTGCGAGGTGGGTGGTGCCGTCCACTCACTGGCATTTCTCGGCTCCAACTAATCGAGGAGAGTCACTTAAAAAATAAACTCACCCGTTGGAAGACAGCTGACAAATTGCTGTGGGAGGACTGCACCACCCATCGCGCTAATCGGGGGATTCCTGTATAGCCCACGGTTAGAGTTTAATCAAATTTGGTCGAAAGCGAGCACCCTTGTTGCTCGTTGGCTGTTGCCGAATCGATTTTCCACTCATTCTTTTTCGCGCAAGACTTCACTTCTTTTTTTTTTTCTTCGCGTGATTAAAAATGCTCGAATCCCTGGCAACAGCATCATTCACAGTGCACCGTGTGGAGCTAAAAGAAGAATGTCTAGTTTTTTCTTCACCAACTGTCCGAAGCTCCCTTTAACGCGAAGTTTACCGTAATGAAAATAAAATTTGAAACATCGTAAAAATATTGGAAAATTATATTATATATCCAAGAAAATGCGTTTTTTTTCTCTGCGATTTTAAAGAAAATTGATATGTACACACATTTTTTTCTATTTCACCATTCTATAAAGTTGGGTGAAAATCAAAATTGTAAAACATTTTATTAAGAATCACAACTTAAACGGATTTTCATGGATTTTTTTTATAATTTTTCGCAATGTTTAGAAAAATCAAAATGTTAATTTTTTGCTGGTGGCGGTAAGCTTCGTGCTAATAAGCTAGCTGGGAACGTTTTCCAATGAACAAAGAGTGCGACCGGCACGTTTCTCACGGTGTGTGTACTTCGCTTATTGCATTCCGAGAGCGAAATTTGGTTAGATTAATCGTTTATAACTAAATTGAAATTGAAATTATAGCGTTTGTTAGCTGGATTTTTGCTCGGAACGGAACAAAGTCATGGCTTCACCATGGCTCGCAGAATGACTGGGCTTCCAATCTCTCCCGGACGTTAATTGCCTAGAAGGATTTCTTCCTTTTTACAGCGCAACAGGCTCATTGCATGTTTAAAGTGAGTAAAAATATTTTCTTCTTGTCCCGGAAAACTCCCGTGAAAGAGGGCAACTTTTCCAGGGCGAACACAAACAAAAGGCACGTTTACCAAAACGGTTGGCGGCGGCGGCTGGCGGTTGGAAAATGAGAAAACTTTCCATGCATGCGATCAATGCCGGGAATGCTATATTTGGTTATTGATTCCCAGCTAGCTTGGTAGCCTGGCAGTACGCGAGAGTTTCTGTACGTAAGTGTCAAAACAGGATAAAATAGAGCAATTTTTTTTTCCAAGACAGAACTTTCCACTGAGCATTGGCATGGCCTGCAAGTGAATCGACAAGGCGAAGAGTTTCTAAGCCGGTTACTTTTTAGGATTCTAGAAAATACAAGGCAAGTCAGATTTTTAAAAGAACTTTCAGCATACCAAACATAATCCTTGATCCATAATTTCTAATATGCTTGTAGAGGTATACCATTACGGCGTCTCTTTATTATTTATTTATTATTTATTATTATTATAGTCCATCTGACTTGATAGTCTCAATGAAACACTTAAATCTAAATGTAGTCACTCATTAAAAATTAAAAATTGGTCAGCAGCAAACGATGACGAAACATCGAGGCATTGATGTCAAAGTCAAATAGGTCAGAGGCTTCGTTGAATTGATGAATCATGGCGACAAAGGAACTGTTTGCAGCATAGTTGGTTGCATGTACTACTTCATGTAGCAAGGTTCTCGGACGGAGTGTTCGGGCAGGAGCATACAGATTAATTTTGGCTAGTAACTCAGGAACATCATATTCTGCGAGTAAAACTTTAGCAACGAAGACGACCTGCGATATGTTTCGTCGCTTAGCAAGAGTATCCAAACCCAGTAAACGACAGCGGTCAGCATACGGTGGTAAATTCAGCGGGTCACTCCATGGAAGATAGCGCAGTGCGTATCTGACGAATTTGCGCTGAACAGCTTCGAATCGTCCACTCCATACAGCTTGGTAGGGATTCCAGACTACACTCGCGAATTCCAGTAGTGAGCGTACCAATGAACAGTAAAGGGCTTTAAAACACAGAGGATCACGAAATTCCTTAGATATCTTGAACATGAATCCAAGCTGTCGATTAGCTTTGTCGATCGTGGTTGAGAAGTGGCGAGTGTATGTGAGCTTTTCATCCAACATGACACCGAGGTCTTTAACGTGATCGACACGTTGAACTGCAGTTCCAGCAACGTTATAATCAAACAAAATGGCAGTCCTAGTTCGACGGAAACTAATTACGCAGCACTTTGAGACGCACAGGACCATAAAATTACGTTCACACCAATCATTAAAGATTTCAAGAAGGTTTTGTAGTTCTAAACAGTCGGCATAGCCTCGAACGACTAGATAAATCTTCAAGTCATCGGCAAAAAACAATTTACCTCCTCGTAGTAGAATAAACGTTACATCGTTCACAAATAAAGAGAAGAGCATTGGTCCCAAAGTGCTACCCTGTGGAACTCCTGATCTGTTCGAGAAACAGTACGATGAGTAGTTTCCAATGCATACAGTAACTTCACGTTGCACGAGGTACGATCTAAGCCAGCTGCAGAAGGAAACAGAACATCCAATTTTTTCAAGCTTTGCTAGCAGAACGTCGTGCACAACTCTATCAAACGCAGCTTTAAGATCAGTGTAGATGGCATCCACTTGAAGTTTCTTGCATACATTTTCCATACAGAACGACGTAAAGCTGACGAGATTAGTTTCCACGGAGCGGCCAGGAAAGAAACCATGTTGACATGTACTTATGTAATGCTTGCAGGAAGCAAACAATCTCTCATTTATCAGCGACTCAAACACCTTAGATTCAACCCCAAGCGAGGTAATCCCACGGTAGTTTTCCACATTGCGTTTGTCTCCTTTCTTGAAAACAGGGAACATAGTAGACCGTTTCCATAGTGCGGGAAATTTCTGTTGACGAAGTGACAGGTTGAAGAGCAAGGACAACGGAGCAGCTAAGATATCGGAGCATTTTTTTAGGACTGCAGATGGAATAACACTCGGACCTGGTGAAAATGATGATTTGGTTTTACTCATCACAGAGAGAACCATTTGTACATCTACGACAAAAACATCCATGTTTACGACGTCGGTTGGCACATCACGGACGGCTCGCTCAATTTCTGCTTGCGATGGGGAGTCATTCGAGAAGACACTTAAGAAGTGCCTAGCAAATAGGCTGCATTTGTCCTCAGTTGTCAATGCTACGTCATTGCCGAGAAACATTTTTGACGGCAGTCCAGTTTCCTTCCTCTTAGTATTCACAAACGACCAGAATCCCTTGGGGTGGCATTGCAGATTATGTTGAGTACGAATTACATACCTCTTGTAAAGAAGCTTGTTGTAGTGGCGATAATCATTGCTGGCAATTGAAAAATTTCGCTTGGTAAGGGTACATCGTCGATGAGTGAGAGCACGGAGAGCTCTAGATCGCACTCGTTTCAGGTTGCGGAGAGTAGCGTTAGACCAAGGTGGTTTTCTTGGAGGTTGGCACTTCGGTACTGAAGCACAAACACAGTCGCGCAAAAGGCTATTATATCGAGCGGCTGCTGTATCGATATCAAGGTCATTCAACACGTTCCAGTTGATCCGGGACAAGGAACGTCTCAGCAAACGGAAATCGGTCTTCCGGAAATTGAGCCGAGTGGCAGTCATGGTTTCATCAAAACGAATTTGAGATCCGTTCGCGATAGATATATCCAAAGCAGGGTGGAAATTGTCAAGAGGAACGATGACATCAGGCGCTTCAACGACGACACAGTCCAGAAGTGCACTTTCGCTAACAAAAACCAAGTTAAGAAAACGAGACTGGAAATTGGGAACAAGGTTTATCTGGCTCAGTCCATAAAAAGCCGTGCCGTCAACAAGTAAGCGGCTGGCAGGAGTAGTTGAAGATGCAATCGGATCTGGAAACGCATAACCCTGGCCTGAGGGTGACCAGCTAAGCCCTTAATCATAGAAATAGAATTTTCCCAAATCATAAACCTGGACGAGACCTACCAAAATCCCGAAAATATTAAAAGGTTAAATATTATTCGATCTATAACGGTGGTTATCCATTAGACTGATGCAAATTATGAAATTATCGCTTCTCAGTGCTCAATCGGTTCCAAATCGGGTCCTGAGTAACGTCCCAAAATTTGGGCTCATTTGGTGAGAAACTGACTCGGCACAAACAATTGGAAGTTTTAAGGAAATTATCCTTTTTCTATATCACAGGTTTTAAAAGCTCAATAGCTATTCGAATGGTAAATTTTCTCAGCTACAACTTTGCAGGAAATCAATTTTCAGCCAAATGTCAAATTAAATAGTTATGAATTGATAAAGAGATTGATAATCTTATAGCATGATCACGTAGCTGTTTTGTGGGCAACACTATATTTATGATTTTTGTCCTCAATTCTACGTGCCGTAAACACCAATGTTGCCTGCTGAACAGTTGATTGAGCATAATAATAAGTCACCAGCAACTTGAATCATTCATTACTTTGGTTTCTTGCATTTGATCGTAAAATTATCTTCAACAAAGTTGTAACTTTCATCAAGCACAGTCATCATTTTAAAAGCAGAGTGAAATGAGATTGAGATCGATATTAAAAAATTGGTTTTCCCATAATGATTTCCAAATAAACTTCATACGGTTTGTGCCAAGTCAGTTTCTTAATAAATGAGTTCAAATTTTGGGATGCTAATCAGGACCTGATTCGAATCCAAGCTGTTCAAAAGACTCGATTCACCAAAGTGAGCTGATGACCCACGGTTATTTTTTTTAGGAAACCCAGTTCATCAGCTCAGCTCACTCAAATCCAGGGCTTATTTCGAAGCTCTAAATTAAACTCGAGTTTTGTGTCTCTCATACAACGTGCTCAACGCTCCATATCTACAACGCCTAGCTAGACTATCAGCAAGTTTCGTCTTTCATGAAACACATCAACAGAGTTTCACGAAAGACGAAACTATCAAAGTCGAGCGCTCTTTTTCTCTCGTGCGTTTCCCCGATGCTTGAAAGAAAGTACAGTGGAGCGACGGGAGTACGAGAGACAAGCGATTGAACATTTGTTTGTGTATGCCGGCTCAGGTGCTAGAATGCTGCGAAGCTGTTCGACTTTAACAAAAGAAAAGAAAGCCAGCAGTCTCTTCACCACGTCGATTTGGTCGTGCTCATCGCAAGTCGGTCCCATTTGCATTTTTGTCAAAACTTAGTTTTCATTAGAATAGGTAGCTAATCACCCTTAGTTTTATAATAATGGATAAACTCAACAATTTTGTTCTGTAAATCTTTGGAAAATATAGTATGAAGCAAGCTTGAAACGCGTTTTTCTCGGCTTGCTGATTTATGCTATGGGACGGACTTGCCATGAACGGCAGTACATGCGTCACAAGATGTTACATTTCTACTCATACAATCCAATCTAGCCTACTATCAAGGTACATACGTAGCTTTTATTACTAATATTCTTTCACCAGCATATGTGCTCTCATCTCTCACCACTTTCTGGGAAGGGGAAGATCCACGCAAAAGCAAACATCCGATGACCTGGACGAAAAGCAAATTACCGCTCTCCAGTACCAGCTCATCAGCTCCACTCCGGTGCCAAATCGTTAACCCAAATGATTCACTGGGAGCGTTAGCAAGCGACTTTTTCAGCTCTCAGACCCATCCAGCTCATCGGATCTTTTGGTTTTTTTCTCTCTTCTTCGTACGATTCGACTCTACACTGTACCAATACATCATCCTCCGTTGGAATGAAACCGCAGACCATTCAAATCGAAACATCGAAATCGCTTTTCCGAATGATAGCTGCAACCGGATGTCGGTTGTTTTGGAATCAGATTATACTCCTCTCGAACACAAGATGATACGAGAAGCGGATAGACCTCAGTTAGAATACATAATGCTCTCTGTAGAATGATTGTCAACCCAACATGCAGGTTTAGAAAAACAGTTTAAAATACTGAATTGCCATGGCAGGAACAATTTAAAAACACTTCGGTATATATCATAACACTTAAGGCTGGTAAGTTACTGTAGTACTTACTTACTTTACTTTGAATTTAGAGCAAATAAAGAGTTAAAAAAAAAGGTCATCCCAAATTGAAATACATATTTGTTCAAACCGCATAACGCAAATCATACAGAACTATGATGTAAATAATTCTAGTGACCGTCATTTGCTGATCTGAGATGAGAAACGAAGTGGGAACATAGTAATCGCTACCAGAAGTGGTATTAACATTGATAAAGCGTGGAAACCGAAGACTGTCTATTTCGTGGTGGAGGAAGTTTTCTACACCAACAAACTATTTTTGTATCCATGATGAAATCGTTGTTCGTGGCTATACAATATGGAAATGTAAACAATCGAATTAGCAAGGGGACTATGCAGTATTCCATGAGTTTGGCAACCCGCAGCAATGACTTTTGAGATTATTTGTTTACATTATCAAGCTGAAAACGTAAAAAAGTTGTGACCATAAATTCTAAGATAGGGTTACGGTATGTAATGTGGGTCTAGTCCTTTCATTCGGCCTATCACGCAAATAAATAATTAATTAAGGAATATTACACAAAAAATAAGGAAAATATTGATCACTGATGATTGATAAATGTGTACCACACACAAATCAATTTATATCACAACATTTCAATACATTTTCAGCTCTCGTAAGTAATAAAACTGGTTGAGAATATCACTCTGTTCGGAGTTTTTAGCCGCCATGACTTCTAAGGTTAAGATGGGAAGGTTGCACTGACGATCATCAAATGGCCTGATTATGGCATTTATTGAATGGAATTACCTGATAATACACACTAGACGTAAAACTCACAGTTACTGTTTGAATATTTTATGTTTATTTTAATTGTTTAACAACGTTTTCACAAGTAAATCATGGACCCAACTTTAGGGACACATTTCTTTTCTATGTTCCTAACTTTGGCCCATGAAATTCATTTGACAGCATATAGCAATAAGAGTAACGTCAACAATGTGGTTTGCATTTGGATGATAAGGAACGAACAGGAAGGGAGATTTTTTCTGCCAAATCTGTATAATGAACATCACAATGTTTTGATTTAGATATTCTGCGGTCGAAAGACGATAAGCGAAATTTTTAATTTTTAATTTTTAACTTGAGTGATTTAATGTAGTTTTCGTAAAATTTTCTCTAAGAAATGTTTTGAGGAATGAAGAGTATTAAGTTAACAGTGATAGTGATAAAAAAAAATACATAAGAAAACGTTACCAAGAGCGTTTTTTTTGAGAATCAAACAGGATAGGACGAAGTTGCATCCATAAATAGACCCAATTTGGGGACAATAGACCGATATTACATACATTTCCCTGGTGAGTTTTTGTCTTAAAAAAAGTAAGTTTTTCAACTTTTTGCGGTTCCTGATAGCAAACGACATGATAAGCATATCTAAGCATACCATTTAGCAGTAGAATATCGTTTGCAGGTAAATTAATTGATGAGTTATGATTAAAAACGTAATCTATGGCTGCATATTAGACCGAGGTTAGGGACGTATACCCTAATTTCCAATGTTCAACGCGTGCATTGTCGGCTTTAATTAAGTGACGCTCGAAGTTTAGCCCCTCCACGAGATCAAAAAGAAAGAAGACAGTTCGTCACTCTGGCAGACGTTTTCCGACACCAAGTACCAAGTACCGAATACCGTATGCGTTATAATGTCAAATCGTACAAATAAGGTTCCGTTTCACCTGTGCATATGATGCCTTGGTTTTCTATGCATGCACGTAACTTATAGCTCATACCGTAGTAGGCTGTGTATAAAAGAAAATGATTTACTTTGTTTGGCAGTTGCACCATGGCGGAAGTAGTAGCGTATTCGTGATTTGTCCCACGCGCAAATGTCGCAAAAAGACATTTCAATCGCCGTGGGAGTGTCCCGGTGAACCGTCAAAAGGGTTTTAGACCGAGAAAAGAAAGGACAACTATCCGCAAAGGTATCCACAGGTCGTCCGAGGCCAGCTCGGGTCCGGAGGGTTTTCGCTGCTATCAAAAGGAAGATTCGGGTGAATCCAGTGCGTTCAATAAGGAACATGGCACAGGAACACGGGATCAGTGACTTTACGGCACGGAACATCGTAAATGAAGATTGCGGGGCGAAGTCGAGGGCATGGAAAAAAAACTCACATGATTACCAACCGCATCCGGGAGCTACGAGTCGAACGATGCAAGAAAATCTTGAACTTCCTTAAACGAAAAAATCCGGTGATCCTGTTCACCGACGAGAGCATGTTTACCGTCGATCCCGTATCAAATTCCAGAACCGACCGGTATATTAGTTCTCTTCCGATAAAAGACGTGGCCGACGAGCACAAGAACGTGTATCTGACCAAGCATCCTACTAGCGTTACGGTGTTTGGATTGGTGGCTTCCGTTGGCAAAAAAATGGACCCGGTGTTCATTCTAGAAGGCGACAAGGTCAACACGGAGGTCTACATCGGGATTTTTCCGTGGATCAAAGAACAGTACGGTCCAAAACGAAATGTTGTATTTCAACAAGATGGGGCTCTGTGCCACAGCTCGGACCGCACTCAGAAGTGGTTGCAGGAACATCTTCGGTTCTGGGTGAAGGATATGTGGCCGCCATCCAGCACTGATCTTAATCCGCTGGACTACTCAATGTGGCGCGTCATGAAGGCCAAGGCCTGTTCTAAACGCCACCCGAGTACAGCAAGCCTCAGACAAACATTGACCCGTATCTGGAGAGAAATGAATCCAGACTACATTATTAGAACCTGCCGTGCATTCCGGAAGCGTGTGGAGGCCGTAATTGCAGCAAGTGGAAACTCGATCGATGATTAGCATAGTTTAAGACTCTGAGAAACATCCCCCCTTTGAATAAATAAAAAAAAAAAACTCGAAAACGCAATTTTTGATTTTTTTTTAAATTTTGACATTGCTCAATGGTGCAAACATTATCATGCATACGGTACGCGCTCATGGCTTCTTACCAATAGAAATTCCAACAAAATTGCTCATGTGATTTGAGGTATCGCATGGTGGATTTCGACCTTAGTCAGAAACTGGCCATTCCTCCGGGGATATCTGGAATATGTCCGGATGTGTGGTTCTAGCACACCAAAAGACTACTATTGAACAGGATTTTGTATTGTCATGTGATTTATGGTATCGCATGATGGGTTTTGACCCTAGTAAGAAGTTGACCACTTCCCCGGGGGTTTGCGGAACATGCACGGATGTGGCCAGTGTGGTCCTGGGCACTCCAAATTACTACTATGCAATTTGAGGTATCACATGATGGGTATTCACTCTAATCTGAAGCTGGTCACTTTCCCGGCGGTTTGCGGAACATGTCCGGATGATGGGGTCCAGGGCTCTCCAAATGACTTTTATTGACTAGTTTTTGAATTGTCATTTGATTTATGGTATCGCATGATGGGTTTTTTTTTACCCAAGTAGGAAGCTGACTACTTCCCTGGGGGTTCCCAGAACATAGATGGATGTGACCAGTAGTATGGTCCTGGGAAATCTAAATGGCTACCATTGAACTGGTTTTTGAATACCCATGAGATTTGAGGTTTCGCATGATGGGTTTTGACTCTAGTCAGAAGCTGAGCACTTCCCCGCCGGAACATGTCCGGATGTGGCCAATGTGGTCCTGGGCACTCCAAATGACTCATATTGGTCTTGTTTTTGAATTCTCATGCGATTTAAGGCATCGAATAATGTGTTTGACCTGGTCTGAAGCTGGCCAATTCACCGGGGGTTTCCAAAAAATGTCTGGATGTGCCCAGCGTGTTCCTGGGCTCTGCAAATTACTCTTGGTGAACTAGTTTTTGTATTTTCATCTGATTTAAGGTATCGCATGATAGGTTTTGGCCCTACCAAAAGCTGGCGACTTCCCTGGAATTTCCCGAAACATGTCCGGACGTGGCCAATGTCGGGCACTCATGGGCACTCCAAATTACTCTTATTGAACTAGTTTTTGAATTCTCAAGTGATTCAATGTATTACATGATGGGGTTTACGCTAGTCGGAAACAGGTTACTTCCCCGGAGGTGCCGAAACATGTCTGGATGTGGCCAGCGTGGTCCTGGGTACTCCAAATGAGTCATATTGAACTAGTTTTTGATTTTACATGTGATTTAAAGTATAGCATGATGGGTTTTGACCTTTGTCAGAAGCTATCCTTTGCCCGGGGATTCCTGGATCATATCCGGATGACCCCGGCATGATCCTGGGAAGTCCAAATGACTCATATTGAACTAGTTTTTAAATTCTCATGTGATTTAAGGCATCACATAATTTATTTTGGCCACTAGGGGTGGAGCAATATTTCTTAACCGATAAGAGCGCATACTGAAATTTTGAATCCATCAATTATAATGTCATAAACAAAAAATGAAAACCCTACCATGTTTAAAATAATGGGTAACTAACATAAGAAAACATACATTCCAAACATTTAGACATATTTAAACTTGTGAATTTATAATGAGAGAGAGAAGGATTAGTATTTTCCATTTAATTCCACTACTTTATTTGCTTATCCTTGACAGATACGCGTATTTCGTCTACAATGTGCAGACTTCTTCAGTGTCTTGTACTAATACTCGACTGGACAAGACAAGACACTGAAGAAGTCTGCACATTGTAGACGAAATACGCGTATCTGTCAAGGATAAGCAAATAAAGTAGTGGAATTAAATGGAAAATACTAATCCTTCTCTTTCTCATTATACAGGTATTCCACTATGACGCCCACATTCATCAGGATTCTTGTGAATTTATCAATCTCGGCTGGTCGCTTTCTATACGGTTGTTTCATTAACATCATACAAATTTGAACCTTTAAAGTCTTCTGAAAATTTTATTGAAGTTCCAAGAACTTCAAGGATGTTCCACAGATTTCTGGGTAGTTCCGAAAACATCAAGATCGTCTAAAACTTCGGGAAAATTTAAAGATTTTGAAGTGTAAGTTCCGATAACTTCAGGACATTCTCATGTATTTTAGGAAAATCTTCGAAGATCAAAGTTTCATTTGCTTCAGGAAAACTGAACAGTTAACAGAAGTTGCAAAAGTTTGAAGATCTAATGGAAAGTAACGCGAACTTCAGGGCAGTTTGGACAATTGAATTGCTGCTCCATGAATGTTGGAAAAATTGTGGAAGCTTCAGGAAAATTTCGTGATTTTAAGGGCAGTTCTATTAATTTCAGAATAATAGTCCCGAAAATGTATGGTACTTCAGGGAAGTTTAGTAAACTTAAGAAAAATACCAGCAATTCACAGCGGTACCAAGATCTGGACCAGTCTAGAGTAAATCCAGAGAAAGTCAAGGATATTTAGAGATCTTTAGGGCAGTTCCATTAATTCCACATTTATTACCAGGAACATCATTAGGAGAATAATCGATGAAATTCTTCAAACTTTCCTGGTGTTCTTAGAACTTCATTGAAGTTCGCAGATCGTTTTTGAATTTGTTTACTTTTTCCTGAAATTTGCCGATATTTCTTAAAGTTCACTGTACTTTACTAATGTTATTAAATTTTCCCTGCGGAGTTTTCAGAGCAACATTAGGTTTCATGTTTTTTTTTTGAGTTCACAAAATTCTGATGAAGTTCGTAGAACTTACCAGGAGAACATTGAACTTTCTTGAAGGTCGCAAAACGTTCCTGAATCTTGCAAATCGTGACCGGAAATTCATAGAATTTTTCAAAAGTTTGTAGAACTTTTCTGAAGATCGCAGTATTTCCCTAAAGTTTTCAGAGCTTTTCCTAAAATTTTAAGAAATTTTGTGAATTTCGAAAGTTTGCAGTATTTGCCAAAAGTTTGTAAAACTTCTCTGAAATTCAATGAAGCTCTGTTTCTCTGAAGTCTGCAAGAATATCGCTGAACTTTATATAAGTTCATAAAATTTTCTTTGACTTCAGAACTATTCTGGGCTTCGTAGAACCTACATGTGTTTGCATCCTGAATTTCGTAGAGCGCGTCTAAAGTTTGAAGTACTTTACTGAAGTTCAAAAAACTTCAAAAAATTACAGAACGCTTTCAAACTTTGAAACGGTTTCCTAAAGTTATCAAAACCTCTTTAAAGTTCGTCTAACTTTACTGTGTTTGGCATAGCTTCCTTGGAAACAGAGCTTTGTGGATTTTTGCAAAAAATCCCTAAAGCTCGCAGATGTTTCCTTAAACTCAAAAATCTTCACTGATGTTCACATATATCACTGACGGGAACTCTAAACCTTCAACAATATTTACCAATTCTTGCACAGGTTCATATTTTGGAGTTATGAATCGAACAGAAGGATGGCCTATCACAAATTCATTACTTTTTTATTTAAATTAAGCACTATAATGTACACACAATTTAGTTCTCCCTAATTGGCACTAGGGGTATGGGTAAAACTTGTTCGCAATCAGCTCACCACAGCTTTTTTTTTTAATAAAGCACCCTATCGGCGCCGATGTGTAGTCGTGATTGCCTCTCACCCCAAAGGGCCTGGGTTCGATCCCAGTCGGTGCCACCGGGATTTTTTGAGGTATAAAATCACTGATAACGCCATCCTTTGGAAGGGAAGTAAAGCCGTTGGTCCCCGGTCCATGAGTTGATGGGTCGACAGATAGGGTCCAGGTGTTTAAGCTGTCTCCGTAGCGTTGGAAGCATTGTACGGAAAACAAGATCGCAATTGCTCATTTTATACTTTATGTTTCTGAAGTCAAAGTTTTTTTTTTTCAATACAGAAACAAATTTTGATCTTTGACTCCTGTGCAAAACATAATTGCACAGTAATATTGTTGCACAGGCCAATCAATTTAAAAATCAACTTATTTGAAAACGTATCAGATTTCGAACAGTACTGGTAAGCAACACTAATTAATTCGAGCACTAGAAATCATAAGAAGGTAAATATTTAAATTTTTCGACCAGTGCGAAAATATTACTCCGTACATATTTTAAGCGCAGGTGCGAAATCTGCACTATATTAATGAAAAATAAATAAGTGGCAAAGTGTCAATTGGTCCATATGGTGGTAAGACAATAACTTTATTTACTTGCTTACTTACTTACTTACTTCCCATGGTAGGTATGTGTCCGAGATTCACTGGAGTTTTTTTTAAAGAGATGACGAAATTATTTCATAAATAGAAGAGCATTTTATATTCCTGCAAGTTATCTCGATATATTTTTAATTTTTGTTAATAGAAATAACGTTATCATACCTCTGTATTGTTTTATACAAACAAGGAGAAGATATTGGCCTACCAACCTTGCATACACACCAGGCAACGATACGAATAATGCTCGTTTTAAGTGTATCAAACCCTCAAATGCTTTGTAGAAATTAGCAGAAATACATTCAAACTTCCATTGTAACTGCCAAGCTGTACATAAAACAGCAACAAATGTTATCCTCAATTTAATTCCACCTAATTAATTTTGGTCACCAACCCCTCACCGTCCCTCTTCAACTGGGAAGTTTGGCAAAGAGAGATGATCGACCCGATTCGTACATTTCTCAAAGTTGTCTTTGCTCGCTTTCTACTGTCTACATACAATTTTCACTCTATACTCTATACTTTTATCTCCTCCATTTATCTTTAAGTCTGTTATTTGCCGCTTAACATCTTCAACTAAATAATGTCATGTTCGTCCGTGAGATTTCGCTATTGGAAAATTATTCAGAATTCGCTGACCTGACAGCACTTTTCGCAGACATCCCTACTGTTTTCATATTTCAGTTCAATAAATTAAATGTTAGTTCAACTCAAATTTGACATTTCGATGTGCAGTTATGCCAGTTATAACAAAGTAAGGATAGTAAAATGACTTCACTTTTCCAAAGGCAACTGACTTTTTTAAATGGCTGTATCTATTTTCGATGAACAGGTCTATTATGTTTCTTTCTCAATCATGCTGGGCTGAAATTCATAATGATGAATAAAATTGGACTAGAATGATGCCATTGCTGAGATCCAGAGACCACGTCCGGCTCGTGGGCCACACGCTGAGCAGCGCTGGCTTAAATGCTACGCATGACACGTGTGACACATGCCGTCAGCGAAACCCCATTCATTCCACATCAGCCTGTCGATGATACCCCAGTGGTAGCCTTGAATGAATATCGAATCCATCTTGCAACCAAACCTCAATGTGAGGGACAGCCAGCACATAATCAAAAAACCCACTCATGCACCGCAAAAAAAAATAGTGGTTCGGGAGATGTTTTGTGTTGAATTTGGCCCTCTGCAGTATGATGGAGATGTTTGTTCAGGACTTAGACCTCACCCTCAATCATCCATCCACATGTGCATTTGATCACACAGTGACTGGGTGGGTAGGTTCGGTACTTCATACACAGATCGAACCGAGATTGCTGACAGATTGAAATCCTCTTCTCAATTCAAATCACACACACACACAGGACGCAGACCCACAATGGCTTTGAGCCAAAACAACATTTACATCATCCAATCCATCCCTTTTCAATGGTAGCATACATCGTCCGGTCGCTGGTTGGCAGAATATGTACTACATATATGAACCACCGCTTGACTAAGTTTCCGTTCGTTGTTCAAAAATTTTACGCTGAATCATAACAAAAGAAGACGAGAGCCATCCTGCAGTGAATCTGAGTGGGTAGCTGATGGTCCTTTCGGAACATTCATGCAAACATAGTAAGTTGGAGTGTAATTGAAAAATTCAATCAAAACTAGAAGTAACATGCTGAATAGGTAGCCAAACTTGCATAGTGATGATGCGGGGCAAAAAGCATTCAAGGGATCCATCATTGTTCGCAGTTTTGAAGCTCATCTGTGCACCAACCAAGTCAGAGTTTGAAAAATTTATTTTCGGAAAAAAAAACCAGAAATTTGAAAATTTGTTCTGCTTTTCCACATCCGGCTTTTGTGAATAGTTAGGCAGAATAGTTTTGATGATAATATGCAATGTGGCCGCTCTAAGCTTCCATTGAAAAAAAAAGTTAGTTCAATAATTTTCATTGTGTAAACGTTGAGCTAACTTCATTTATACAGCTCAAGCTGCATGAAAATGGTATATGATATGTGGAAACTTTTACTCAACCTCCATACTGGAAAATCGGGTGAACTTATTCTGCTATTTTTGGCTGTTAGGAAAAACCCTTGTTGAATTCCCAACCAGAAAGAAATAACTTTAATATAACATAATTATATCAACTTCTCTTTAAAATAAATTGGGGAAATGAATGTAATGTCGGCTTAAATGCCCCTAATTTGGGCCCATACATAAATTTAGCAATCGTCTAAATTTTCAATAGCGACCAAAAATATCCATAAGTACCGTCCAAATGACGCGTTCATCTAGATAAAATTGATAAATAGCAGATTTTTAGCGATGGGCCCAATATTAGATCCATAGGCCATCATTAAAGCCATTTCCCTTACATATTTTGTTAAAATTATAATTGATAACATATTTTTAATCAAATTGAAACTAGGTACATAATACATTTTTTGTTGCAAATCGACATTCTGGGACATTGATAAATGTAGCCATTATTTATATTATTTTTACCCTTCTTACAAAGAAGGGTATAGATATCACTTGAAAAACCGACTATCGATCCGAGGCCCGGAGGGCCAAGTGTCATATACCATTCGACTCAGCTCGACGAGATCGGAACATGTCTGTGTGTGTGTGTGTATGTGTGTATGTGTGTATGTGTGTGTGTATGTAACGAAATGAATGCGCTCACGTTTCTCAGCAACCGCTCAACCGATTTGGACAAACTTGGCGCCAAATGATAGGTCTTGGGGTCCCATTGAACGTTATTGAACGGTTTTGGAATCGGTGAACTGGTTCCGGAGATATGGCCGGAATAAGATCCGGTGAATATGGGCCTTCACGCTGGATTTAACGGAAAACGTATCAAAACCATCATGCGACACATCAAATTACTACAGAATTCAAAAATAAGATCAATGCAAGTCGTGTTAAGTGTTCCAGACCACATTGGACACACTTGGACATGTTCCGGGTACCCCGGGGAAGTTGCTTGAATATGAATTGAATTAAAACCCATTAAATCACATTAAAATACGATGATAAGGTGATTGGTAGCCTCACCAAATAGACTACACCCGGATATATTCCGGGTACCCCCAGGCAGTGGCGTAGTGTCACTGGATGACACGGGGGTGGGGGCTTGGTCACTGATAATGACAATAAAATAAATAAACTTGAATAAGTAAGAAGGGTCTGATCACACCATAGGTGGATAAATTCGGGTTTTTATGTTCAAAATTGCTGAAAAATGCGGACCAACAGAGGGAGCAGCAGATTCGTGGAACCGTAACCGGGGCTGGAAACCTTGGTCCAGTCACGACAATGGTGCAACTCGGTAAGTGAGAACCATCCTCTTTCTTGCGAAGATGCCACTGGCGCTCCCTGAGAGGGTAGTTGAAATTCCTCCGAGAGGGCAGATGAAATTCCCCCGAGAGAGTAGATGAAATTTCCCCGAGAGGGTAGATGAAATTCTTCTGAGAGAGTAGAAGAAATTCCTCCTAGAAGGTAGAAGAAATTCCTCCGAGAAGGTAGAAGAAATTCCTCTGAGAGAGTAGAAGAAATTCCTCCTAGAAGGTAGAAGAAATTCCTCTGAGAGAGTAGAAGAAATTCCTCCTAGAAGGTAGAAGAAATTCCTCCGAGAAGGTAGAAGAAATTCCTCTGAGAGAGTAGAAGAAATTCCTCCTACAAGGTAGAAGAAATTCATCTGAGAGAGTAGAAGAAATTCCTCCGAGAAGGTAGAAGAATTTCCTCCGAGAGGGTAGACAAAATTTCTCTGAGAAGGTAGAAGAAATTCCTCTGAGAGAGTAGAAGAAATTCCTCCGAGAAGGTAGAAGAATTTCCTCCGAGAGGGTAGACAAAATTTCTCTGAGAAGGTAGAAGAAATTCCTCTGAGAAGGTAGAAGAAATTCCTCTGAGAGAGTAGAAGAAATTCCTCCTAGAAGGTAGAAGAAATTCCTCCGAGAAGGTAGAAGAAATTCCTCTGAGAGAGTAGAAGAAATTCCTCCGGGAAGGTAGAAGAATTTCCTCCGAGAAGGTAGATGAAATTTCTCCGAGAGGGTAGAAAAAACTTCTCTGAGAAGGTAGAAGAAATTCCTCTGAGAGAGTAGAAGAAATTCCTCCTAGAAGGTAGAAGAAATTCCTCTGAGAGAGTAGAAGAAATTCCTCCGAAAAGGTAGAAGAATTTCCTCCGAGAGGGTAGACACAATTTCTCTGAGAAGGTAGAAGAAATTCCTCTGAGAGAGTAGAAAAAATTCCTCCAAGAAGAGAGAAGAAATCCCTCCTTAAAGGTAGAAGAAATTCCTCCTAGAAGGTAGAAGAAATTCCTCCGAGAAGCTGGAAGAAATTCCTCTGAGAGAGTAGAAGAAATTCCTCCTAGAAGGTAGAAGAAATTCCTCTGAGAGAGTAGAAGAAATTCCTCCGAGAAGGTAGAAGAAATTCCTCCGAGAAGGTAGAAGAAATTCCTCTGAGAGAGTAGAAGAAATTCCTCCGAGAACGTAGAAGAAATTCCTCCTACAAGGTAGAAGAATTTCCTCCGAAAAGGTAGAAGAGTTCCCTCCGAGAAGGTAGAAGAAATTCTTCCGAGAAGGTAGAAGAAATTTCTCTGAGAAGGCAGAAGAAATTCCTCCGAGAGAGTAGAAGAAATTCCTCCGAGAACGTAGAAGAAATTCCTCCTAGAAGGTAGAAGAAATCCCTCCAAGAAGGTAGAAGAATTTCCTCCGAGAAGGTGACTGTCACTAGACTTGCTGGCCTCAACCGCTGATTGGATTTAGTTCCAATCACCGTGTGTGGTGGTGTTCGGTTGTCAGCATCAGCAGCAGCAGTGCTTTCAGTGAGTAGCGTTGACCATTGTTCTCCAGTACACATCGAAAGGCTGCCTCCAGGCAGCGAGCTGCAGTCCACATGAGTGTCCATAGAAAGAGGAAGAAGCCGCACCGCTATTGATCGGAATCAGTAGCTCTTCGTAAACAGATGTTGAACAACTGGTTCAGGAATGCACTGGTTTCATCACGTCTCGCAATGGGAAAAATGTTGATTGGTTGCATATGAAGGCGCTCCAATTCCGCTTTAATCTCCGCAACAGGGAGATTTGGAAGACCACAGGTCATCATTTTCAGTGGTTTGCTTCCAGGGACGTCGGGAGTGTAGAACTCAAACCGGTTCAGCTGAAGAAATGTGCCAACAGCTTTGTAGTCCGCCAGCGTCGAGCACAAATTTTTTATCCCCGTGCTGCACAACTTGAACAGCGGATGGATTTGATTTTTTGCCGGCTCATTCCTGAGCAACGCGAGTTCCTTTGTCGAGATGAATAAACGGTTGGAGTAAATTATCGAACAACTCGACAGAGCGAGCGAAAACCGGACGGAACAGCTTGACGGACAAGGAAAGACGAAGAAAACGATATGACAAGCGTTTTTATTATCGTTGCTGTTGTCCTCCCTTCCTCTAATTGGTGAAATGGTGAGCGATAAACTGAGCATTGGCCACGCTCTCGTTGCGTCCGTGTTTGGGATTTTTCGTTACAGGTCTGAATGTTGATTTTTTTTATGTAACGTAGTCATACGTCAAAAAATTATATAAACTGCTCTTTGCATGAGATTTTTTAAGACGGCATTAATGTAAATTGATCTGAATTTGGAACCAGTGCTGAGATTCACCACTATAATTGACCGACTTTCGCGCGATGTTGACCAAATTGTTTTCATAGAGTCATTGATAGACTTGATCCTAAAAAAAAAAACTTTGACAAAACTCATTCATTTTTCGCCAATGACAAAGATTCACCTGCTAACAAAAAATGTAATTTTGTGAATATTGAGTCACATTATTGTTCAGACACATGCTTGTTCACTTAAACGGCTCGATGTAATTGTTTTGGTCAAGTGATTTAATTTTGTTTTAAATTAAGCTAATAACAAAATCTGCACATATTAGTCACTGACAGTATTATAACTGACAATCAGGCTTGATGGAGCCTCACTCGTGAGTTTGAAATGAGTCGAGCGTAGCATATTTCTGAGGAGTAGAATGCCTACTGCCAAATCATTCCACTTCAGCTTCAAAGCTTGTGAGCGAAGGGGGATAAATGAATGTAAGGTTAGTTGCCATTCATGTTCATGTTTTCTATCACACGCTCTTACTCTCACTCTGGCTGAACTCTGAGCTTCTTGCGTCGAATAAAAAAGTCATCTGGAGCAGGGTTCTGCATTTTCGAAACAAAGAAAAGAAAATGACTTCTCCGCAGAATCGAGTCATTCCGAGCAATATCATTTTCATGTAAGTCATCGTGTTTCTTGTTATCGAGTAACGATGAACATTCCTCTTTTCAAACATGACTGGACTATCACTTATTTCATTCGTTAAGTGCTTCAGTTCATTTCATTTGAAGCAAAGACTTGTTTCAATTGACGCAATGAATGACTCGAAAACTGCTTCCTTCGTTTTTTCCACTTTCACTTCAACTCGGGGCTCATTCGACTTGTCACGATGGCAGCCATCGGGTTTCAGAAAAAGTGTCAAATACCCTACAATAGGGTATTTTCGGAACGGGGATGCCGCGTAGATGCTAAAAATCGATATCCGACACCATTTTGGAATTCAAGATAGTGGCCATTGGTTTTATGAAGTGTCAAATACTCTAAGATATGGTTATTTTCGGAACGGGAACAACGCGTAGATATCAAAAATTGATATCCGACGCTATGTTAGAATCCAATATGGCAGCCATCAGGATTCAGAAAGTGTCAACTATCCTACAATATGGGTATTTTCGGAACGGGGATGCCGACAATCGATATTCGACGTCATTTTTTAATCCAAGATGGTGGTCATCAAGTTTCATAAAACGTGTCAAATACCCGATGCTATGTTGGACTCCAAAATGGTGGCCATAGGGTTTCAGAAAAAGTGTCAAATATCCTACAATATGGTTATTTTCGGAACAGGGACAACGCTTAGATGCCAAAAATCTATATCAGATACCACTTTGGAACCAAATATGGCGGCCCTCAGGGTTCAGAAAGTGTCAAATACCCTACAATATGGGTATTTTCGGAATGGTGACAACGTGTGAATGCCGAAAATCGATATACGATGTCACTTTGGAATCCAATTCGGCGGCCATCGGGTTTTACAAAAAGTGTCAAATACCTTGATATCTGGGCATTTTCGGAACGAAAACGACGCGTAGATGCTGAAAATCGATATTCGATGCCATTTGTAGGCTATTTGACACTTCTTCTGAAATCAAAAGCCACCATATTGAATTTCAAGATGACGTCGGACATCGATTTCTTTCTTCTAGATGTCCGCCCAATTCCAAAAAAAACTCACATCCCAAGTAACCAAAAGTTCCGCATTCAACGATTAAAATCACTTCCAAGTTCCATAAAGTTCGAATAAAGTTCCGACCGAACCTTCAAGTTCCATAAACTTCAAATAATGTTCTCACAGAACTTTCAAGCCACATGAAACAATCCGCACAAGTCTTTATTAGTAACTAAATTTAATGTACGTAATTATGAAATGATCAGTGACCCGAATAAATCATAATTTTTATATTTATACAGTGCATCAAAATTCTATCCAAACATAAAAATAAAAAATAAAAAGTTATTTCCTGGATTCGAACCCGTGTTTTCGGCATGCGATCTACGAACGCTAACCACTGCACCACAAATGTGTTGGAACACCATGCGGGCAAACACCAATTTAAAAATCATCAAGGTGTTGTGCTTCGTATTCAAGTCAGTCAGCTGGACTGAAAACTCCAACAGTAGGCGAGATAACAGCTCACTTTATTATATCTCAGATGACGCAGCGGTTCGTGCTGGAACTTTCACTCAGAAGGACTGGGTTTTAATTCCTCAAACAGCTCCAATTCTCTACTACTAATGCTGATAAATCAATACACATTAATATCTGCCTTAAGAAATAACTTTCATAAAAGTGCGAACTAAATATAGAATTGGTGTAGAGGACAAAACCCTTTTTTAATATTTTCTAAAAGTTCCGTTCAAGTTCCGCCAGAAGCTTCTTAGAATGCTCTTCAATTATGATACTGGAACTTTCAAGTTCTTATAACGACTTAAAAATAAGGCTTCTAAGAATTCTATAGACCAACACCAACCAACCTGCTTAAGCCACAAATAGCCTTTTATCAGAACTTTTGGTTACTTGGGATTGATCGGTATTTGACAGTATTTCACAGTTTTTCTGAACCAAAGCCGCCAACTTGGATTTAAAAACGGCGTGGCATCAATTTTCGGCATCAACGTCTCATCCCCATTCTGAAAATAACCATGTTTTAGGATATTTGACATTTTTCCGTAAACATGAAGCCACCGCCTTGGATTACAAAATGGCGTCGGATATCGATTTATGACTTCTAGACGTTACCCTGATTCTTAAAAAAAAAAACCGTTTGTTTTGGTATTTGAAAGAATTTAAAACTTTTTCTCAAAACGGAAGCCACCATAAAAGATTTCAAAATGTCGTCAGACAGTGTTGGGAAAATATCAAAAAATCAAATCTTACCAACGCCCAAGCTCACGCTTGATTTTCGTAGACAAAAATCAACAAGCAAACAACTGCGGTTGATTTTGCAAGCTGTGATATCGCAGCTCGGAATATCAAGCAGACAAAACTAACCAACTGCAAATCTCACCAAACTGTTGTGCCCGAGTGCAGCCGAAACTTCCGTAACGGCTTGCAGCAGTCCCTTCGCGTCTGCCATCGGTGAAGATTAAAAAGAGATACTATACTTTCTCTTTCTAAGAAAACGATGTGCAATGGAATCATTTTTGTGTCGAGTCAACTCCCAGCTTTGTTTTTGCACGTTGTGAATAGTCTCGAAATATCAAAGGAGCTTGTAAAATCAATATCAAGCATGATATTTTGTTCCAATATCACGCGTGATATTGCGAGCGCATGAGAGCGGAAAAATATCAATTGATATCTGATTTTGTCAACACTGGCGTCAGATTTTGATTTCCAATCTCCAGACGTCACCCCGATTCCAAAAATATCTATATTGATGGGAAGGCATCAGCATTTCTCTTTTTTCTGGATTGGATTTCAAAATGGCGTCAGATATTGATTTCCGGCCTCTAGACGCCATCCCGATTCCAAAATGCTATATTGATGGGTATTTGACAGTATTTCCCACTTATTCTGAAATCGGAAGCTGCCATCATGGATTTCTAAATGGCGTCGGATATAGATTTTCATCCTCTAGACATTATTCCGATTCCAAAAATACCTGTATTGATAAGTATTTGACAGCATTTCCCACTTTTTCTTAAACTGGAAGCCGCCATCTTGGATTTCAAAATGACGTTGCATATCAATTTTCGATCTCTAGACGTCACCTCGATTTAAAAAATACCCATATTGATGAGTAAACAAACCACCCGACAGTGATAAATTTGACATCCACGTGCACAGATCTATGAGCATACGCTTAAATGAACCGAGTGAACAAGCAACAAAAGTTATAAAAACTGCACGAATTTGGATCGAACAGCTTCGCTTCAATGTAAAAGCAAGTTCATTTGACAATTAAAGAAGAAGTGAACACGAGTCAAGCCAAAACAAACAGAATGAAAACTGATCGAAAGTGGTTCTGTTGATGTTGACGGGGATCTGCTCGAAGAGAAGATAGAATGACTTTCAATTGAAAGTGATGGTCGACAGCTTCATCGTCGCTTGACGATTTTCGATTGAAAGTGACTTTGTCGGGCCCTGATCTGGAGTCTCGAAAAGCGCCCCTCACATCAAATCATCCTCTTGCTGAAGTTCACTCGCCCTCTCTCTCGAGGAGTTTTTGTTTACTTCTTCCATATTCCTGCCGCCACTCACTCGAGGTGAGGGTTGTCTAAACTCGCAGGACATGAGTACCTCCAGTGAGTTTGAGGAGTTTCCCAGTTTCAGCAAGCCTGCTGATAATTGACATAGTTTGACTTGATGATGACTGTTAGTTCAAATGAGTGACCAAAGCAGAATTTTGTATATCACCGTGCATGGTCGAGATTTTGCAGCACTGTTTGGAACAAATAAAGAGTTAAAAAAAAGGATTCGTCCCTTTGGCATATTTTCTTAACCGAATAGAAGTTTGTTCCGAAGAGTTGACAATCACGCTCACCATGAATTCAAAACAACAAAACGATGAATGGCCGCTTTGCAATGCAAATTAAGATTCCCTTCGAGAACCATAAAAATCCGAAAACCGTTTGACTCACAGCATCGGTAATGAAGAAAAAAGAGTGTTTCATCCTTGCGAGTGCCATGCCATAGAGAGTCGACCGGTCATAAACAAAATCATTGATACCTTTTAGCTCCTGGTAAACGTTGCTGTAGTGTTTTATTAGCCTAGTTTTAGTTGCTTCGTTTATTGCTCTACGACCTTGTTCCGGTGTAGGTATTTCCAAGTGCAAATCGTGCCAAGAATACGCAATGAACTGTGTCGGTACCTCTTCCGCCACCACCACCATCGTCATTCGTAGATACTGACATTTCATCGGGTGGGGTGGTGCGACTGGCGGTGGCCACACGTAGCGCAAGTTCATTACACAAACCAAAGCATAGTTGCTGATGTTCCTTCTGGCCGGGGCCACCCGTAGTTCGTAGTTCGACCGAGGGATTCCGCGTGGAATAGTAAATTTAATTTTCCACCGTTACCGAAACTTCGTACAAATCACGCAAGCTCCCATGACGGTTGCGGTTCTACTACAGTACGGGGATCGAACCGGCGAATGCAGAGTTACGATGCGCTGGATTTTGATTACCGCAAAACATTATATGGATGACGACGTTGGTTGGGTTCAGAAGAATCATGCTCAGACTGTTTATGTGTGGGGTTGTCTGGACAAGGTCTGAGTTAGATTGAACATTGGGAATTTGGAATATGTGCCAGAAAATTTACGTTTTCGTTTCCAGAGGGGCCTTTCTTAGAACTAAATCCAGGAAACGACTGTCCTAGGTTAATCTAACAATTAATTATGGATACCATTCAACACATCCTGCGAATCGGGAAAGCAGCAAAACCCACGCTGTCGGCACCCATGATCCTCCCAAAAACCGCGAATGTTCAAGACAACCGTTCGTGGTTAGTCCTAATGGGATAATTATTTTCAACTTAATTGCTCCAGATACTGGTGCGGTCGCCGGCGGATGATGGTGTGGTGTAAGAAAATGAATGGCGTGACGACGGCCGGCGGGAGTCCCATCTGTATTAGCATGAGAATGTTGATGTTGATGCGTGATAAATAAATCTAACTTGGCTTTTGGGCACCCCAATTTCAATGGGAGGGGGCTCCATCCGAATGTGACCTATAGTCTAGTCTAATCGCACCGTTTTAATCGCTTTGGACCAACTTTGGAATCTCCGGCGCAAATAGTGTTGCTGCCTCGTTCCAGGCGAAAATAGCATCATCCCCAGGTCATTTTGGTTAATGGTGTCCGTAATGAGAGTGTCGCATGAGTGCTCTCGCGAAGGACCCACATTTGTGGACGCTCCCAACACTGCGGCGGCGGCAGGGGCTGAATAAATAATGAACTTTTGTCATCAGCTTAGCTTCTCACACCAAACTTTGGCCCTCGGGGGAAAATTTATGGCCCTGCGTCCCGGTGCCTGGTGAAGATTTTAGTCCGGATAAGAGCGGATTTTGGCGGGTTATTTCACTCTCAAATGCGCTTTGCAAATGAGTTTAATTTTAGAGGGTTTGAATTTGAAATTCACATCATGATATTTCCTTTATTGATCCCTTAAATAGCAAAGATATGGCAGCGCATAGCAGAGGTAATAGCGGCATCAAAGTGACGAGCAAAGGCATTGCCATATTTTTTTTCGGGATTAAACCTACATGTTAAGCAGCTTAACTCGTGATCAAAGATGTTCGTGAAGATGCTTCAGGTATTGCAAAAATTCCGTGGCGTGTGTTGGCGAAATAAAGTCTGAGGTATTTTCGAAGCAGTTGAATCTCTGCACAAAAGAGAATGAGAAATTGAAACTGAAGGCTGGAAAAAGTTCTGTGTGTGATCCGGAATGTCAAGCAGCCCGGATAAAGTCTGTGGCCAATTCGAAAACTAAACTTTGTGTTGTGATGTTTTTGGTTTATATTACTCACGTTGCTCTAATTTAGAAAAAAATCAAAATTGAGCGCAAAATAATCTTCAGTAAATATTAAATAGAGTATGTACGGTAAGAGTCCGGTTTTTTTGTTCATTAATTTATTTGATAAGGCTCAACCGAATTAACTTTACAGAGCCGAGGATTCTTGGTCACTATACAATACATCTTAGAACTATAGTCAAAAGGTACAACACAATAAACACTTTATCTTCCGCTATCCAAAAAGACTCCTCCATCAGAACTGGAGCCGCTTCCAGTGGTTTGGCAGTGTATGGCAGTTACGCCATCGTGGGACAAAGCGCTTCCATTGCAGCATTGGAAGCAAAACGTGGTCAACACTCACACACTCATCACGAAACGGTTGCTTTCCAAAGTCGACGACGCATCGACCGAAAGAACTGCTGATGAAAAACACATCGAGAGTGGCCTGCTTTTGTCGACAGCCGAGTGAACACTGAGAGTTCGGTTTTGGCAGCACATAATTTTTAGATTCTTAGCTTCCCGCAAGTTTTAATAATTGAAAATCTGATTATCTGAACAGGTAAAATGTGTAACACCTTAAAGTGACTGTGATACATTTTCTGATATATGGGTATTTCAAGGCTTAAGCAGCTGGGCTGGAGTTTTTTTTTATCACATTCTAAGCAGTTTCATTTGTAAGTCGTGATATGAACTTGAAAGTTTCCGTAGCATAATCGTATAGCATTCTAAGCAGCTTCTAAGGGAACTTGTACACAGAACAGCACCTTCTGAAGAACACAAAAAAAAAATACAATGGACAGCCCTATGGGGTTGTACGCAATGGTGACGTAGGACTACGTGGTTTATATAATAAATCTGATTTGTTAACTGCTGCAGGAGCTTTTGTTTTGTGTAATAATATGAATTTGAGCGGGGTTCTCTCTGTTTATACTCTTTAGTATGATGCGCTTGGCATAGATGGCCCACAGCGACTCACGAAAAGTTACTGATTCCGATCAATAGCGGTGCGGCTTCATCATCTTTCTATGGATGCTCACGTGGGCTGCAGCTCGCTGATTGCAGGTAGCATTTCGTTGTGTACTGGAGAATACCACAACTCACCATGCGGTGATTGAATAAACACCGTTTGGTGACACCAGATAGAATTCAACTTTAAAATCCGTATTAGGGAAATCGCTTTTCAGACGCAATCGGTGATAATTTTAATTATGCGTGCGTGCAATTTTCAATAGTGAATTTTTGAAAAATGATTAAGTCTTTAATTTATCAGATGTGTAGAAATATATCTGATCGATTGGTGATAAAGTTATTGAAATTGGTCGAGGGGCAGCTGAGTTATTAACGTTCAAAATCTTTCATAATTTCGTTACATGTTCCATTTTTGGTTTTCACAAACTGTACCCCCATATATAAATTACAGACGTAGTCCTACGTCAAAATTGTCAATTGTGCTCCAAACCATATTCATATTTGAGCAGTTCCGATTTGCATAAATTTTTTTATAACTGTTTGTTATGGCTAATATTCAGCCATTTTGGATCTTGTAAAATTCTCTTGAATTTCATCAAAACATTGTAGCATTAAAACCGAGGGGTGAGACAGCTTTTGATAATGAGTAATATTGGAGTAAATTTTGAGTAACTCTGAGTAACTCGAGTTGCTCAATATTCAATGCACGGTGACACAGGAACCTGTTTTTTTTACTGCATTCCACGATTGTCAAGCAAAGACGTTTGACGAGCAAAATCTACGTTCGTCATTTAACAACATTACATACCGGATTGCTATCCACAAAATCCGTGTTGCAGCCTGCAAAATCTGTGTATGCTTATCATTGGTTTAGGATGATAATAATGGGATTTTCAAGTGAATGTGGAGTTGACATAATTTAACGTAGTGATGATGCACATTTTAGCAGAGGCGTCAAAGACTACCGCTTTATGATTCCAGGACTCTATTGCTCGCGAATGAAAACTGAAGTTTTTGATGGTAGTATTTCTCTTCCTTTGCATCGCGTTTCACTTGCGACTTTGGAGAGAAATAATCATTGAGGAGTTACAGTTTTCACAAAGTTTCATCCGAGATTATTGGAAAGATCATTGTCTAGTCACATTTAAAAATTTACTGCTCTATCAGAACAATTCAAAGTAGAGTTCGTAACTCATGTTAACTTATTTATATAGGGGAAATGACGGCTTCGGCATGCCAGACTATTTTCAGCAACCCAAATTGAAACACTATTTTCACTGGATATTCTTACGAAAACACTTTGCTGAATGCATGCAAACAATTCTTTATGCTTTCAGCTTCAATTTGACTATATTTTTACCACTGAGAAAAAGCAATCTAGCAAGGTTTTCTTGAAATGAAACACACGCACTACAAATTGTAGCTGATTTCGAGTTGCCGATAATAGAACAGCAGATTTACATGCAGTTCAAATGGAACGGTTGCCGAAGAAAAACTGGTTGCCGACAATACTCGCTCTCACTAGAGAAGATTGGAGCTTTGTAAAAGCGTTTCAAAACAGTTTTTGACAATTCTTTCGACTGAAATTGTTAGAGCAGTTGGCAGCAATAGATTGTAAACAAACCAATACTGCATATGTGTGCGTTCCTTAGAGAAAAAGGCTATAGAAAGAAGGTCGCTGCTTAGGTTGCCGAGAATACGTAAATTCCCCTAGTTGAGATGCTGAAAATAAATCATACATTTGAAGCGGTTCAGACTCTTAATCTTCAACGATTTTGCTTGATTGGTCAAATCTTGAACAAGTTTAAAACTAGAAATAGGTCTAATCAGCACTTTTACAATGTATGATACTTATAAGAGCAATGCCAAAACTGCTAATAGGATGCTAAATTAACCATCGAAAGAACACACCCTTGGCAATCCGTAATAAAGCACGCCAAATAACGGGTTCCTTTCTCCGGATCATAACGGAAATATCTTTTCCTGATTTGTCAACTTTATTGCCCACGATAGTAGAGACCACGCATAAAAGAGTAATTCATACTGAATAGAAGAACATACGGATTAATGAATATTTGATGCAGAATACAAGAATACAAAAATAAAAATAAAATACAGATAGGATTACCCTGACACTCTGACAGATAATGTATGTTTATACTGATTTAATTTTTAATTTCTTGACGAATGTGAGACTACTTTGATCACTTTTGAGTAAATATGAGCTACTCAAATTTGCTCGCTGTGAAAATATTAACTCTGAGTACAGCCGTCTTGCCCCTAGTTAGAAACGGAATTTCTGATCGAAATGACATCTGACAAAGACAGAAAGACATTATTTCCTTTACAACTTTGTAGCAGGTGTCATTTTGATCAGAAATGCCGTTTCTGTACTATATTTTTTAAATGGCAAAGACTTCATTTTGGAAATTTAACCGGATCCAAAATTGGAGAATTTTTGCAAAAATGTGAATTATTGCCCGTAACAAACAATTATGCAATGTTTCATGCAAATCGGAGCAGGTAGAGTTTTTCCCATTCGTCATTTGCCGTGGAACTGCTCAATTATGTCGCACTTTTATGAAAATTCTTTGCAAAGCTAGTTCCCCTTATTCTGCGCCGCGAGTTAGATGAGGTGACTCTATTTTTGATTTGCACGGAGAGTCATCTCTGGTGACTTTTGTCGCCTCACTAGTGACAGCGAGTCACCTCACTTAATTCACGTCGCAGAATAAGGAGTGTCATTTATATAATTGTATTATTAGAGCTGTTTGAAGAATTGAACTCGGTCCTACCATAGAGGTAACTCTAAGACCAGAAGGTCCCGAAGAAACGAGCTCAACTTTTTGGTTTAGCTCTGGTACTATCTTCGGTCCCAAGCTAATCGATTCACGCCTCAAAACATAGGAAAATCCACTAACCCCTCTGTTGGTTCTGGCAGCACGGAGTGAGATTCTTTTGCTCACTTCAGAGCTGGTGCTAGCTGGCGCTCTTTTATGCCAGTTTTTCTAGCCCTTCTGGCAGCCGCAGCCGCTCGGCTGATTTGACATATACGTGATTTTCGATGGCCCACAATCAACTACATATCAGTCTGCGTTAGAAATTTGGTCAACACAAGTGTTTCAGCCTGCAAGAAGTTCAATAAAAGTAGTTAGTTAAATAGTTTCCTTTAAATAAAGTGTCGTGTGGCAGTACTAAAGGACGAAGTGCAGTAATTGTATTGCCTTGAAGAAAGTCCTGAACTCCGTTTGGTGTTGTAGTTCCGTGCCGATTGCTGCCCACCGTTGAGCCCTTGGTGCGACGGGTAAAATACCGAAGGAAAAAACACAACGTAGGGGTAAGCGCGCCATCACCCTCCTTTTATCTGTCAAACTTTCATAGCGAATCAAAACAAACATAGTGTAGTACTGGAATTTATACTAGAATGGGGTACGTTAGTCGATTTGCTAGGGAGCAATAGGCTAGTCAAGTAGTGAGCCAATTTAACATCGTTAGTTTCGTATTGATTGTTGGTCCTACTGCGTGAGAGCCCCAGCACAAACCGCCATCTAAAATATATGTAAATAGGCTGTTATCCCGACTACTGTTGAAGATATCGCTTGGCTAACGCTCGTAGGTCACATGCAGGGTATATTGGTTCAATTCCAGGATCTGCTCTTTGATTTTGTTTTAATGTGTAGATTCTGCTTTATTTGAGCCACCGATTCTTTTATCCTTTTACAAGGTGTTGGTCACTCCACACAGTGTGCCAAAACCAAATTTGGGCACACCTGGGCACATTCATTGGCACTGTTTGGAACCCATGCCTATATTTTATATGATTTTTAAAGTGACTGGCAACACTGCACTATCTCTGCGCCTACGCAGTGCGCATATGTCAAAATTTGATTGTTATTAACACAATCCAGCTTTTGGAACCGCAACCGTTAATTTTCGTAAAGATTACCCAAATACCGAGTTAAGCCTGGTACGCAGCTGAAAAGAAAACGGAAAAGTAATTTTTGAGGATTTTTCCCAAAAGAAAATTTGACAGCTATAGTCTGCTAAATTTTGAGATTATAGGGAGATGTGGTCAAATTGTAAAATCAACACTTATTAGTGTTTATGTTGTTTAAATGCATCCAAAACATCAGTTTTGCAATAAACGCCAACATTACCTAACGGAATAATTGATCAGACCATTATTCCGCAAGGAAAGTGAAATTGCATTCAGAATGCGCCACCTTCATGTCGATCACGATACTAATGTAATCGATCTTTCCTTTACCGATTTCTTTTGAACTGCGTACTGGGTCAAGAAATGCTAAAGGAAAATAATTTCTTTAGCATTCCGTGTCCTATCCCGTAGCACGTAAAAACGTCATTACTTTTCAGCTGCGTACCAGGCTTTAGATGAAGCAGAACATCATTCCACACTAGCCACCAAGTATACCTTAACCAGGGCAATCGCAGCTGTGTGGGTGTGTGTGTGTGTACAATCTAACCCCCACGGTCCGGCAGTGTTATTATGGAAGAAAACTGCTTTTTATTACCCTTCAATTAAAGCAGGTTTAGTCCGGGAGTTAGAAGGTGTTAGCTCTATTGCAGCTCCAGTGACCCATTTCAGAATGCCTGGTAATTCACGACCACTCCGAGTTCACTTTTACTTACAATAAGCCCCGCATGTTCACTCTACCTTTATCAAATGGATAATGGTATCATAAACACACTTCCAGATTCAAAAAATATTATTTCCAAATCTGGCACGTATATAGTTTTGAAATTTGTTTAACTGTAATAAAACGATTTGAATGGACATTTCTTACCAATTTTGTTTCGAATACCTCTTGATTCATCTGCTGGCAGCACTTACTGGACCTTACCGGCGACCAACTCGTCTGCCCGCAAAAGCAACAACGTTTAAATCTCAAGGCTCTCCGGACGTCCCCTCGAAAATGCAATCGAGATATGTATAAGAACAATCTTCAACTGGAACGAACTCACCAAATCAATATATCCGGGAGTACATTCCCGATGCTTCTTTTTCTCTCGCATGCCCGTCGTCGTCAAACGGCAAAAAAAGGGAACTCGTTGAGCAATTTTGTGATACGGAATTTTCACTGAACATAAACCGCGAATTTACGAACTTCACCACTCCCAACTGCGAAACACGTTCAGAAGCACTTTTGGTACACTTTCGATCAATTTCTTTCGAACACACAAAAAAAAGTTTCAAGCAGCGAGCCAACATCAACACCGATTGTGCCGAACTCTTTCACGCACCTTGCAGCGCGTAAATAAACTGAAATTAAAAATTATCACTCGCGATGCCACTAATTTCTGGTCCGGGAGAAAATCAAATAACGCAGATTGCGACATTTCTTCTGATGCTTGCAAACATGTTGAATCACGTTTTCTTTCTCTATTCTAAAACTTCCCGGAAAGCGAGAAAACTACCAATCACACACGTATAAACGTCCGGGAGGCAGAGCGCCAGCGCTAATCCGGCAAATGCAGCCGAAAACTATGAACGCGAACGCACCACAAAACAGAGAACAAACAACCGTATCCAAAGGCGTTCCAATTTCTTAACCAGGGCAATCGCAGCTGCGCTGAAAATAATCATCTACACTCCATTTACAATCCCACTCTTCAAACAAGACCGTTTTTGGTGTGTAAAAATTGCTCTTCAAGAAAGTTTATTGCTCTAATCATCGGCAAATACTTCCCCGGAGGCAGTTACCAGAAATAAAAAACACATCCCCAGCTATGGTACCTGATTCGGATTGATCTTCAGATTACCTTTTTCTCTCCAATGGAATCTGCGTTTGACAGCTGCCGTATACGACAACAGCTTGGTAGCAAGGCATGACTTTCAAGTAGATGTGATCCTTCTAGAGAAACCAATAATCTCGGGAATGATGACCACCGTCGATGAGGTCTCTTATTTGACCTGTTCCTCTTTTATGACTCTACTAGTTGTAGCTATTGATACTATAAGGCTTGTACTCGAAAAAAATGTACAATTTTTATCCGTGTGTAACTTTTTTATCCGTGGGTAAAAATTGATGAAAATCTGGGTATAACTAGTTTGGAGTGAATTGTTTACATGGGCAAAATTTCATAACAATCAGTTCAGTGGTTATTGATATGTCATCGAAACAAGAAGAAAATCGCCGGAGAATTTTGCGCGCCGTCATGGAAAATCCGACTGTGACCATGAGATGGATCGGAAGACAATTGGGAATCACCCAAACAACTGTGTCTCGGTGGTAAAATCGTTTAAGGAGTCCCAGACGACCGAAGCTGGAAGTGTAAGAAAATCGAAGACAGCTGACCTTGTGAAGGCCCGGAAGGTGTTGGATTATTTCAAGCGTAATCCGAACCTTTCGATTCGCGACGCGGCTCTGAAGGCAAAGTGTTCCGCCTGGTTCATTCAGCAAACCATGAAATGAGCTGGGCTTCGTGTATTCAAGGTCTGGAAGGCACCGAACCGGCGTGATCAACAAAACACGGCGGCCAAATCCCGCGCAAGGAAGCTGTATCGAGAGTGGTTAACGAAACCGATGTGTGTGGTTATGGATGACGAAACCTACATCAAGGCAGACGCAAAGCAGATACCGGGGCTAAATCACGGTTTGATGTTCCGGAAGACATAAGGAAGAAGAAAGTGGACAAAATATAAATACTTGCTCTGGCAGGCCATATGCCAATACGGTAAACTGAGTAAACCGTACATCACAATGGGTACCATCAACAGCGAAATTTACCGCACCGAGTGCCTCCAGAAGCATCTGTTGCCCTTCCTGCGGTCCCACGGAGGCGAGACATTATTTTGGCCGGACCTGGCATCATGCCATTACGCGCGATCGACGTTGGATTGGTACAGAGACAATAACGTTGTTTTTGTATCCAAAACCGCCAACTCCCCAAATTCACCAGAGATTCGTCCGGTGGAAAGATTTTGGGCCATAATGAAGGCCAAAATTCTAAAATCGTCCAAGGTGTTTAAGAACGAGCTGGAGTTGAAGAAAGAATGGATGAAAGTGACCAAAAAGATCGGCTCCACCATTGCACAAAATGTAATGAGGGGTCTTAAGGGAAAGGTGCCGGCTTTCAACGATGGAAAGGAAATTGAATAAAGTAATTATGCCGAAACATAATCCATATGTATGAGTTCATTCCCTGAAAGTTTCAAGCAAATCCAAATTAAAATAAATTTCGGGTTTAACTCGTTGGTTCAAGTCCTATCTGACCAATCGGGAACTTTGTGGTAGAATCGGATCAGAGCAATCGGACTATTTTACAAACAGCTCCTGTGTTCCTAAAGGTAGCAACTTGGGACCATTGCTATTCTCGATTTTTGTGAATGAGGCCGGACTGATCCTCCCAACTGGTTGCCGATCGTTCTACGCGGATGATGTGAAGATCTATGTGGTTGTTCGTAGCTTCGCCGATTGCTTGCGGCTTCAGCACCTAATCGATACTTTCGAAGAGTGGTGTTCAAGAAACTATCTCACGTTGAATGTACAAAAATGTAATATTATCTCATTTCATCGCAAGCTGAAACCAGTGGCATTCAACTATACGATAAATCGCCAACGTCTGCAACGTGTGGACAATGTTCGTGACCTAGGAATCACGCTGGACTGCGCCTTAACATTCAAGCTTCATTACTCGGGCATCGTAGCGAAAGCTAACAGGCAACTCGGGTTCATTTTCAAGATCGCTGACGAGTTTCGCGATCCTGCCTGTCTAAAAGCTCTATACTGCTCTCTAGTGCGATCGATCTTGGAATTCAGCTCGGTAGTATGGTGCCCGTATCAAGCAGTTTGGATAGCGAGGATAGAATCTGTTCAAAGGAAATTTGTTCGGTATGCCTTTCGTCACCTTCCTTGGAATGACCCTGTGACCCTTCCGCCGTAAGAAGATCGTTGTCAACTCCTGGTGATATCGACTCTCCATGAATCTTGGCTGAATTCGAAATCTACGCATCCGAACGAGTTCTTCGGTCGAGGAGTTTCCTGCATCTTGGACCTCGTGCTGCGAACTACAGCTTGCATGACCCAATACGGTTCATGTCTGAGCGTTTCAACGAGTTTTACGAGTTTTTCGACTTTAACTGTGCAGCGGAAACCTTTCGTCACCGTATTCAACGCAGACTCCTGAGAAGGTGAGTAGCTGTCCATTTAATGTACACGTGAAGGATTGTGTTACCTCAGTTTGTTTACGCGTTGTATGATTTTGTGAGCGGTCGCTTCGTGTTCGCGTCATGGAGCAATCGACTACATTCGACCAGACGATTGATCCCCGTAGGGCGGGTCTATGATCGGAGCTACTACACCAAGCAGCTGCTTGCAAGGGATTCAGTTGGACTGATTTGGTGAGATTATTCCTTTTTTCTACTTTTGTCTATTTCCCAATTTCTATGAATGCGTATCGTTTGGAATCATTTGATTCGGATGAGACTCTTAACTTTTATTTGTTTACATTGTGTTTCAATCGGTATTCTTAAGAACTTCACAAAATAAGGTTTAAATATTTAAATTGAGCAGCTCGACTAGCCTGGTGGCTGCCGCTTTTGCTTACTGAGTAGAGGACCGTGGGGGATCCACATTGTAAAGATTCCCTATTTTCAGCTTTTTACAGGCTGGAGTTGTTGTTTGAACCATTTAGTTTATCAATTTAATTTATCTGTATAACAATTATTCACAAGCATTCTTCCAGGTCAATTCAAGAATAGTTTGATGATGATAAATCTTCGTAATATTCACATTACAGTTATGACCCGATCCTGTCAATCTATCCGCGCATCAGACTGTTATTTTTCAATAATTCCACATAATTGTAATTTCATACCTTCCTCCTTTAAGATGAATGTTTAAGATACACATACTTTGCTAGCTGACAAAATGGGGTCATTGCTGTATAATTATTCTCTTTTTGCAGCCTTAATTCAGACTGGATCTATTGATTTAAATTATTTGAGTTTCTTCCAGCTCTTTGATGACGGAACATCATTAGATTTATACTGTAATGATTCACTCTTACAGCTTTCACCCTGGTTTTGTCTGTTGATTTGATTTGTTTGAATTGGTTTTCAGCTCTTTGGTGTTGGCAGTCGCGGGCGATCAATTTTGCTCATGCTCATGTTCTAAGTTTATTTTCAGCATTTCGATGATGGAACGTCTTCAGATTTATATTATAATGGGGCTTATTACGGGTGTCGCATCACGGTGAAAAGTTGTCACTTGTCGTCACGGTGAAGTGATTCCCATTTGATTTGTACGGTAATCACGGCTCTTATTCTGAGTATCACTTGCTTATCACCGTGTAGTGACACCCGAAATAAGGCCCAATAATTCACCATTTGGTTTTGGCTTCGGGCAAATCCAAGTATAATGCATGATAACACTGATTCATTTAAAACCATGGTCGCATCACTTATCAAGGTGAATCCTGATCCAACGAACCCAACTTACTAACAAAATCTCCTTTTCTGTGTCTTTTGTTGGGGTGCAGAGGTAAACACGGCCCACAAACAACAAATGTCACTCTAATATTCCTTCCCTACTCCCACCTGATTGCAAGGACGTGGCCGGCGCCGTTATTGATCTACAACATATAGAGTCACTGAAACTTGTACAATGAGAATGGACGGTCACTCCCAGCCCCATTCAGTTGATTCATTGTACAATTTCACTGATTCTGATCAATCACGGAGTAGCAACCATTGATATGTGCAGTCAATCTAAGCTAAGCTAGCTATTGGTTATCGTATATGTATAGTGTTTATAGTACTACATATCTTTCATTATTGACTTTACATCATTTAATATTATTGTAAATTACATTTTATAATACTTAATTCTTAATGTTAGCTATTATGAGCGGCTCCAGGGAAGCATAGTGCCAGCTTGAAAAGAAATCTGAATCGTTCATTATCTGTTTCGTAAAAATCTTGTGTTTATTGTATCTTGTTACATGGCATTATAACGCATTTTCAATATTACATTACATTTAAATAAGTATTAACCAGGTTACACACATTTCAGGTCATCCAGGTCTTAAATAAGATGGGATCCGTTCCTTTTATCAACAGCTGTGATATTGCATCATATGCTGAAAATATATGAATTATCGCGTATTTCTGTTGTTCATTACATACCAGGTGAGGGCTTAATCATGTTTTGCCGTCTAGTGTTTTGTTTTTGAGATGCTCGATAACCTTAGAGAGATCGGTTTTGCTTAATGAGCAGAATATCATGGGTTTAATCAAAAGCTCTCCCACAACATAACACAACGCAAACATATCAAGTATCATTCTAGCTAAAAATATTTATTTGCATAATATAACCTGGAAATTTCAGGGTTACATCTTCCTTATCTGGAGCTGAGGAGACATAGAGCTGCATCATATTGTATGTAAAATAATTATTATTTTCATTGCGGAATACCAGTTTTTTGTATCCATATAAATGTATTTTCATTATTACGTATTTTAATGTTCTGATATATTTCATTTCTCCATTACATATATTTACTATATATATAAATAAATACTGGATTGGGAGGGAGCATCAGGGTATCATTTGACCTGGAACTGGACGATTGGAGTGGTATGACAACCGGAGTCTAGGAGGAAATAAACACTATCATTTTCTTTATCCTACCGATTCGATTGTGATGGTGTGAATTCTACTCCAACAGTTTCATGGAGATTGACGCGCCCTTCTTAACAAACCATCCTGTAGGAAGCTTAATAAGTATTGCGAATTGCGTTATTCGAATTGTTGGATCGTATCGTTGGAAGGAGATTCTTAAATTCCCGTGGATTTCGCGTAAGTGCCTCTGCTTACGGGTCCACCCCACCGTTTTTGGCCCTTCATACAGCGATATTGTGAATTCAGATCGGTAGCTCAAATTGATCTTGCTATTAAGTGGAGCTGCATACAAGACAAGATTTTCGAAGGGATGGTGGCTACCTTACATACATACATACATACATACGTGAAGGATTGTGTTACCTGTTTATTTTTGACGTAGACTACGTCTTACGGGAAGGTACTGCACTCAAAATAATTTTCACTTCAATGCTACGTGAAAACATACGTAGATTTTTTCCATCGTACTTTTCACGTAAGAACTATATGATTCTCATGTAGGGGCACTCATTTCATGAAGCTTAAACGTCACAGGATTATCACGTAGAAGTTACGTGATACTGGTAATAGATTTCATAGTGGTTTCTTATACCATTATTTGTACTGCTGTTGGCTGGTTTTTCTTAATTTTAATGCTTTTTACATCAAAATTCATGATACTTCTTTATTCGCCTTAGAGCATTCAATTTATTATAAACAAAAGAAAAAAAAAACATTGCTATATAACCCAATCAGGAACTCGATGTTTGGTCAACGTGCCTCCATGGGACGATTGCATTTCCCGGCTTCGTTGTAGCTTTGCCTCCATTTGAGCTGCCTATTACTGGTAATACCAGTCATTATCTTCCGTGCCGGTGAGGAGTCGTGAGCTATAAACTCGACTGCTGCAGTTGAGCAAAGTGGAGGTGTTTGTTGAAGTGCAGGAGCCGTTCATTTTTGCTTTCGTGGCTATCAACTATCACGCTGATGGTATCTGACGAGGATCCATAGTGGACCTGGAAAGGAAGACAAAAGTCAACTGCTTCTTCTGCTTGCCACCTTCAAATAAATTAATCAAAAATCGAATATTTTACAGCAAAATTTAAATCTCATACTTACGTTTTTACCAGTCCAAAAAACAACAGTAACAAATCTGCATCTTTACACTCATGCCGCCATGTTGAAGACCCAAGTGAGTGCCCTACTTTTTTCATACGTGGAATTCACTTAAGACTTACGTGAAACGCTAGGTATGTGGAAATCACTTAATTTTCATTGGATAAATAAATGGGTGTAATAGGAATGTCTTTTAACATTCAGGTGGCATTGTGTAAATTTTACGAGAGTCACGTAAAGTAGACTGAAGTGGGAAAATTGAAACGTTACGTGATTATTCACGTAGTATTAAAGTGTGGATTATTTTGAGTGTGGGGGTAAATCGAAAATCTAAAATTGCGACCGTCACGAAAAGATGTACACAATTTTTTGAACGCTATAAACTTTGTCATTTATAGATGAAATTACAATCCGAATGCACCAATCGATAGGAAATACCTTTCGTAAGCTGTTGCAATAAACTTTTTTTTTTCAATTTTTCATAAAAAAACTGTTTTAAAAATGGATAAATAAAATGTGATAATTTTATCACTGATTTCATGAAATAAACGTTCTCCCCAAACCCAGTCCTCATAGTCAAATACAATTTGGTTGAACATCTGCTGCTTGAATCTGAAAAGCTATAAAACAGAGCTGCTAATGTGCCTCAACTCATGGCTGCCGCTGCAGTACCCGGTCAAGCCTCCGGGCCATCGACGGATCCCCCTGCTCCGGGATTGGCCGGTACAACCGGTGAAGCTACAGACGATTCTCCGCTGTCAACGGATGAGATCGTCACACTGTTGGCCCAGGCCATCATCATCAAGCGCACCTGCGCAACAAGAACACAACAGCTCCAAGCTATCATCTCCTTCGTCGCTAATTATGGACCGTGAACCCATAAAGATCGCCAACTGGAACGCTCGCTCCGTAGGGGCGAAAAACATTGAGCTTGCAGACTTCCTCCGCAAGCACGACATCGACGTGGGCCTTCTCACCGAGACTCACCTCAAGACCGGTGACAGCTTATGGCTGCCCGACCACAGCATTGTCCGGCTTGATCGCACCAGCTCCAGGGGGGGCGGTGTCGCGGTCATCATCAAGAAAGGCATCAAGTACTGCACCCTACCCCACTACCGCACTTCCATCATCGAGGCCGTTGGCGTAGAGGTGGAAACATCGACCGGAAACGTCCGGTTCATCGCCGCCTACTGCCCCCGGCAATGTACCGTTAGCAATGGTACAGCACAGCAGTTCAAGAACGACCTTGCCATCATAACCCACACCAATGCCCGCTTTGTAATCGGAGGGGACCTGAACGCCCGGCACGAGGCCTGGCGGAACTACCAGCAGAACCAGAACGGACGCCTGCTATTCGAACATTCCCAGCATGGTCTCTATTCCGTCTGGTTTCCGGACGAACCAACCTTCACATCACCGACGGGCAACCCATCGACGCTGGACCTGTTCTTGGCAAACACCAGATTAGCCAAGCCGGTTGCCGTCAACGACCTGAGTTCGGACCACCAACCGGTGCTGACCGAGCTGGGCTACAACGTGGCCCCTGCACCGTGCCAGCGGAAGGACTACCATCGAGTCAACTGGGTCCAGTTTCGACGCGTGGTCGACCGCCACATCGACGACAACCCACCGCTCGACACAGTGGATGACATCGACCGGGCCCTGGAGGGTCTCCATCAAGCCATATCCGTGGCTGACGAAGAGTGCGTTCGACGAGTTCCTGTGAGGGGTAAGTTTCAAGCAATTGATTCCCACACCAAACTCTTGATTCGGCTCAGAAATGTTCGTAGACGCCAGTTTCAGCGGACTGGGGATCTGCAGCGTAAATACGAAATGGTCGATCTGAATCGGCAGATCGCTTCCAGAATGGTCTCAATCCGGAACGAGAGTTTCGGGCGGCTCGTTCAGAACCTGGACGACCGTTCCAGACCATTCTGGAAGGTTGCCAAGGTGCTGAAGTCTCACCCCAAGCCCATTCCACCACTTAGAGTCAATGACGAACGGCTTATCACCAACGAAGAGAAGGCCAATGCAATTGGGGAGCACATTGCCCAGTCGCATTTGCTTGGCTCTACAATCCCAAGTCCACTCGAGAACCAGGTTGTGCAGTGCGTCCAAACGTTAGATACCTCCCCTTGTGCTGTACCTCCAGAAGAACGGATTATAGAGGAACAAATTTGCTCAGCGCTGAAATATAGTAAAAACATGAAGGCTCCCGGGTTTGACGGAATATTCAAACTAGCGTTGAAAAATCTCAGCCCGAGGGTCCACTCGCTGCTGGCTGCCATCCTCAACAGATGCTTGGAGCTGCACTACTTTCCAAGCATCTGGAAGGTGGCAAAAATCATCCCGATCCGCAAACCTGGGAAAGACCCTTCACTACCGTCAAGCTACAGACCGATTAGCCTGCTCTCAGCGCTGAGCAAGCTGTTCGAAAAATTGATCCTCAGCCGACTAAACAAGTTTGTGGAGGAACATGATATTCTTCTTCCGGAACAGTTCGGGTTCCGCAAGGGGCATTCCACCAATCATCAGCTAGTGCGGGTGATGAATAACATCCGAAGTAACAAAGCTGTATCCAAGTCCACAGCCATGGCCTTGTTAGACGTCGAAAAGGCGTTTGACAATGTCTGGCACGACGGACTTATATACAAGCTTTGTAACTCCAACTTTCCACCATACCTTGTGAAAATCACCCGTAACTATCTCCAGCAAAGGTCGTTCAGGGTGTCGTTGAATAGTTCCCTTTCGGGACAATTTCCGATCCCAGCAGGTGTTCCGCAAGGGAGTCTGCTGGGACCACTGCTTTACAGCATCTACACGTCGGACATCCCTCCTCTAGGAGACGGTTGCGTGTTCTTTCTGTTCGCAGATGACACCGCGATAGCCGTCAAGGGTAGGATGCCACGTGAAATTACGAACAAGCTCCAACGATGCCTTGACACCTTTACTGATTATGCCACCACGTGGAAAATCAAAATCAACGCCTCGAAAACCCAAGCGATCATGTTCCTTCACAGACAATCATTAAAACTTAAACCGTCTCCCTCCTGTACCGTAATAATGGATGGTACAAGGGTCGAGTGGTCCACTGATGTTACTTATCTCGGGATGTTGTTCGATGAGAAGCTCCTGTTCCGCTCGCACATAGAGAAAACCCTAGTTAAGTGCTCCGCCTTGGTTAGGTGTTTGTATCCGCTCATTTGCCGCAGATCCCGCCTCTCAAGGCAAAACAAACTGGCTGTTTACAAACAGATCATAGCCCCCGCGATCTTCTATGCCGCCCCGGTGTGGGAATCGTGCGCTCAGACCCACAGGAACAAAATCCAGGTTGCACAGAATAGAGTGTTGAGGATGATCCTAGATCGTCCATTCGACACAAGAATAGCAGACCTCCATCAAGAGGCAGAAATTCCCAAAGTAGATCCCAAAATTGATGATATGACAACTAAATTTATTCAAAAATGCAATCTTTCTGAACATGCTTTAATAAGCAATTTGTACATAGTAGGTTAAGTGTATATAGTAGAGTAGGTTAGTTTTAAGCTGTAAATAGTAGTATTAAGTAGTTTCTCTTCAAATTCTAAAAACAAAACAAACCAATCCCACCAAGGTGGTCGACCGTGTACTAAGTCTAGGACTAATTCTGTAAAACAAGTTTTGAATTTTGCCCATACCTAAAGATGAAGAAAGCAATTAAATCACTTAGTAAAAATTTATATGGTAATCGTCCAAGTTAAACTAAAATAAAGATCATTTAAACTAACTAACTAAACTGCCTCAACTCATTGACGAGGCATACGTTCGACAAGTTCCTGTGAGGGGTAAGTTTGTTGCTATTGATTCCCACACCCAATTACTGATTCGGTTGAGAAATGTTCGTAGACGCCAGTTTCAGAGGACTGGAGATCTGGGCAAAAAACGTGAAATGGCCGATCTGAATAGGCAGATTGCTTCCAGAATGGACTCACTCCGAAATGAAAGTTTCGGGCGTGTTGTCCAGAATCTGGATGACCGCTCCAGACCATTCTGGAAGGTAGCCAAGGTCCTGAAAACTCATCCCAAACCCGTTCCACCTCTCAGAGTCGAAAATGATGACGATCGGCTTTTAATCACCCCACAAGAGAAAGCAAATGCGATCGGCAAGCATGTCGCTTCATCGCATTTGCTTGGCTCGACTATCCAAAGTCCGCTCGATGATCAGGTTGCGCAATGCGTTCAAAACCTAGATACCTCCCCTTGTGTCGTGCCTCCGGCGGATATGATTACAGCACAACAGATTTGCTCAGCGCTGACATGCACCAAGAACATGAAGGCTCCCGGGTTTGACGGTATATTCAACTTGATCTTGAAGAGACTCAGCATGAAAGTGCAGTCTCTTCTAACCGCTATCTTCAACAGATGTTTGGAACTGCACTACTTTCCAAGCATCTGGAAAGTAGCAAAAATCATACCGATCCGCAAACCCGGTAAGGATCCAACATTGTCTTCAAGCTACAGACCCATCAGCCTCCTTTCAGCGCTGAGCAAATTGTTCGAGAAACTCATTCTCAATCGTTTGCTCAAGTTTGTCGAGGAAAATAACATTCTCCTTCCGGAACAGTTTGGATTCAGAAAGGGGCACTCTACCAATCATCAGCTAGTACGGGTGATGAATAACATCCGAAGTAACAAAGCTGTATCCAAGTCCACAGCCATGGCCTTGTTAGACGTTGAAAAGGCGTTTGACAATGTTTGGCATGATGGACTTGTGTACAAGCTTTGTAACTTCAACTTTCCTTTACATCTTATTAAAATCACCCGTAACTACCTCCAGCAAAGGTCGTTTAAGGTATCGTTGAATGGTTGTCTCTCAGACACGTTTTCGATCCCAGCAGGAGTCCCGCAAGGTAGTCTGCTGGGCCCCTTGCTTTACAGCATTTACACTTCCGACATTCCTCCCCTCGGTGACGGTTGCGTGTTTTTCCTGTTCGCAGATGATACCGCAATAGCCGTCAAAGGAAGGATGCCTCGCGAAATAACGAACAAACTTCAACGATGCCTTAACGCCTTTGCTGATTATGCCACCACGTGGAAAATCAAAATCAATGCCACCAAAACACAAGTGATCATGTTCCTCCATCGGCAATCGCCCAAACTGAAACCGGCTCCATCTTGTACTGTAATCATGGATGGCACAAGGGTTGAGTGGTCTACCGAAGTTACCTATCTCGGGATGTTGTTCGATGAAAAGCTCCTCTTCCGTTCGCATGTAGAGAAAACTGTAGTCAAGTGTTCTACCTTGGTTAGGTGTCTGTTTCCGCTGATTTGCCGCAGATCCCGCCTCTCAAGGGTGAACAAACTGGCCGTCTACAAACAAATCATAGCACCTGCGATCCTCTACGCAGCTCCGGTGTGGGCATCATGTGCAAAGACTCACAGGAACAAAATTCAGGTCGCTCAGAATAGAGTGCTGAGGATGGTTCTTGATCGTCCATTCGACACTAGAATAACAAATTTACATGAAGAGGCAGGCATTGCCAAAATAGATTCCAAAATTAACGAAATTAAGACTAAATTTGCACAAAAATGTAATTTATCAGAACATGCTTTGATAAACAATTTGTATATAGTAGGTTAGGTGTACATAGTAGTTGTAGGTTAACTGTAGTTGTAAATAGTAGTTATAAGTAGTCTCCTTTTTCAAATTTTCAAACAAACCAATCCCACCAAGGTGGTCATTCTCTAAAACAGGCCTGATAGGAGTAGGAACTGTAATTAATAATAATTGAAATTTCACAGGAACTAAAGTTGAAAAGACGCATCTGTGTCACTTGATAAGTTATACATACATGTAAACCACACAAATTCAAGAAATAAAGATCATTTAAGTCAGTCAGTGCCTCAACTCATCAACTACGATGTCCAACCGGGGACGTCGGAAGATTTTGACCGGTGTCTACAAACCATCGAGGAGGCGATTTCCCGGGCCAGGGAACAACACGTGCCAGTATCCAGACAGGTGAGTAACACTCTGAACCTTGACAGCCCTACCAAAGATCTCATTAGACTCCGTAACACCATTCGTAGGCAGTACCAGCGTACTGGCCTGCCTAACTTGAAGACCAATTGTAATCGATTAACAAAGATCATTCAGGCCAGGATGGTGGATCTCAGAAATAACGATTTTGCTAGTAAGATCCGCTCTCTCCCAGATTGTGCTAAGCCCTTCTGGAAACTTACAAAAATTCTTAAAAACAAGCCTAGGCCCATTCCCCCACTGACCCCACTGGATCGTCCCGGCGACCCACTGGTTCATCTGGTAGCTCCTGAAGAGAAGGCTGCCGCGATAGGTCAACACTTCGTCAGCTCCCATAATCTCGGACAAAACATCGTCATCCCTCATGAATCTGAGGTTGCTGAAAATGCAACCAATCTTTTTCAGATTTTAACATTTTTCCAGAGGAATCCGAGATTACGGCTGACGAACTGTTGGCCTATATCAAATCATCTAAAAACATGAAGGCCCCGGGTTTCGACAACATCCTGAATCTGGAACTCAAACACTTGAGTTCCAGATTCTACAACCATCTGGCACTGATTTTTAATCAGTGCCTCAGACTTGGATACTTCCCCTCGTGTTGGAAGTCAGCTAAAGTCATACCCATCCGGAAACCTGGGAAGGATCCGTCCTCTCCTTCAAGTTATCGACCAATCAGCCTTCTCTCAGGGTTATCAAAACTGTTCGAAAGAGCAGTATACCACCGGCTCCTAACATCTGCCGATGAAAACAACTTGTTACTCGAGGAACAGTTTGGTTTTTGGAAAGGTCGTTCGACCGTCCACCAGCTGACTCGAGTAACAAACATTCTCAGACGGACCAAGTCTGTTTCGAAAACATCTGCCATGGCGTTGTTGGACGTTGAAAAAGCGTTCGACAATGTCTGGCATGATGGCCTGGTGTTCAAATTGCAGCAGTACGGTCTTCCAATCTTCCTAGTAAAGATCATAAACAACTATCTATCAAACAGGATGTTCCGAGTCTCTCTGAATGGCATCACATCGGATGCTTTCAACAACGGTGCCGGGGTTGCACAAGGAAGCAAAATTGGCCCCATCCTATTAAACCTGTTCACCTCCGATATGCCGGCTCTCCCTGATGGTGGATCGTTGTCTCTGTTCGCAGATGACACATCCATCGTCTACTAGGGTAGGGTCATCGGAGCTCTGACTGCCAAACTTCAGAGAGGCCTGGACGTCCTGTCTGAATATTTCAACAGCTGGAAGATCCGTATCAACGCGGCAAAGACCCAGGTCATTATCTTTCCACACTCTAAATCTCCTAGACTTGTTCCGTTGGAGAATAACAAGATCTGACTGAACGGCACAGTGGTGGAATGGTCCAAAGAGGTCGTGTACCTCGGGCTAACACTAGACAGCAAGCTTCTTTTCAGGGAGCACGTTGACAAAACAAAAACCAAGTGCAACATCTTGATAAGATCGTTGTATCCCCTTATCAACAGGAAGTCAACCCTGTCCCTGAAAAATAAGCTTGCTGTCTACAAACAAATCATCCTTCCTGTAATCGAGTACGGTATGCCAATCTGGGAGAGTTGCGCAAAATGCCATCACCTTAAACTCCAAAGGATCCAGAACAAGATCCTTAGGATGGTCCTAAACAGTCCGCGGACTAGAAATTCTGAGATCCACCTCCTGGCTGGAATTCAGACATTAGAAGAACGGAGAGTATTCATCCTGGAAAGGTTCAGAGACACCTGTCTGAGATCAAATCATCAGATCATACGTGATCTAGCACGTTAGGTTAAGTTATACTCGTAGTTAGGTAGGTTATCACTTTTTTCCATTCAAATAAAACACATCCCCAAAGGGATGTTCTGTAAACTAGTTGAAAAACGCAAATATTAAATTAGAATATCAAATTAAACAAAGATGAAGAGCCAAGTTGGCTAATCAATTAAAATGATAAATCAATGTACTACCATAATCAACAGAAATAAACATAATTTTACTACTACTGCATCAACTCATTTTCGCTTCGGACGGCGGGTAAGCAGGTAGCAGCAGCAGAAGCAGTAGGAAGACGGTTCCTGTCAAGCGCGCAGAGTTCGAGTTTTGCACTTCGAACTTTGCGCGTCGTTCCCGTCGAGATCACTGGCTGCTGGTAGCGGCGTCGCCTCAATGGCACAAGCGCTTCTTGCCTGAATGATAACTACAAATCTCGATTACTTTTCGGAAGGACATATCAGCTTTTGTAAGCATTTTATCGTCGCTTTGGCATAACTAATAGCTCGCCCCACATACTAACACCGCTAACAGGTTGGGAAAATTTTCCCCTATCTGATGGTAGTACACTGGAGTCGCTTTTTACTCGGTTTTTTTTTACACGGTTTTTTTACGCGGTTTTTTTTACGCGGATTTCGGAATTTACGCGGTTTTTTTTTACGCGGATTTTGTTTTTTTTTTTACGCGGATATCAGAATTAACGCGGTTTATCATTATACACTAGAGTCGCTTTTTACGCGGTCTTTTTTTACGCTGTTTTTTTTTTTACGCGGATTTCGGAATTTACGCGGTTTTTTTACGTGGATTCCGGAATTTACGCGGTTTTTTTCTACGCGGTTTTTTTTTACGCGGGACGTATCACCCGCGTAAAAAGCGACTCCAGTGTACTAGCATGCGTGGGCGAGCTACCAGTTACGCCAAATCGACAATCAAATGCGTTGTTTACAAAAGCTGATACGTTCCTTCGAAAAAGTAATCGAGAAATACTTCTTGGGCTGTGTACCAATTGTCGAGTTTCATTTAACTTGTGGTTAAACGTGATATTTAGTAAGTTATTATCAATGTTCGAAAATGCCGGAAATTGATCAGTTTTCAAACAGAACTCAGCCACGGTTACCAAAATTTAACTTCTAGTCGGTCCGAAATAGAAACACTGGAATAAGATACCAGCGGAGACACTGTTATGATTCCAATCGAACTGTCAAAAGTGGTTCCAATCTGCAATGTGTACAATTGGTTTGCTTCAATTAGGGAGGGGTATTAAAATCGTTTAACAATCACTCATGAACTCAGTCGTCGGTGCATTGAAGAAGTCACTCGCAAACAGTTACAAATCCAAGTGATGCCAGGATTGTTTTGATGTTTATCTTGTTGCCAAATTCATGTTTTTTTTTCTTCGCTGGTCTCTTATTCCAGTGTTTCTAGTTCGAAATAACCACGCTAGTATAGCAGGGTTATTCGATAACTCATCTGTCACTTTTAAACACGAGTTAAATTCAACTCACCCATTGCGACACAGCCTTGGAAGTAAAATTAGGGCCATCCATAAATTACGTAACCCCCACCCCCTTCCCCCTCGGAGCGTGTTTTGCAATACACCTAATACATGGCCGGTCCCAACTTCTGAAACCCGTCTCCTCCCTCAACTACTACGTTATTTATGAAAGTTCCCTAATCATTGGGCAACACTGAAAGACAGCAGCACACACCACTCAAAATGGGTTGGACATTTATGCGAAATTTTGGTATTGATAGTCAATATTTCGCGATCAGAACATTTTAACTTGAAATCCCTCCATTTAATTTTGGTACATCTTTAATCTATTGATTGAATAAAAAAAAAAATCATTATATGGTTTTTTTAAGATTTCGTGCGTTTTGTGAACGCACATTCATTATTTTGCATAAGAAAACGGGAACGGGGTGTTTCTGTGGTGATAAAAAGGTTAAATCAAGACCAACAATTGAAATGGCCTTTACTCCATTTTGTAAACAAACCGAGAAAATGGCCTTGCAACATTTTATCGCGAACCGAAACATTCGCAAACCTAAACCACAATCAGGTAGAGGAGAATTTTCCCTACCTGTTCATTATGTTGGTTTGCCTTTGCGGACTTCGGTTCGCGAGAAAATGGCCTTACAAGGTTTGTTTACAAAATTGAGCTAAGGCCATTTCAATTGTTGGTCTTGAAATGTGATAAATTATCATGCTTTTAGTTTAGCTATGAAAGTCCCTCATGCTTGGAAAATTATGCTATAGAACGGTTTATACAACCCCAGTTTTTTTTTGCAAAATTCTTCAAGTAGGAGGGACTTGCAATGCTTATTATTAAATAGAGGTACCGTCGAGTTAATTTTCAGTGCTAGGTTCTGAAATTCGACAGTGAGCGTTCAAAAGGGCCTGCTTGTAATGTTCGATTCTCTTCATCGATTTTCTGTTTACAGCTAAGCGAAACAATTCAAGCTGAACATTGCATTAGGTCCTAAGTAACACTGACAAGATTCTCTTCGTCGAATTTCTCCTTGAATCCACTCGGCCCAGGTATTTTCAGCACATATACATTTTTATCTAGCATCTAATACGACAAACACAACAAGAAACGATCATGTGCTCAAGTTATTAAGGCTGTGTTCCATTTGGTGAATGTTTACTTAAATTTGATAGATAGAAAATTTTCAAATAAACCTGCTATTCCAGCAGCCTTATTTCTGACAGACAAGGAATCAATTTGACAGACGCTTTTTCGAAAATCGGCCGATCTACAACAGAGGGGTTTTCGAGCATCTTAATTTATTTTCGAAGTGTCAAATCTAAGTGAAAATTTTCCAAATGGAACACAGTCTTCGTATTTTTTTTATCTGTTCGATCGGTAGATAAAAGATGTACTGAGAACTTATTGGAGGGATTAATGGCTAATTTTTATCATCTCGATCAACTATGAAATGTTACATAACATTGATGCAAACTTGTGCACTCCGTTTTTGTGTGTGCATTTATTTTTAGCGTTTTGAAGTTGAATCGCTGAGGATCAATCTCATTACCATAGAAAAATTTCAAGAGTATAGATATCAGCTCTCACAAAACTGGAACTTCACGTTTGTTGCAGTCCAGTACACAAGGAGTTTCAATTTCATGAGTGATGTCACAACCGTCCAAGATTTATGTCCTAGAAATCTTGAAGTGATAGGGAAGATCAGCCATAATGACGGTCATTGTTGGACGCTTCAATGAATTACCTGGAGAAAGCCTTTTTTATATCTGATTGTTATTTAGGAACCAAATGAAATAGAATATGTATTCGCATTTGTATGAGGTCCTGAATTTAACCAAGTTTTACTAAGTAGGAAATCCAAAATATGTACATAGGACCGAAATCATAGGTCACTTCTATTGTATTTTAAATCAATATCTAGAAAAACGCACGAGAATTTCACTACACAGCTTAAAGTAGTCTACGTCAACAATGCGGTCGTGTCTTGTACACAACCCCACCAATTTTTGTTTCCGGTTCAACTGCATGACGAGGACTTCTACCTGTTTCACGGGCAACTCTATGCCATAGGAGGATAACTTTTTTATTCTATAGACTTGATTCATGTTCGTTGTAATTGTATTGTATTATTGTGATTCGTATATTTAGAAAATATATGGGGTTTTTACGCGTTTTCTAGGCTTTTCCCCATCAGGCTTCATTCAGACACGTTAAGTCCGATGAAGAAAAACAAATAAAATAAATATCAGCTTGTCCAGCTGGAGTGTATCGTCGACTCTTTTGTTTTTCTTGATTTGTTTTCCGTCGATCTTGTTTTCCGTCCTGAGCACCAAAGCTACCACACCTGGACCCTACCTATCGACCCATCAACTCATGAACCGGGGACCAATTGCGTGATCATAAATGTTATGCCTCAGAATATCCCGGCAGTGCCGACTGGGATTGAATCCAGGCCTGCTGGGGTGAGAGGTAATCAAGTTCTCTGACGCACTTAATGGTAAAATTTATCGTGTGAAATTTGCCTGTCATACAACACACCTTTATACGTGCCCAGATTTGCGAAAGAGTGCGCCTTTTCATTAGGGTAGAACGTGGGGACAAATGCATCCCGTGCAAAACGCCCGATTTGGTTTTTCATAGCTATTTCACACTTAATTCTGGATTTTTTGTGTGCCAATTTGTTAGTTTAAGTACTAAACTAGCACTGTGGCTTGTCATATTTATGAATGAAATATGCCTTGAAAAATCACATCGGGCGTTTTGGATTGATCAATGTGACACACAATGGTCATCATGTTCCCGTACTTTGAAAAGAAATAAGATGACTGCCTGCCCAGGTTTCATCGACCGAAGAGCCTCAATCGAACTGACACTATCCGAGAAGATGAATGTGATTTCAAGTTTTCCCATGATCAAAGTGTTCCTTTTGTTAACATCGGGAACTAATTGCATCTCTTTGCATAATCACTTCGAGAGCAACACTCTCGGTGACTTTGGACTGCATTTGTTTACTCTATTTAATTAATGTACCTCTATAACTTGTACCTGACCATCTTGGTTTCCCCATTTCTGACAATCGATAGTCAAAGTTGTATCATGCGGAATCATCATCAGTTAAGGGTTCGCCTCCAGAAGAATCTGCTTCTTCAAAGCTGGCCTGAAACTTGACCATCATCCTTCCTTTGCAAACAACACCTTTCAGGTCGGTAAACTCCATTCCATAACTTCTGAGCTCGTTTTGTCCTCTGGTGGAAGGAAAGTTGCCTCCTCCCACATTCGACCTCTTCCCACGCAGCTATCGGGTCCTATTTGTGTGTCGAACCAAAGTTTCAAATCGGGTTTATGAGTCCGGAAGAGTAGGGAAACTTTTCTGCTTGCCTATTATCTATCTCTGGATAGCTTCGTTCACTAATGAGAGGTGAATCCCAACGACCAGAGCAGACGAGCAGTGGCAAACTAGGTTGGCGAACTTATCGGGCGGGCGGTTCAACAGGGTGAGAGATATTTTTAGGAAAGGCGATACAACAACGGATGAGCAGTTGTAAATTTACGCTTAATTGGGGTTTCCGGGTGTCATAATCAAGGAGCAGGGAGATATGGCGAAAACTAGATATGAGCTGATATTTAATATGGGTATCATAGGGATAGGGATGATGGCCTTTGCGGTGTTAAATTTTGATACGAATGTGATGGCAAAATTGCGAGGTTTTTTTTTTAAATTTAATTTAGCATGAATGAATCCAGTGAGTTCCATTTAGACGTGACATATGATTTACCGGTCCTGTTCGTACACTGGGAATAATTGAATGAAATAATCGGATTTGCGTGAAGAAAACAAGTTCCATGAATGGAAATACATAAACCAACTCCAACAGAACCTGCTCAGATGAACTGAAAGCTTGGAAAATTCAAACATTGTAGCTTATCAAAAGAAGTGCATTGAATATGTTTACACAATTTGCTGATTGCTTGAGATAACTAAATAAAACATCACCAACAGTTCATTACTGCCCGCAGTGAATGGTTCAACTGTCTAACGACATCAGCGCCATCATTACAAGGGATATAATCATAAAAGCACAACAAGCACGTATAACCACAGCTTCATTAGCACTCCGTTACTGTAGCAAAGGATGAGAGTGATTCGCCAACTGCAAAGAAGATGCCGAGCAAATTTACATTTACTAGAAGCCGACGCCCGACGTGTTCAACATGCCTGAACAGATGAAGATGTGTGACATTTTAATGACGAAATACTCGTAAAGCTCCAACGATGACGCCAGCGAACGCCATCACCATCACCATCCATGTAACATTCCTGGTGGTGATGCAACGCGGACAGTAATTAAATTATAATTTACCAGCTGACGCCACCGGCCTAGGAGGGGAGCAACTGTAGTTCGTCATTCGTTGCCAGCGTCGTCTTCATCCTGGATGGAAGGATTACATCATCGGTCAAGGTATGAATTTCATTATTCTGGTGGAATCTGAATTAACAATCGACATTGGAGCAGAGCACGGAATGCTATTCCTAAAAGGCTGGTTAAAATTAAATTGGTACGCACAAAAAGACCGGTAATTCGTGATTGATTAAGTTTCAAAAGTCCATTAATGGTTGCTTTACAGTACATGTATTAAAACTTCAAAGTTAGAGCATTAGATGGTTTCATTTCTCCAATTCTTCCTCTTAATGGAGCCCATCAGCGCCCGCACAGTGGAAACGGACTCGTAATCAGCGCATTTCTTCCATTTTGCCCGCATTTGCTGTGTGTTCTTGACTGCCCCGCCGCTTCATCGAAGTCGCTGCTTTCAAATTGCCCAGTAATTTTCGATTGATCGTAATTTCGGGCAATTCGGAGGATTCATTAGCTTGGGAACAATATCGATCTTGTTGGCAGCATACCACTCCAGAACCACCTTAGAGTAGTGACAGCTGGCCAAATCAGGCTAAAAAGATGATTTTGCCCCTATGCTTGCGAATGAACGGCAATACACGCTTTTTCAAGCATTCTTCGAAGTAAACTTGGGATGCCATCGTCGAGGATGTGACGAATGGTTCCGTTTTCAGGCCACAACTGCAAATCGCTTGCCAAATCATGGCCTTCTTCGTGAACTTGTCGGCAAACACGTACTTGAATCTTCCCGGCACATCCCCACGTCCAGTTGCGATGTAAAACTTTTGATCGGGAAGCTTCTTAAAATCGAGTTTGATGTATGTTTCGTCATCGATCAAAGTGCAGCCCTTGTCTTTCGTCAAAACAAGGTCGCACAAGAGCCTTGCACGCATTTTGGCCACGGAGTTCTGCTTCATGGGCCGGTTTGGAGGTATACTGACTTTGTACAACTTGTATCCTTCACTAGTAAGGATGTTTCGCACTGTTTGAAAGTTAGCGATGTACCTTCTGGCCACATCTCGGATCAAAACTCCGGGGTTGAATTTAACGCACCTCAACATCTTGGTGCGGAGCTGACGATCCATGGTTAAAGTTTTTTTTTCGTAGGTCCGCTGATTCCTTTCCACACTTAGGATTTCCTTGTATGTTTTGAGCACTCGACAAACTGTTGTATACATAATATTTTTGCTTCTTTCGAGTTCCATTTGACGTTATTTCTGAACGCGATCGACTACTTTGATCAAACTTGCACCAGTTCTAGATAGAGCTTGAATTAGGGCGTAACAGCCTTCGTAAACAATGATTTCTTTCGTTGATTTCTAGGAATTCAAGGCACGCCTACACAAACCAACATATCCATCAAGTAGGAGAAGTCTTCCACTACTCGATGGTGATGTTGATTTGCCAGGGAGAGCCATGACTTCCGAGAAATCCTCGAGAGAAGTCATTGTTTACAAAAGCTGTTACGCCCTAATTCCAGCTCTATCTAGAGTTGTTCTCTATAGAAGTGTAAACAAACCACTGTGAAAGATGTTCGATTCCCAACACTAGAGGCGTGCTAGCGGCGCGCAAGGGGCGTACCAATTTACTTTTAGTCAGTCTTTACTCTATCACAAACCAACCGATTCCTCTTCCTTGGATGAAATGTCAATATTCCATTTGAACAACTATGCAAATTCAATGCACAGTGTTCCAGAATGGGAGTTTAGTACAACTCTGGAATACTGTGAAATAATTAAACAAGACCAATTTCACTTATAAAGAATGTAAACAATATTTTGCGAAATTATTTTACGTGGAAAATTTGATTTACAATAATGCTATTGAAATACAATTTGTGTGCGAATCACTCGAAAACACACTTCAGTGTAGTCCAAGGGGTTGGTCACTCTACACAGTGTGCCAAAATCAAACTTGGGCACACCCGGGTGCAGTCATTGACGCTGTTTGGCACCCATGGTTACAATATAAAAAATCTTTAAAGTTACTGGCAACACTGAACATTTTCTGCGCCTGCGCAGTGTGCATGTGTCCAAATTTGTTAGTGATGTTGCCACAATACAATCAAATTATTTTCAAAACAACCGTGAATCTCCACCAAGTTTCGCCAAGGATTCTCAAAATCGTTACACCCGTGACGACAGTCGCATCGACATTTCCTCTCAGACGAAGAACAGCTGACAGCGGTATCTTGACCTGACCGAGGTTTCCGGCCTAGGCTACACGTACTAGCGATGTAGCTCCCACGGCTGCGGCTGCTTCCAATGCTGCAGCTGGTTCGTCTTTTTTTTACGAATTTTAGAGGAGACGGACCAGCAGAAGGCACAGTATTAGAAGCAGCAGCAGCATTGGAAGCAGCAGCAGCATTGGAAGCAGCAGCAGCATTGGAAGCAGCAGCAGCATTGGAAGCAGCAACAGCATTGGAAGCAGCCGCAGCCGTGGGAGCTGCATCGCTAATTCATGTGGCCGACGCTGGAAATCTCGGTCCGGTCACTACAAGCGATGCTTGAGTTCTAATCGGAAAGTCAACAACCAAACAAAAGCTATACCATCCGACCATTCGAAATGCTCGAATACATCCATGGCAGTGGCTGCTTCACCAACCATTCCATCGTCCTTCGTATAATGTTGGAGGTCCGTCTTGGCAAAATCTCAAATAGTTCAACAAATTATTTTTACTCTCCTGCCTTTTTGCACTTCCATCTAACACAATAAGAAATTATAATTACGAATCATAACATTAACTACATGTAGATGTAAAATTACATGATGCCAAACCTCGGTGACAACGCACCTGAAAGCAGTAAGTAAAGCTTCGATCGTCATCGGCAACGCACTCCACAGTTTTATCGCGTTACGGAACGGTATTGAAAAAAATGAGTGTCCGGTGCAATGTATGGGGTTTGGACTGCGCGAATTCCACATTTTATAAAACAACATATCCGGCTGCATAGGAATTCACAAGTCTTTAAGTATGCGTTCGGATGTGAAGTGATATTTAAGTCATTTGTGGCATATGAGGCAGCGCCATATTGAATGGCAAAGTGAAATTTTTTACGAATGTCCGATAATATCCTGTAGTGTCAAAACAAACGATTTTAAATCAATCACTAAGCATGCAATGCACCACATATCCACAGGAGAGCCTATTTTTTGCCCGTTGAATTGCCGGAGAACCAAACCATTCGCAACACCAAACAGCTTGAGAATTCACACTAAATTATGTCTAAAAGATTTAAAATTGCAGATTTTGAAAAATTATCAAAATCAGTAAAAATGACCACCAGTAACAGAAATTTACGTCACGACATGTAAAAATATGTCTTCAGTTTGTGGTTTGAGTAAATTTAAGAAAAGACGTAAATTTAGGTCGATTAAGCCGCTTCTTTTGAGTACATCTAAAAAGATTTAAATATACATGAAATTTTTCAAATGTGCACAGAAACAGGAAAATCCTTTCTTTTCTCAGAAAAAGATGCTTCCGCTCTTTCCAAGCTTACGTCTTTTCAATGTTCTCGATGCTCCACGCACGGTTCATCGTCTTGGAAGAGGAGAAGCACAGCTTCATAATGAAAGGGAATTTGTGCCTTTGTGATCGATCGCGCTGTGGTTGCTGTGCGCTGATCGCTCGGAAACTCGACCAATCCAGAGGAGGAACTTTCCGATTTCAGCGGGAACATTCGCACTTGCGACGGGTGGCAGTCCTTGGTGGTGAATGCAGTCAGCAGCAGATCCTCGGACGGCATACGGGTAGGGTATTGAAGAAGTGGAGAATGCATTATTTGCTGACCTGGGAAGCGATTGTTCTTGGAGGCGCTGTAGACCTTGAAGCTGATCGAATAGTCCGGCTGTGTTGTTATCGAGTCTGTAGACCATCATCACTGCGCCCTGTTGCTGTCCCGGTTGAATGAAGTTGACTGGTCCGTTTCTGGTCAGCGGTGCGTCCTTCATCAGTCCTACGTGTGTTCCGGCCGGTGTTGGTTTCCAGCTTTCCGACGGATGATACTCGGGTGGTGAAAAATTCGGTGCAAATCCGTTTCCTCCGCCGGTGGACTAATGATTGACGTTCGTTGTGCAGGGTCGGCCTTCCGCCGAAGATGGAAGGATCGTGTAGCAACGGAGCTCGTCCGTTGCAGGCATCCTTGGAGACGGATGCATCCAGCGTGTAGTCCCAACTGGAGTCCGTGTCGCTTATGAAAACATTGAAAAACAAAACAAAAACAAGAGCTGTTAAAATACCGGGTTGCCAAACAAGGCATTATTCACAAGCAAACAAAAGTCAGTTCAATTAATTAATTAATTTATCTTTATTAGGGAGGCTTTCAGCCTGGGGATGGTTCGCCTCCATAGTCAGTTCAATGATTTCTTGGTACTGCCGGTACAGCTGCGGCACACTGAGGTACACTGAGAAAAATGTTGGCGCAAAATAAGTGTGCAGAGTGACCACCACAGTGTGTTCATCTTTTTTGTTTGTTTTTTATTAAAAAATCAGAATTGTTTTATTTTCGGTCGGAATTGCAAGTTTATCTGAATTGGTTTGTAATTTTTTGAGTGTTTAAAAAACTTCAAGGAACATCTCTTTTCAATGCGATGTTTCTCCAAAGTGGATATTGATTGATTGATTTATCTTTATTTAGGAGGCTTTCAGCCTCCCCAAAGTGGATATGTTGAGCAGCGCTAAAGTGTTTCAAAGATTAATTTATTATTATTTCTTGAATGTTTTACATTATCGAAATAATTTAAACAAATCTTTGAGTAGTCAGGTTTTATTTTCTTTATTAAATATTCTTTTCAATTTAAGATTAAAGAATCGAACTGAAGTCGACTACAGATATCATTATAAAACAACGGTTCTTTTAATTTAAATAAAAGAGCAGTTCCACGCCAAATGACGAACCGAAAAACTTGAACTTCTCAGATTTGCATGAAACCTTATATAATTATTTGTTATGGACAATGGTCCTCATTTTTGCTAGAATTCGACCAGTATAGATCTTGTAAAATTATCTTAATTGCCTTTTTTTCCTTGATTTTGTATTTTGTAAAACTTTTCATTGTCGTCATGTTATTCATTGGTTTGAATAGTTATAAAAACTTGAGTAACGCTATAATGTGATATAAGGGGCTCGGTGGTGCAACCGGTTTTGCTTACTGAACAGAACATCATGAGTCGAATCTCAAGCCCATCCACATTCAAGATTCGTCAATCGTTTTATTTGTTGACATGACTACAACAGCAACTCGATGGTTAAAAAGGAGCTCGTCTGCCTAGTGGCAAACGTTTTTGCTTACTGAGCAGAAGACCGTGGATTCAATCCTAAGCTCCTTCGCATTATATGATTGTTAGGACATTAATTCAGCTTATCGTTTACCAAAACGAACCCTGCTGCAAACCCAACCCTATTACCCAATATCCCAGTGATTCCTCGTGGAAGGGCAGAGGTGTTATCGGCTTCCATCAAAGCGAGTGTCACGCCAATACATTCCTAACCCTTCCTTTCTTGACCTGTGTTCGGGCGCGGCCGGCGCTGGTATTACCTAGTTTGAGATCACCCGTTTTTACACATTGAGGATGATTGCTAGTCCCAAGCATCGTCTTTTGGTTCTCTGTGTAATTACAGCTGGTCTGGCAGTAACAGAGTAGCAACCGTGGGCGGTCAATCATGCTCATGCTCAATAAAGTAAATTGGTATCTCTTAAAGATCATACGATATTAACGATTTTCTTTGTAATGTACGCCCTTTTCAAATGTGACGTTTCAGCTTTCGGCTAAAAGTCTCCTTAATAAAGATAACTAACTAACTAAATGTTTAATACTCAGCTTTGGGCAAATATACACACATATTTTCAAGCCAGCAGATAAAATTGCACAACTTGAAGTAGGGTTTTTGATCTAATTTCCGTCCTACTAAGCACATCCCGTGTTTTACCTCTCTTTTTTGAACGGGTCTAAACAAAAAATGGAATATTTCTTTCAAAAATGACTTGATATGATAAAGAGTCACAAATTGATGAGATATTTTTTTAAATCTAATACTGCTTCTTGATTCTAACTTCGTCCTACGAGTTTCAATTCCATCCAAACGCATTTAAACGCCATTAGATTTTCTTCGTCCTACGGATAAACGTAGAAAAAAGGTATTCGCTAGGAGCACTTCTTTTGTTTTGAGAACAATGAGCGTAAATATTCATACAATGCGCTCTCATAGGATTTATGTTGTAGCTAATGAACAAACGCATCGGAACAAACCTATTATTGATTTTCTTTTTGTTAGTTACTTTATTTGTACAGGCTCAATCGAATAAACTTTACAGAGCCAAGTTATCATTTTCTTTATACATTATAAATGTCTTAAATCTGAAATTAAAGGATTTGACCGATTTGGATGATTGAATATAACCATCGTCCCAAACTCCCTTCACTCCATTTATTTTGCCAGCTGGCGAGTGACTGTTGACGATAAATGAAGAAAAATTCGTCGTAGGCGATTTGTCGATCGTAAATATCGCCTTCCATAGCGCCCACCTTTGCAAGCGAGTCCGCCTTTTCATTGCCCGGAATCGAGCAATGAGATGTGACCCATGCAAAGGTGATGACAACAGATCTTAAAGATAAAGCACTTAGAAGCTCTCGTATTTTCATGAGAAAATACGAGGAGTGCTTTACCGGCCTCATGGAGCGAATAGCCTCGACAGAACTGAGACTATCCGTGAAAATAAAATAATGATCTGGTGCAAGTGAGGCGATCGTTTCTAGCGTATAATGTATTGCCGCCAGCTCAGCAACATATACGGAACAAGGAGCATGAAGCATTCGAGAGGCGCTATGAAATTCGTTATAAATACCAAAACCAGCAGACGCCTCTATTAGTGATCTGTGATCTCCTCTGTGAAGAACGATCTTGAAGAATCAACTTGGCCAAACTTTGCAGCTTTGACGGAACAATCATGGAACGATGATGTTCTGGGATCTCACGAATCTTCCGCGTCATAGATAAATTATAACTAACAGAGTTGCCGAAGTCGGAGAAGCATACACGATGAGGATTATGCTGCGAAGGGCTGACATCCTGTGTTATGTACACGTAGTACAATGACATAAAACGAGTTTGAGGGTTTAGCTCAAGAAGCTCCTCAAAGTTTGCAATCACCAGTGGGTTCATAATTTCACAACGGGTGAGGAGCCTGAGGGACAATTCCGAAAACCGATCCGGTAGTGGCATCATGCCCGCTAACACTTCAAGACTCATCGTATGAGTCGAGTGCATGCATCCTAACGCGATACGAAAACAACGATACTGGACGTGTTCCAGTTTGATGATGTGCGTTTTAGCCGCCGACTGGAAGCAAAACCAACCGTACTCTAAACCCGATAAAATCGTTGTCCGGTACAACGATAGAAGATCTTGCGGTCTCAGATACTCAATGTGGGATCGCCAGGTGCATTTGGAATCGAACCAGACCCCGAGATATTTAAAAGACATGGAATGAGTGATCGGTTTACCCAAAAGTTGAAGCTTCGGTTGTGCTGGGCTATGCTTCCTAGAAAAAGCGACCAACTCAGTTTTCTCCGTGGAGAATTCGATACCTAGCTGAATAGCCCAAGTAGACAAATTGTCCAAGGTATCCTGTAAGGGTCCTTGCAGGTCAACCTCTTTTGGCCATGTGGTAGACACTACGCCGTCATCTGCAATTTGTCTCAACCTGCAGTTGTCACTTAGACAATTGTCAATTTCTCTGACGTAGAAATTATACAAAAGGGGGCTTAAACATGAGCCCTGGGGAAGACCGATGTAACTAAATAGAGAAGCTGTAGAGATTCTATGAGATAAGCTCATATGTTTCTCTGACAGCAAATTATATAAACAGTTATGGAGAAAGGACTGAAAGGACTTCAACCGATACTGAATCAAAAGCCCCCTTGATATCCAATAGCACAGAAGCCATTTGCTCTTTTTTAGCAAAAGCCAACTGAATTTCTGTGTAAAGCAACGCGAGACAGTCGTTCGTTCCCTTGCCCCTACGGAAACCAAATTGAGTATCTGAGAGTAGGTGGTTCGTCTCAACCCATTTGTCCAAGCGAAAAAGGATCATTTTCTCCTACAATTTTCGAATGCACGATAACATCGCGATGGGACGATACGAGTTATGATCTGAAGCCGGTTTTCCAGGCTTTTTAATGGCTATAACTCTCACTTGCCTCCAATCATGCGGAACAATATTGAGCTCTAGGAACTGACAAAACAAGTTAAACATGCGCCTCTTAGCGACGTCTGGGAGGTTTTCAACAAGTTGAACTTGATTCTATCAGCCCCCGGGGTAGAATTGCCACACGAAAGGAGCGCGAGTGAGAGCTGCAGCATTGAAAAAGGCTGGCTGATCTCGTCTACTGAATTCGTCGTTTCGCGAGGAATCATCTGTGCCGGCAAGAAATCAGGACATACTTTTCGTGCGAACTTAAGAATCCAACGATCTGAGTACTCCTCGCTCTCGTTGTTCGAAGACCGATTACGCATCCTTCGCGCCGCGTTCCAAAGCGTATTCATCGACGTTTCGCGCGATAATCCGTCCACGAATTGCCGCCAGTATCCGCGTTTCTTGGCTTTGATGAGGCTCTTGAGTTTGCGTTCAAGAGCCGAGTACGCTTCGAAATGTACGGGTGTTCCATGTTTCCGGAAAAGCTTAAACGCGTCGGACTTTTTACGATAAACCTCAGTGCATTGCTGATCCCACCAAGGGGGAGGAGGTTTCCTACGGAAAGACGTTCCTGGAACCGGCCGAGTTTGAGCTTGAAGCGCGCTGTCCAAGATCAGATTGGAGAGGAAGTTATATTCCTCCAACGGTGGAAGCCCTTCTACCGACGTTAGGGCATCTTCTATCACATTCTTGAACTTTGTCCAATCGATATTACGGGTAAGATCGTACGCGACGTTCACGGGTTCCGACGGATTGAACCCACTGGCAGCTGAAACTTTGATCGGCAAGTGATCACTACCGTGGGGATCTTGGATCACATTCCACGTGCAATCCAACGATAATGAGTTAGAGCAAAGTGTGAGGTCTAATCTACTTCCATTCGAGGATGGGCCAGCCAAACGTGTTACTTCTCCATTGTTAAGAATTGTCATATTAAAGCTGTCGCAGAGGTCATATATCAAAGTAGAACGGTTGTCATCATACAGTTCCCCCCAGCCTGTACCGTGGGAATTCAAATCTCCCATAATCAACCGTGGAGCAGGAAGTACCGAACAGATATCTGAAAGTTGTTTGCGATTAACAACGGCTCTAGGAGGAATATAAACAGAAGTAATACAAAGGCCCTTACCTTTAAAAATAGCCTGACATGCGACAACTTGAATAACTGGAAATTGTGAAAGATTCACTCTATAGAAGGAATGGCACTTTTTGATTCCCAAAAGTACCCCTCCTCCACCCGAATCCTCACGATCCAGTCGAATAATGTTAAAATCATAAAAAGGAAGATCAATATCTGAAGAGGAGCCAAGTTTCACAAAGAGCAAATGCATCACAATCATTATTGTGAACTTAAAACTTAAAAGAGTCTAATTTAGGAATAAAACTTCGACAATTCCACTGTAGAACAGTGATCAAATCCCCGACCTCGTTTGGAAAATTATCCATCGTAGGAAATGATTGCTGCAAAGAGGGGCCACTTCAATGCCAATTGCTTCAAGAGGGTCTTAACAGTAGGAAGCATTGCCAGAACAATGCTTTTCAGAGGATCAGAAATATCGAGGTACTTGAGGATACCATCCATAATGTCATCAAATGAGAACAACCCAGATGAAGAATGGGCTTCTGTTCTTGAAAATGGAACATCAGGGGTTTTGGATGTCCCCTGGAGCTGATGGAAAATCCTGGGTATAGTCAGTTCTTCGGAAACCAGGAGGAGTTGTAACTTCATTTTTTCCACCACCTTGATTTGTACAAGCTGGTTTGAGGTTCCTGATCAGCGACTATCCGTGAACGGATGCGTCTTTGTTTCCGTGAAGAAACTTCCGAAAAACTCAAAGGAATTCCCTCCTCAGCCAAGTCAGAGTCAGACTCGTCATCTGACAAAAGAGCGAAGCGATTTGCGTCGTTGGTCGATGGCTTGGCTGTCTTAAGCATTTCCGCAAAAGACCGCCTGGAACCTTGCTTAAGAGAGCGTTCTAGTTTCTCCCCGCGTTGTTTGTACACCGGGCACGACGAGAGACCATGAGGCGGAGATCCTTTGCAGTACACGCATTTCAGTACAGTAGCTGCACAGGCGCCATCCTCATGCTTCGCCCCGCATTTAGAACAGCTTGCCTTGCTGCCACAGTGGGAGGCCGTATGTCCCAATTGCTTACAGTTTTGGTAGTTTATGACCCGGGGAACGAACAAACGCACAGGTAGTCGAAGTTTTCCCAGCTCGATGTAGTGAGGAAGGGCTGAACCAGAAAAGGTCACACGGAACGAGTCTGTGGGGGTAAAACTCTTTTTACCCTCGCTGACAGATACTGAGCCCAATTTTTGGACATCCAGTATCTTCACCGGGGGAAGCAAGGGGTTCTTGAAACGGCCAACCGCCTGCTTCTCCAAGATCTCGGGGGGTCAGACTCGCTTCGGTAACCACACCTTCAATCTTCACATCACGAGCTGGGATGTAAACTCTATACTCGAGCGTAAAGAGCTGGGAGACAGCCATCTCAATAGCTTGCTTAAGGTTAGAGACGGAAACACGAACCGAGAATCGCTTCGTCAAATCATTTGAAATTTGTACCAAATTCAAAGGTTTGTTTTTGGGCTGAAAGAGGATCAGAAATATCGAGGTACTTTATGATACCGTCCACAATGTTATCAAATGCGAACAACCCAGATGAAAAAGGGGCTTCTGTTCTTAATATGGGCTTTTTGATGTCCTTGGGAGAGATGGCAAATTCTGGATAATTTTTTTTTTTAAATTGAGCCTCTGTTTGTCCGATAATATAATGAAATTTCCTAAGGGGCTTAAAGATTGGGTCAATATAAAAAACATAATTGATTGCATCGAAGCGAAGTGCAACACAACATTACTAAAAGCTGCATGAAACGCGACACATTTCCAGTTATTTTTTCCCCGAAGGCAGTCAATCAATTCGCAATCGTTCAATTGGCCCTCATAATAATAATTCAATTATAACATCCCTTTTCAAGGACCTTTCTTTGCTCCCCCTGTCGCGTTCTACAAGTGTCCTGTGCGTCTATTTTGAAACAAACAAACAAAAAACTCTTCCTCCCAAATGCTGTAAATGCTACCCACTCACCGTAATTGTTTTCCCCAATAAATTTCGTCAGCTGAGCAGTCTTAAAGAATCCCAAGAACCTGGAACCGGCACACCGACCCATATCAGTAAATCATCGGTGGTGACACTGAAAATTTAATGGGAAACTTTACTTCCTCTTTTTGCTTCACCCATTTGCCTGTGGCGGTTGTCGGTATGGGGTAGGATTTTCTACGATTAAATGCCAAGATCAAGCCGTAACTTGGCAAAATTACAACCACCGACCGACGCTGCTTCGTTCTCCTGGAAGCGTCCCCAATCTTCAAGCGACAGACAGCAGCATAAGCAGCATCAGTGGAAAAAGTAATACCTACATACAATGAAAGCTTTGAAGTACAAGCGAACCCAGAACACTGTTTCTGGCACACGTTCTTTGCGTCCTCCGTTTGTACTCAATGCCGGAGGATTTTCTGGGAATTTAATTATCATCAACGACGGTGGGAAACCGAAACGAGTAACTGTGTGGCGTAGGTGTCCACAGAACAATGGGGCGTGCTCTTGAAAGTCGGTTCACGGTTTCATGCTTGGGAATGATCTGCTCCTCAGCCCACCCACAATATTGCATCCTACCATTTATTGTGTGATTTCAGCTGGTTTTTTTTCAAAATCGAAAGGAAAAATGCTTTGTTCATATCAACAGGAGTGTAAAATTTATTACCTAGAGAAAGTTATGAAGAGGGTAGAATTGATAGTTACGTTAGAGTATGGCAGTATAAAAAATAAATAGAAGTTGAAATTAAGGGGAGTCATTTGAATTACAGTACGAATCCAGCGAGAATTTCGTGCATGAATGTGTGACATAATTCATGAACCTTCCCTTACGGGGGATTTGTCACGTGAGCTGACGAAATATGTGATGAAGTGACATATTTGAGCAGCCTAACCATGGCTGCACAATGCACTGAACGGTGTTCTACCTACTTACGATGTATTGACTGGAGAGAAATGTCTTACCGACTACGGTTGGAACAACAACAACAACAACAACAACAACAACAACAACAACAACAACAACAACAACAACAACAACAACAACAACAACAACAACAACAACAACAACAACAACAACAACAACAACAACAACAACAACAACAACAACAACAACAACAACAACAACAACAACAACAACAACAACAACAACAACAACAACAACAACAACAACAACAACAACAACAACAACAACAACAACAACAACAACAACAACAACAACAACAACAACAACAACAACAACAACAACAACAACAACAACAACAACAACAACAACAACAACAACAACAACAACAACAACAACAACAACAACAACAACAACAACAACAACAACAACAACAACAACAACAACAACAACAACAACAACAACAACAACAACAACAACAACAACAACAACAACAACAACAACAACAACAACAACAACAACAACAACAACAACAACAACAACAACAACAACAACAACAACAACAACAACAACAACAACAACAACAACAACAACAACAACAACAACAACAACAACAACAACAACAACAACAACAACAACAACAACAACAACTGAGGCATAACATCTCTGATCACGCCTTCCTTCGGATGGGAAGTAAAGCCGTTGGTCCCCGGTTCATGAGTTGATGGGTCGATAGGTAGGGTCCAGGTGTGGGAGCTGCCTTCCTGGCACGTCGGCAGCATTGGTGCTCAGCACGGAAAACAAGATCGACGGACAAAACAAACCAAAGGAAGAAAAAAACAACAACAACAACAACAAGGGCCATATACTCTGCTTCACAGGATGAAAGAGCATCGGTGGGCTGCTTTTTTACGTTCCACGATATGGCTCCACCTTGTTACGTGAACACGTAACCCGTCGTTAACCTGCACTTATCTGGATCTCCTTCCCAATCGGCATCGCTAAATCCGACTAGTTCTGATGATCCTCCAACTTCTTCGTCGATGTTCCTTTCAAGTACCGAATTATTCTCATTGTTCAGCTCTCCTTGCAAAAAGGCTGTAACTACGTCCATCTGATCGGTGTCCAGATCGTATTTCACCGCCAACGCCATAAGGTAACGAATCGTCGCATACCGTACTACGGGAGAGTATACCTCGTCGTAATCTAGTCCTGGCCTCTGCGAGCATCCTTTCACGACGAGACGAGCTTTTTACCGCTGAATGGTTCCATCAGGTCCACGCTTCGCTTTGAACACCCATTTGTTCCCAATCGCTTTCCGCCCCTCAGGCAGATCCGCAAGCACCCACGTGCTGTTCTCGCTCAGTGACCTCAGCTCATTGTTCATCGCTTGAACCCAATGATCTCTGTCAGGCCGTAGCAGAACTTCTTCGTAAGTCGTTGGATCGTCTATCGCACATTCACCGTTGGTTAAATCAGGAGGTAACTGGGGGGACATGGTATCACCAGAATATGCTCCAAAACTAATGTAATTATTGTACTTGCCTGGATAGCTGCGCCTTAAACCTTGCTGCGAATCAGCTGGTCTATTCAGTTACGATGGGAGCGCGTTTTCAGCTGCATCCGCAACCTCTTCGATGACTTCATCTTCACCATCAGAAGAAACTACTACGACTTCGTATTGCTGCTCCCCATTGCTTCCACCAGCAGCGCTGATTGGTACCAACAGCTCTTGGAAATTCAGCTCCATGAACTCCACTGGCTGTGTATTTTGATCAATCGTTAGGCTTGGTAGCCTTTGGTGTCCTCACAATAGCCGACGAAGACCGCTTTTCTGGCCTTGGCTTCGAACTTCTTCCGCTTCACTTTCGGAATGTGTGCCATCACTTGAGATCCAAAAATCTTGAGATGCTTGAGGTGTGGCTTCTTTCCAGACCACGCCTCTTCTGGCGTTATGTTCTCCAATGACCGCGTTGGACTCGATTGACTAGATAGGCAGCAGTCTTCCGCCTAAAACTGCTTACCAAGCTTTGCATCGTTGAGCATGCATCGTGCTTTCTCCACCAACGTGCGGTTCACGCGTTCTGCAACACCATTCTGTTCAGGCGTATACGGACACGTGGTTTGATGCCGGATACCTTCACGTTCCAGAACTTCACGGAAACTTTCGTTGACGCTAGCGTTGACGTACTTCGTCCCATTGTCTGTACGCAAAATCTTCAGCTTCTTCCCACTTTGTCTCTTGGCTCTGAATTTCTTGAATGCTTCAAGCGCCTGATTCTTCCTTTCAAGAAAGAACACTACTACCTTCTTACTGGTATCGTCCACGAAGGTAATAAAGTAGCGACTTCTTCCAAACGATGACACCTCCACGGGACCGCACAGGTTGGAGTGCACCAGCTCTAGCAATTCCTTCGCTCTTGAACCACTGGTGGGAAACGAAAATCGTGCCTGTTTGCCCGTGAGACACGACCCACAATTGGTAAGTGTTTCTCTTGAAGTCGATTCCGCTAGCCACTTCCTTAAGTTTCTTCAAGCTTCCTTAATTCAAGACGTCTATGCCACAACTCGATGCTGTTAACCAGAAACGATTTTTCCGGTCGACTGACACGATAGAGTCCATCTTCTTCAACTCCGGTAATGACAAGCTCGCCGCTTTCATCTCAGACTTCGCACTTGTTCGCCGTGAATACTACCTTGTTTCCTCGCTTACAGATGGTGCTGACCGATAACAGGTTGGTTGCTAGGTCAGGAATTTTCAACACATTAGCAACTTCCGCGCTTCTTTTTGCAGTTTCCACGGAAACCGTTCAATTTGCAACGGTGTTGCTTGTTGATCAGAATTCAAACATTGGAAGAACGTCGGGATTAGCAAAGATTTCTTTATTAAACAATATCATTTCGCAACGCATTGACTCAGCTGATCTATTGTCAAGATTAAATTTGTATGCACCTTCCCGACAATTACGCAATCGACAATAGATCGCCATTGGACCAATTACGCTAAATTTGGACCGGTAAATCAGATGATCACTGTTCATAATCATCATTGTGAAATGATTGACCTTAATATACCCGCAACAGAATTAAAAATATATTTCAGAACCCTGCGAAGTCACAGAACACAAGTCCTAATATTGATATGTAGTCTACGATTTGATTGATTGACGAATAAATAAACTAATAAATAGATTAATAAATCGAACCCAGCCGCCTCGAGTCGGAGTCGATGGACATATGTTTGAGGAGTCGGAGTCAAAGTCGAAACATTTTCTATCGACTCCGTAGTCCTATAACCTCCAATTTGAAACTGTTTCTTTATTTATTAGTAAAATCATACGTAGATCACGGATATCAGTACACCAACGCCTCACATGTATCGAATCAACATTTTACGCATTACTTTTTTCATTCCTTCAAAATTAATAACTCCGAACGTGATCAAACAAACTGCCATCGACAAGAACAGGCAAAATGTATTCAGTACTCATCCATCCGAACATTATGCGCAATCAACTGCTTCACGGCTTCAGCAGTAGCAACACCGGTAACACCGAACTCAAAAAAATACTCCACCGCATAAATAATGCACCACCAGCATCATCCAGCAGGGAAGGATTAACTGACACCCCATCAGCCCCAGCCTCCATGCTCGATTCGCCACGCTGATGACAGTCGAACCGAACCTGCTGGATGTGGCTTTCCGCACGTTCGGTCGTTTGGTCGGTCGGCTGGTGGCGCGGATGCGTGTTTAATTTATGAAGTGCAAATTTGCAGTAACGCGCCGAAAATAAAAAAATTCACACAGGAAATAGGGTCGGCATATTTACTCTTACAGTTATCGATCCTGCCCCGCGCCGGTCGTTCTTCACTTCTATATATGCAACGAGTTGGTAGTTCAATAATTGCTTTTGACGTCGATATCCGCTGTTCTTTTGGCCGCTGTCAGTAGGTGGTGCGCGAAATGGATGAGCTCAGCAGAGGCTTGAGGTTTATCCTGGTGCCAAATGTTGACACACAGTGGGAAATGGGATTTACAGGATTTCTTTATTAATATTTTGACAAGTGCTGAAACAGATGGTGAGACGATGCAGTATAGGATAATAAGTTTGATGGTTTATTGATTTTAACGACTTTATTATTGAAAAGAGGCACTGCACCTTTTCAATTTTGATTCCCAGTTGTAATAGAAGGATTCAATTAAATTATTATATTATTTTTAATGACTTGACAAAATATTGCACATTTAAAATTAATTTCATATAATTTATATGATATATGGGTCATTCCAGCTCAAGTGGGTACACCACCTGTGGTCGATGTCACCGATTTGAGCCAAACTTTGCCAAAACGCTTATTTTGGCATTCTGAACAAACGCCTTTTTTGATTTTGCTCTAAAGTGCGTACATCCTTCTGGGCTACAACCCTGGATTTTGGAGATGTTTGAAAATGTCATCTTTCAGAAGAGATTACTCCACAACCAAATAAGCTATTCGTGATCTTAGAACGAAGGTTTTTTAATGCAGATTATTATAGGTGTAAACACATTTTGTTTTTGCTATAGTAACTACAGTAAACAGGCTGATTACCGGCAGGTATCTAAATTGTCGAAAAATTGCCTATTTTCACCATGTGCGGGATTTTTTAATTCTTAATATTTTGGGCTCAAATTTTCACCACACTTTGGAAAACTCTACTACTTGATGTGTTTCCAAGGGCAAATGGTTTGAACAAATAGTTTTTGAGATATGACCAGATGAGTGAGAGGTAGTGAGCTGTTCTGGTGAAAAATCAATGTTAAACAATATTTTTTATTTTTTATTGAATTCCTTCACGCCGATGTCACAATAATATTTTTAAAGTTGGTTGGAAACGCTAACATGAAGCTTTAGTGTGATAATTTATTAGCTAGAGAATGATATTAAGAAGAGGGTAGATGGATAGTTCCGTTAGTGTACGGCAGTATGAAAATTGAATAGAAGTTGAAAATGAGCGAAGGGCCATTAATGCGACAGTTTTTAAAGAAAGACGCACATCTTTTGCCTTACAGCCTAGTCAGTAAAGGCACGGTATTACCAAGCTGGAGGTAGCGGGTTCGATTCCCGGTCTGGTCGAGGGAATCTTTCGGGTTGGAAATTTTCTCGACTTCCCTGGACATAGAGTATCATTGTGCTTGCCACACAATATACAAATTCATGCATTGGTATTGGCATCGAAAGCTCTCAATTATTAACTGTGGAAGTGCATTTAGAACACTAAGTTGAGAGCACGCAATAAGCTAATATGCGCTAAGCAATAAGCTTGAAATGCGAATAAGAAGAAGAAGAACATCTTTTGCCTAACCCGTACGATGTACGCGGAGACTTGAAGTATGTCTCCAAGTCTACACGCAAAAAATGTGCGTCCCTCTTTTGCTCATAAACTGACTGCGGCTGTGGAATAGTTCTAGCGACGTTTTCATCATTACCTAAAGCCCCACGTTGCGAGAGCATTTCCAGTCGATGGTGTGTTATAATGCAATTCTTCTTTACCCAACTATTGTGTTGCTAATTAACCTCGCATTTTGGCAGCTCTTGCTTCAACTATAGAAGTAGTCAGAGATTCAAGAGCATAATTAATTTCATCTTTGGTTTGCAAAGGAACTTTTGGATCGAAGTTATATTCCATAAATGTTCGATATTGCTCTCAATCTGCTCTATGGTAATTGAAAGTAGAGCTGTTGGGATTACAAATTGTTTCTTGGGATATTTCAAAAGCTACTGGAAGGTGATCAGAACCGAAGTCAGCATGGGTAACCAATTGGCTACAAAGTTGACATGAATCAGTTAAGACCAAATCAATAGTGGAAGGATTTCTTGCAGAAGAAAAGCATGTTGGGCTGTTTGGATATTGAATAGTGTAATAACCTTCAGAACAGAATATTACCATTGGAATTGCTTTGAGCATTATTCCATGAGCGGTGTTTTGCATTAAAATCACCAATAATGAAGAATTTAGACCTATGACGGGTAAGTTTCTGGAGGTCACCCTTTAGAAAATTCTTTTGCTGGCCTACGCATTGGAATGGCAAATAGGCAGCTATAAACGTAAGTTGTCCAAATTTTGTTTCAACAGAAACTCCCAAAGTTTCAAAAACTTTGGTTTCAAATGAAGAAAGAATTTTATGTTTGATTCGTCTATGAATAATGATGGCAACGCCACCACAGGGTCCATCGAGACGATCATTTCTATAAATGAAATAATTTGCGTCCTTCTTAACCTTATGGTCAGGTTTAAGGAACGTTTCAGTTATAACGGCAATATGCACGTTATGAATTCTCAAAAAGTTAAATAGCTCGTCTTCATTATCTTTAAGAGATCGAGCATTCCAATTTAAAATATTTAATGCTTTAAAATCCATTACTGAATTTTAAAGTCATGACAGTATTATTTGCAAATTTTACCCCAGTTTGAATTGCATCAAACATGGAGTTAGATTTAAGCATATCACAAATCATGTCAATTAATGATTTCTGTAAAAATAATCAAAATTGTCAACACTTCCGTTCAAATTACGTTGGTTAGTATTTTGATTTCTACCCTCTGCAATAGCAGCATATGTAGCTCCATTAACTCACTGAACATTGTTAGCAGCGAGGGGAGTAGGTATAGATGAAAAAATTGAAGCAGTGGTGATATTTGTACCTACGGGTACAAATGTAGAATTTGTTCCTCGCTGACCGTTGTTAACAGCAGAATAATTTGTACCTTGTCGGAAACGTGGAGCGTTTCCTACCTGTCGCTTAGAACGAGATTGTAGGATTGTTTTGCGAGTCTTACATTCCCAAAAATTGGATTTGTGGTTTTTACCACAATTTGAACATTTAAATTTCTTAGGATCTTCCTTCACAGGACAGTCGTCCTTTGCGTGAGAGGAATCACCACAATTCATGCATTTAGCTGGCATGTAGTAATTTTTAGTTCCGTGACCCCATCCCTGGTTTTGGAAATTTCCTCCAGTCTTCCTGAAGTGTTCCCACTTCACTCGGACATGGAGCATAAGGCTAGCTTTTTCTAAGGCCTTAAGGTTGTTTAGTTCACTAGACTTAAAGTGAACTAAATAAAAATCATTAGAAATCCCGTTGCGCGAATCTCCAGGACGGGATTTCATTTTCATTTTGATTACTTGGAGTGGCACAACTCCAAGTAATTTTGCCAGCTCATCTTTGATCTGATCCAAGGATTCACCACTAGGCAGTCCTTTCATGACAACCTTGAACACACGTTCAGTTTTGGTGTCGTAAGTAAAAAATTTATGCTGCTTCTCAGTAAGATACTTGAGAAGAAATTTTAATCCGTCCAAGGTTTCAGCCAATACACGGCATTCACCCCGACGTCCAATTTTAAGTGAAAACTTAACTTTCACGAAGTTCAAAAGTTCCATGCGAAGAGCATGGAAATCGGAAGTGGTTATCACAGTAGGGGGAATCTTTTCCTTCTTGGCATTAAGCCGGGAAACTTTACTAGATTTTTTCTTGGATGATGGATCATTCTCATCATCCGTGAGCAAAGCAAATTGATGACTCAAATTGATTTCATCAGAAGGGGGATCAAGAGTTTGCCCCTTTCTTTTGCGTTTAGGCGCCATGGCGGCAGTAATTTTTTTTATCCAAATCGGCTTCCAAGCAGGTAACTATAAGAATCTGAAGGATCGAAGAGGAATTTTCCAAATCGATATCCAAGAAGGATTACCTCGGGTAGGGTCCAAACAAGGATCGAAGAGGAATAAGAGTTGAACAAGGTAGAAAATTTTTTACAGGTTGAGCACTGAAAAGTGCTGTTTAAATTTGTTGTAGCTTTAGGTAGTAGTAACACTTCCTTCAGCAAAAAGCAAATAGATCCGCACGACAAGAGAGAACGATGCGGACTGGGTGCTCTTTACTTAGGGCTCTAGTTGCACTTCCACAGTTATTAATTGAGAGCTTTCGATGCCAACATCAATGCATGAGTTAACTCCGTAAAAAATTGTGGGCTATTGATAATATTTATCACGATTCTTTCCACCATATTTCCCCAAACATTGTTGAAGGCTGCAAACTATGTGTGTCCTGCAACATTGCTGTAATAAAGGCATCTGGGCATAGCAGTGGTGCTCAGGACCAAGTGTTGTCTGAACATGGCTCGACATCAGTAAAGAATTGCCTGGGAAAAAGGATGTTAAAAGCGTGAAAGTAGGAAACACTAGAGACCTTCGTCAGAAAAAGATGATTCTGGGAAATTTAAAAGAAATTTATAAAACCTTCAAAGAAAGATTTCCACAATATGATTATGGTTATTTCCAAATATCCTGGCTGGTGCTTCAGGTTAGTATACTGGGTATATAACTTTTGGATGCGTCATCCAGACTTAAGTTTTAAAAAAACACTAGTTAACTCTACTGAGGTCTAAAACCAACTGAACTGATTTATTGAATTATATTATAACCAAACCTACCGAAGCCCTATCAATCAGCTGAGTAAGATAAATTTATCGATCGTTGGCAGGTCCAAGGGTTGGTGACATCGTTGGCTGCCGGATGACCATTTGCTGATGTAGGAATATGCCTTGCTCGTTACTGAGCTACCTTTGTGTTGCTGGGGAAGAATTGCTGATGTTTGGACTTGGGTGCGGGTTAGTGATCGTGCTGACTGCTATGCCGATTGCTGAGTCTTAGTCGTCTTCATCGGCGTTGTTGTTGTTGTTGTTGTTGTTGTTGTTGTTGTTGTTGTTGGTATGGATGATGACGATGATGACGATAATAGAGATGTACCAATGAAGTGATTAGTTGCTGTTGTTGCTAATGATATTGATGACGTTGATGATGATAATAGAGATGCATCGATGAAGCGGTTGGTTGTGGTCCAAGAGGGTTCGTTCTTAAGGGGAGGTTTACTTGGATTTGGCTGAAAAACAGTTGAACTTTGGAATTTTTTTTTTCAGGAGAATGAAAAGACATACGAACTTCCGGTTTCGATAATTATATTTGTCCACTATTCCTGAATACTTGGAAATTTTTTGAAGGTAAAAAAACAAAATGGCGGCTCAAAATGGCGGCTCGCGTGGAGGAGTGTCAGTCAGGTTTTGCTGCAGAACTTCGAGTGCACACCCTCTGGTGGTGAACTGAAATGAATTTTTTTTATTGTGGTTAAAGTTGATAATATTCCTTATAGCTAATACCTAACTAGAACGAAATCCGACAAAAATTGACCAAATTATGGACATTTGAAAATTTAGTGCTTTTTTTACCCCTTTTTTTCTCACTTTGACCTTGCTTAAAAAATAGTAACTAACAATTTTTTTTCATTTTAGGTATAAGCCATACAAAGCGTATCCTTCAAAGCGCAATTTTCCGATTGTTAATCGGATCATTTGTTCAAGCCCTATGCTCTAAGTTGTTATAAAAAATATGGTTTCGAGAAAAACGCGTTTAAAGTTTTTGTAGCGCCCCTCAGCGCGCATGACAAAGGTTCACTCAAAGCGCCATAACTCGCTAAATATGTTTCGGATCGTAAAATCCTTTTGGCCACATATTCTACACACTTGTAGCTTTCATTTTATGCAAAAAAATCATTTATTTTGAAAAAATCCAAGTAAACCTCTCCGTAACTTATATATTTTTTACAGTATTTATTTTATTTCTTACTTCGTTTAGGAGCACACACCGTGTGTGTTTGCATGATCCATCAGAATTTTAAGCTTAAATTCAATGGAGCAAGGCTTGAACAAGTAGTTGTCGATGGGAACAAGATATTCGAAAACAACAGGGATTGCATAGACATGACCCTTTGTCCAACGCCAGGGGAAAAAAGCTATCTGGGAGCCTGTGAGAAGTTGTTGTCGTGTGATAGCGGCAATCATGAAATGTGTGGTGATACACAAAAGGTCAGGAATGTACTTCTCTCATTTTTTTTGACTATGAGGACATTGCCGAAGTTCAGTATAAGCATTGGACTCAGCTAGAGCGATGCAGTTTAGCTACCATAGTGCATTTGCGATCAATTTACATCTGCTATTCCAGTTGTTAAGAAGCATGATTACATTGCCCGTAAACAAGCAGATTTCTTCAAAAATACACGGAACAACCTGCAAGTAGGTGAAGTTTTGGTTGTTGCTGATTTGCAGAAAACTATGCTTTTCTACATCAAGACAGTGTTCAAAGTGTCCATTACAACAACAATCAGGCAACGGTTCATCCATTTGCATGTTATACCTCATCAGATCAAGGAATCGTACCGTTAAATTGCATCATAATCTCAGACCACTTAGATCGCAACACTCCGACAGTTCATACATTTCAAAGTAAGCTGGTTCATATGCTGAAGGCTCATGTTCCTAATCTTAGAAAAGTTATTTACTTTTCGGATGGTGCATCAAGTCAGTATAAAAATACGTTCAATATGCTCAATGTTATTTATCATAATGAAGACTTCGGTGTGCCAGCTGAGTGGCACTTTTTTTCCACTTCTCATGGCCAAGGGCCAAGCGATGGTCTAAGAGGAGCATTAAAGAGACTGACAATTAGAGCCAGCTTGCAAGGAGTTCAGATCCAAACAGCTAAAGAGTTGTTCGATTGGGATACAAGAAGCAATTCACGTCGAATATAGTTCATCCACCGAGTGTGTCAAGCAACAAAAACGATTTCAGAGTCGGTTCAATAAAGCAGTGAACATTCCAGGAATAAGAGGAATGCATTGTGCCATTCCTAGCTCGTCTCAAGCAATGGTTTTGGAAGAAATGTCATCTTCACCTGAAGGACGTTTGTTCCAGCTGAGGACTATAAAAGAACATCTCCTGGTCAACAATCGCCGTAAGAGAAACTTCTACATTTATGCATCGTACTTATGTTAACACCATTTTTATTTTCAGGTTTCATATTTTATCCGGCTGAATAGACTTAGTGTAGCTTTCATCCCTTGGTGCTTAAAAGTTAATGTTTCAGAACTTTAACAGTTAAGTTGTTAAATATAGAGTTAAAAAATTGTTCGGACTTTTCTGTATTTTTTTATAATAAAAACATTTCTTTTTTGTTCTTTAAAATTAAAAAAAAAAACGAGAAACATTTTTCATGCAGCAGCTGCCATAAACAAGTGAAATATGATATGACATGGGAACGTATTTTTCACTTTTATGCCCACTATTAAATTATGGACAGAAGTAAATGAGCTAGTTTTGATTTCATATAATACATCCTAGGCGCCGTGAATTAATTAAGTAACGCTGATTTCCCCCTTAGTAACAAATCGTAACGCTGACAGCTTCCCCTTCTGTTTATTACGTAGCGCTCTTCAAGATTCCTTCCCCCTCCCTTAAGAATAATATAGTTGATATTTTTCAAAATCTTATCAATTTATTCATACACCCGATTCTTTTTTTACACGGTTACATTTTTAAAAATCTATCTTTTTCGCGTGAGCTGAGAAATGTGTTGTTGGTATCATATTTTTCGGTATTTTTTTCCATCTCATTTTGATTTCATACAAAAGCAAGGGAGCGATAATTTCCATTTCAAGATTATCCGACATTCTATAAATAAAAACAAAAGACGAGCTAACAACCTTCAAAAACCTGCTTTTCCAAAATTTAACAAACGCAAATTAGTATTAAATAGTTAGTTAAAACGTTTTTATTTTGCTAGAAAGATTTTAAAGAAACATAATGGTTTTGAGTTATGTATTCAACCTTCACATGAAATGGAACAAAAATTATGATTTTATTTTTTATCTTTATTACGTAACGCAAAGCTCCGCTCCCCCTTTCCTATGTAAAAATTCATAACGATGGAGGTGACCTCCCTACAAGTGTTACGAAATAAATGGACGCTACGAATCCTGCCCAGAACATCTGTAAAATATCATAAAAATATTATTGTGCCATCGTCGTGAAGGTAACAAAAAAGCTCAAACTACCTGTCACTCATCTGTTCATATTTAAAAAACTGATGGTCCAAATCATTTTCCCTTGGAAACACATCAAGTAGAAGAGTTTTCCAAAGTGTGGTGAAAATTTGAGCCCAAAATATTAAAAAATAAAAAATCCCGCACATGGTGAAAATAGGCAATTTTTCGACAATTTGGATACTTACCTTACAAATCAGGCTAAGGCCTTGTTGTCCTCTGCTGTCCGAAGAAGTCGTCTCCACTCTACTCGATCCATGGCCACAGTTCACCAGCCTCGTAGTCTGCGAAGGGTCCGCAGGTCACATTCTACTTGTTCGATCCACCTTGCCCGCTGCGCGCCTCTTCTTCTTGTTCCTGTTAGGTCGCTTTCTAGAACCATTTTCACTGGGTCGTCATGCGGCATTCTTAGGACGTGCCCAACCCACCGTAGTCGCCCAATTTTTGCAATGTGGACGATGGATGGTTCTCCCAGCAGCTGGTGCCTCCTCCACGTTCCGTCATCCATCTGCACTCCACCGTAGATTGAACGCAACACCTTCCGTTCGAAAACACCAAGGGCGCTTTGGTCCTCCACGAGCATAGTCCAGGTCTCGTGGCCGTAAAGGACCACCGGTCTAATCAGCGTCTTGTAGACAGTCAACTTCGTGCGGCGGAGAATTTTATTCGACCGGAGCGTCCTCCGGAGTCCAAAGTAGGCACGATTCCCTGCCATAATGCGTCTTTGAATTTCTCTGCTGGTATCATTTTCGGCGGTCACCAGTGAGCCCAAACACACGAACTCATCGACCACCTCGATTTCGTCACCGTCAATCTGAACTCTGGGTGGGAGGCTAACATTGTCATCCCTAGAATCTCTTGCTTTCATGTATTTTGTCTTTGATGCGTTGATGGCAAGTCCAATTCGTCTAACTTCAGCCTTCAGTCTGATGTACGTTTCCGCCATCATCTCAAAGTTCCGTGCCATAATGTCAATGTCATCGGCGAAACCAAGGAGCTGGATGGACTTCCTGAATATCGTGCCACTCGTGTCTATCCCAGCTCTTCTGATCACACCTTCTAACGCGATGTTGAACAGCAGACACGAAAGTCCATCACCCTGCCGTAACCCCCTTCGAGATTCAAAGGAACTCGAGAGTGTCCCCGATACTCGAACAACGCACATCACTCGATCCATCGTCGCCTTGACCAATCGCGTCAGTTTATCCGGAAATCCGTACTCGTGCATAATCTGCCATAGCTGATCTCGATCGATTGTGTCGTATGCGGATTTGAAATCGATGAACAAATGATGTGTGGGCGCGGCATTTCTGCAGAACCTGCCGAATCGCGAAAATTTGGTCCGTGGTAGCGCGGGCACCCATGAATCCCGCCTGGTATTGCCCCACGAACTCTCTTGCATATGGTGACAGACGGCGGCATAGAATTTGGGAGAGTACCTTGTAGGTGGCGCTCAGCAGTGTGATCGCGCGGTAGTTGCAGCAATCCAACTTGTCGCCCTTTTTGTAGATTGGGCATACGACACCTTCCATCCACTCCTCCGGTAATATCTCCTCCTCCCAAATCTTGGCAATTACCCAGTGCAGCGCTCTAGCCAGTGCTTCACCACCGTATTTCAATAGCTCACTTGGTAGTTGATCTACACCAGTTGCTTTGTTGTTCTTCAGCCGACCGATCTCCTCCTCAACTTCTTGAAGATCAGGGGCCGGTAGCCTGTCGTCTTCTGCGCGTGCTCCAAGGTCTGTTGCCGTGCCACCTTCGTTTTCTGCTGCTTCACCGTTGAGGTGCTCGTCATAGTACTGCTTCCACCTCTCAATCACCTCACACTCGTTCGTGAGAAGGTTACCGTCCAAGTCCTTGCACATATCGGCTTGCGGCACGTAGCCTTTGCGTGAACTATTTAGCTTCTCGTAGAACTTCCGTGTGTCGTTTACGCGGTACAGATTTTCCATCGCCTCGCGATCTCGGTCTTCCTGCTGACGCTTCTTCCTTCGGAAAACCGAGTTTTGTCTGTTCCGCGCTTGTCTGTATCGCTCCACATTCAATCTCGTGCGGTGTTGCAGCATTCTCGCCCGTGCTGCATTCTTCTCCTCTACTAACAGTTTGCATTCGCCGTCAAACCAGTCATTTCTTCGGTCCGGGATTGCAGTACCTAGTGCCACTGCAGCAGTACTACCTATGGCTGAACGGATGTCCCTCCAGCCATCTTCAAGAGAAGCTGCGCCAAGCTGCTCTTCCGTGGGTAGTGCAACTTCCAGCTGCTGCGCGTAGTCCTGGGCAACTCCGGTTTTCCGTAGTTGCTCAATGTTGGGTCGTGGCGTTCGACTTCGGCGTGTGTTATGCACCGTCGAGAGTTTTGAGCGCATGCATACTGCAACTAGGTAGTGGTCCGAATCTATGTTCGCACTGCGGTACGTGCGGACGTTGATAATGTCGGAGAAGAATTTCCCGTCGATTAGAACGTGATCGATTTGGTTTTCTGTGTGTTGGTCAGGTGATCTCCAGGTGGCTTTGTGGATATCCTTGCGGGGGAAAAAGGTACTTCGAACTACCATACCCCGGGAGGCTGCAAAGTTCACGCATCGTTGGCCGTTGTCGTTCGATACTGTTTTGCCCGATTGCCGGTCTATACATTGCCTCCCGTCCTACCTGAGCGTTCATGTCGCCGATGACGATTTTGACGTCCCGTTGCGAACAGCCGTCGTACACCTGCTCCAGCTGCGCATAGAACGCTTCTTTCTCGTCGTCGGGTCTCCCTTCGTGTGGGCAGTGCACGTTGGTGATGCTGTAGTTGAAGAAACGGCCCTTAATCCTCAACTTGCACATCCTCGCGTTGATCGGCTGCCAACCAATCACGCGTTGGCGCATCTTACCCAGCACTACAAAGCCGGTTCCCAGCTTGTTGGTGGTGCCACAGCTCTGGTAGAAAGTAGCCGCTCGATGCTCGCTTTTCATACCTTTTGTCCCGTCCAGCAAAGTTCCTGCAGTGCTACGACTTCAAAGTTGCGTGGTTGAAGTTTGATTAATCTATCGCATACCGGGAAGCCGAGTGATTTGCAGTTCCATGTTCCGAGTTTCCAATCGTTGTCCTTATTTCGTCGCGTAGGTCTGTGCCGATTGTTCCGATCCGTATTTCTTTCTTCGGTATTTGCAACTTTGTTTTTTTTTCAGGGCGGCTTGTTGGGCCTGCCCCAACCCCCTGTCTCGCCGGGGGACCATCGTGCACAGCTCTGTTTAGAGTCCCACGCTGGCACTAGGACGGTGATCAGCCGCTCCTAACATGGAGAACAGACGCCGTTTTGAGTCGCACCTCCATGGTGAGCAGACGCTCGGGTTTGGTGAAGCATTTCCTCTATCACCGTAGTATGGTTACCGCGCCAGTGTTCGCGTCGCACCTCTTCACTTTGCTATTGCCGGACTGGCAACATTGCCCAGGCTACGCCAACCAGCTGTGTCCATGTTTCAGCTGGTAGTCTTTTGTTATCATATGACTCGAGGAGGCGTGAAGTAGGAACTTGTGAGGACCAGGATACCTGCCGGTAATCAGCCTGCTTACTGTAGTTACTATAACAAAAACAAAATGTGGGTACACCTATGACAATTTACATTAAAAAACCTTAAAATTGGCGTTCTAAAATCACGAATAGTCTATTTGGTTGTAGAGTAATCTCTTCTGAAAGATGAATTTTTTTTAATCTCCAAAATCCAGGGTTGCAGCCCAGAAGGATCTAGGCACTCTAGAGCAAAATCAAAAAAGGCGTTTGTTCAGAATGCCAAAATAAACGTTTTGGCCAAGTATGGCTCAAATTGGTGACATCGACCATAACTTTTTAAAATTCTGTACCCACTTGAGCTGGAATGACCCATATATATTTTTTTAAATTAGTTTTTTATCAACGATTATTTCAGGCATAACATTTGATAACGGCACAAAAGCTTTTGTAAACAAACTTTCTAAGGCCCTTTACACGCGAACCAAAGTACGCCTACGCAAACCAATACCACTTTCGGAAAGGTGAGAGTTGCCCCTATCCGATGATGTTGTTGGTTTGCGTGAGCGTACTTCGGTTCGCGTGTAAAGGGCCTTAGAAAGTTTGTTTACAAAAGCTTTTGTGCCGTTATCAAATGTTATGCCTGATTTGTACTTTAGGAGGATAAAATCAAATTTCATAACATTTTTATGCATCAGAACATCCCGGCGGCGCCGACTGGGATTGAACCCAGGCCTGCAGGGGTGAGAGGTAATCACGCTGTGGAAAGGCTTAATTTATCGTTGTTTTTTTTTTTATTCGCTCCCACTGTGAAGAGCTGCATCATTCTTACTGGCATTCATCCAAAGACAGGAAGTTTTGGCTGTGTAAATGATTGCCACGCAATAAATAACTTCAGTTGAACACGGGTAAGAATCCGTTCTGCTTCCTTCCTCCTATACAACCATTGCATTGCCACTACACAAATGCACCCCACAGGAACAAAAAGGGGTGAAAGTCCGTTGTCGATTCTCCGCGGTTCCTTCCACGCTCACCAACGTCCATCAACCAACAACGGGGCAAGGTAAAAGCAAAGCAACATCCATGTTTATTACCACCGTTGGCGGTAAAATAATGACTTATCATGTACCTCCAGCGTGTCCTCCTCCGGTCGTGTTACTTATTCAGATTCACCCCGAAGATTCATAGCGTGCAGATACCTACTGGCACGGAGTAGTACAAGACCGCTACCAACGGCTCCCCAGGTTGATATCTGCTAGGTTGGAGAACACTCGAGCTTCACCCTCGTGCCTGTGTGGAAGCAGCCAGAACCCGCTGCTCCGGTACGAGTGGAAGCAAAGTTCACTGACGGCGTTTCCCCAGTGGGAAGTCCTGGAAGCTTGACGGACTGTTTCAAGCCGAACAATTTTTGAAAACACTCTAACTTCGAAAACCGTCCTTTCAGAAGCTTCCCATGGTCGATATCAACCAGCACCCATTCGGGCAGGATCTCACGCCGAAGCAACTCCAGACTATCCGCCGGAAGAGTGAAGTAAAGTTTATTTCGTGATAAAAAATGAATGTGTACTTGAACAATTTATTTACTGCGTCTGGTTGCCGCGGCAGGAGATGAGTTACTCGATGATGTCGTTTTGCTCCACGGAATAGACTCCCCAAACTTGTGCGAGAGAGTTAATATTTGAGCTCGACTCCCTAAAGTATGATATATTGACATTACGGAGCGAGACTTAATGATGGGTGGAATGGCGAGAAAGATCCCGACTAAAGAAAACAACAACCACCCAGTTCTGGGACTGCTGGGCCACTTTTGACTACGACGATGATAAACGGTATCTTGTACAGGGGTTGTAATTTATAGTTTTTTTTTATTTGTTCAAAATTGCTTCCAGTAAGTGTCTTCTGTGCTTGCTGCCTCTTGCGGCAACAATCAACTTCCTCATCTCAGGAGCATTATTTTCATCACGAGTTGAGTTGCACCCGGTAAGTATTTCTTGCCTCAGTTGAGTGGAGAATGAGTTTTCCATTTTTCTCGCATTTCTTTTTGCGTGTTGCAAGTACAGTGCTCTAGAAAGGGGTTAGCAGGGGCGGATGGGAGGAAAACTTGTCCGCTTGTTCGTTTTGCTTCAAGGAGGTAACTTTTAATGATTTCTCAAGTACTATTATTGGAAAAGAACAGCTGCCAGAAGTGGAGATTCTTTTGCTTGCACCGCAGCCAACGGAAACTTTGGCGAATGATTGCGGCTGGTGAACAAGTTCGCTGTAGGAACAGGAAATTTAATTGAAAACTATGCTTTTAGGTTGGGTTTTTCGGTTTTGCAATGCAATGCGAGCCAGATGCTACTTGGAGCAATACTTGAACGCTGTCACAGATAGCAACGATGAACCGATCAGTGGAAGTTTGAAGGTTTAACTTTGATTATTCAAATTATTCAGTGATTGTTTAAAAAAAATGCTCTAATATGCAAAAAAAATATGCTGCTTAATTTAGCCTAACACAAATTTGTTTGTATAATTTAAAATATAGGATGTGATTATTAAATTGGTCATTCCAGCTCAGATGTATATAAAGTTGTGGTCAATGTTACCGATTTCAACCAAATTTCGCCAAAATGCCGAGCAAAATGCTTATTTTGATATTTTATGAATACGTCTTTTTTGAATGTTGCTCTAAGTGCTTGGTTCCTTCACCCTGGATTTTTAGATGTTTATAAATTATATTTTTCAATAGTGATTGCTCCCCTTAAAATGCAGAATCAAATAGATTTTTTGAATCAAAATTTAATTTCTGTTATTGAAACTACAATAATGCACCAGATTATTGGGAATTCATATGATATAAAATGCCCTTTTTCTTCCCACCCGGGATTTTTACCAGTGCTGGTAAAAATCAGTCCTTCTATAATAAACTTGGCGAAAAATGAAAACATCCTTATATATCATGTAATATAGGCTGTCTTGCAATGAACACTCATACATCTAGTTTTCACTGGATATCATATGTATGAGTACTCATTGCAAGACAGCCTATATTACATGATATAATCCATAGTCTGTACGGGGTATTAATAGATAGACCAAATACCTGCATGCATTTGAATTTTGACATAACAACATTCTCTTGATCTAAGCAACCTCTGAGTATCAAAGTCAACATTTGTTTTCGTTCATTCGTGGTTGTATCTTCATTATCGCCTCTGTTGTTGTGCTGCTGATACACATGTATGAATTTTTAGCATATCCATGGTCACACTTGTATAGTTTTTGGGGGTTATTCCGAGAGTCGAAGTGACTTTTGTGACTAGTGAAGTGAGAAATTTGATTTGATTTGCACTCTGTGTAACCACGACTTGACTTTTCTCACTTCACTAGTGACAAAAGTCACTTCGACTCTCGGAATAACCCCCTTTGTATAGTTGTTGTATAGTGCTCATAATTGTAATTCAAATAATGCTCATGCTCATGTTGTTTATTCTCCACATGTATCCGTGGCAATAATATTCGTCTTCAGCTTGGTAGAGATGATTTTGAGGATCAAGTTCAAAATAATTAGGAGACCATGCTACAATGCTACAATATTCCAGAATTGATCTCACATAGGCAATATAGAGTTTTAATTGTGTATGGGTCCTGATAGTTATAGCTAAAGCCTAGCAAGTTATTTGTCCTGTAAATTATTGTGTTGTCTATGAAAGTTAGTTTGGAGTCTAAGATAATTCTTAAATCCCTAATGTTTGATGTAGTTCTTTTCCAGCTAAATTATATTAAGTTGATTTTTTTTTACATTAAATTCTATATAGTAGAGACATATGTAGAATATGTGTATTTCACTCTGGAATATATTGATGTCTTCATCATTTCGTATTTTCAAAAAGAGCTCCATGCCGTCGTCATAGATTAGCAATTTTATTTTTTTGAGAATGAAAGAAATGTCGTTTACGTATAGAATAAACAGAAGAGATCCCAAATGAGAGCCTTTGGGGGATGTCTAAAATAAGACCCAAAATGTTGCTCATTTTTACATTGATTGTGGAACTAATTTTTTATTGCAATGAGCTTATTTTGTTCTTATTTCGTGCGCTCTTTCATAGATCGCACATCTTTCAAAATTGTAGCATGCTTTCTCTTGTCTCCTGCTTTCAAAAAACAAAAAAAAAACCTGTTTAGGAGATTTAAAGCGTACATACGATTCCTGATTACAATACAATTGTGAATTGACTTTTTTGTTGTTTTGTATTCAGATAATAATTATCTTGCTGCTTTCGTACAACGATCGTAAGTTTTGTTAAATTTTTCAGATTACGGGAATTTTATTTTTTATTGTAGAGGCAAAACACCTTCGGTACTTCTTAACCTATTATCGTCAGGGAGTGCATGAAGGTGCGTCATGCTCTAGAGCATCCTTTTGCGAAACTTAACACTCTACGACTTTATTTAGCCCCTGACAATTACAGGCTAAGGACATGCCGAAGCCGACATCTTCTCTAATGACAAGGCAAATTATTATTATTTATTAGGAAAAATCAACGATAAACCCGAGAAGAATCAAGAACAGCGTGTTGTAACACAACTGATGAAACCATTCTACAACTCTGGACGCAGGGTTTGTTTCGATAACTTTTTTACATCAGTACCTCTAGCCAAGGTTGCAAATACTCATTTCAGCTAAAATAATGTTTTTTTTAATAATAAAACCAAAAGATGGTATGATGGCATGTTTTACTTGTGACTTACAAAAAGAGGTTGCAACGTATGCGTTTGAAACATAAAACCTGTAAATTTTGCTTTCTATGAGTCACAATCAGCGATTTTCTGATCGCTGAGTGAGTGAGTGAGTGAGTGAGTGAGTGAGTGAGTGAGTGTGTGAAAAATCGCTGATTGTGACTCTCATGAAGTGAAATTAACAAGTTTAATATGTCAAACACATTCATTGCAACTTCTTCTTGTATGCTACCAATTCAAAATATGATCATGGCATCTAATCATTTCATAATTAAAAAAAAAAAAAAAACATTGTTCTAGCTTAAATGAGTATTTGCAACCTTGGCTCTAGCTAAAGGTTTGCTCGACAAAGGCTTGTGTCCTTGGGTACTTTAAGATGCAATAAAAAAGAAATCCCACCAGAGTTCATCGATAAGAAAAAAAAAAACCTAGAGCCTGGCACTGTACTACATGGTTACAGTGAAGAAATTATGCTCACATCTTGGACCGAGCGTAAGGGTAAAACTGTGTTGCTTCTATCGACGGATCGAGAATCGATAGACGACATTGAGAAAAATTCTGAACCATCATCTTCTGAGAAGTCAACTCTGTCAAATTCCATGAAAGCGAAAATAAGTATGCAAGTTAATTGCTGTTTCTTATAATAAAAGAAAATATACCCGGGGACACCGGGAAATTCCAGGGAGGGCCAATGGGATCGTGGGCTCTCAAAAAGACCATTACTGGCTGAGTTCAGCAGAATCATAAAGTTTGATATGTCGCATAACGTGTTTTGGTTCTTGTGGAGAATCAGCCACTTAACCGGGGAACATGCCCGGGAGGGGTAGTGTGACCGTCGAGTTTCATTAAGGCCATTACCGGCCAAGATTTGTAAAATCATGAATTTTGATATGTCGCACGATGGGTTTTGGTTCTTGTTGAGAATTGGCCACTTCCCCGGGGGCACCAGAACATGCCTGCAAGGGCTAGTGTGACCATGGACTCTCAATAAAGCCATTAATGGCCAAAATTTGTCAAATCATGAAGTTTGATATGTCGCATGATGGGTTTGGTTCTTGTTGAGAATTGGCCATGTCCCCGGGGGCACCAGAACATGTCTGGGAGGGCTAGTGTGAGCATGGACTCTCAATAAGGCCATTACTGGCCAAGATTTGTCAAATCATGAAATTTGTTATGTCGCACGATGCGTTTTGGTTCTTGTTCAGAATTGGCCACTTCCCCGGGGGCACCAGAACATGTCTGGGAGGTCTAGTGTCACCATGGACTCTCAATAAGGCCATTACCGGCCAAGATTGGTAAAATCATGAAGTTTGATATGTCGCACGATGGGTTTTGGTTCTTGTTGAGAATTGGCCACTTCCCCGTGGACCGTCGGTGTAGCTGCCATTGGTCCAATTACATCTTTTGAGAGAAAAAACATGATGTTCATCGTGTGTATACTTATTACAGAACAGTAAAGCCGAATGCCGACCAAAAGTGACCCCAACAAGAACCGGAATAACTCCACAACCATGTATTGATCCAAATATTTTCAGATGGATTCAAAAACTTCAATAGATTCCCGATAAAATGCAATTTGTTGTGAAAAAAAAGATTGAGAAATTATGTTTTAGAGCTAATTGAAATCTATGCAAATTCAGACGTTAGATACGCAAAGGCTAGTATGCAATTTAACATCTTATTGCTTGCTTTAACTTGACAGTACGGCTACACGGAAAATTAATTTAGTTCATATTAGAGTTCCAATCACTCAAATTCGCAAAAACGTAGATCAATCATAGAATGAGTAAATTTTTACTCAAATATGAGTAAATGTCAATCATATCTAAGTGACATTTACTCATATTTGTGTAAAAATTTGTTCTTTCTACGTTTTTTTAGATTTAAGAGAGCGGGACTCCAATATGAGTTAGATTCATTTACCTTGTAGATACAAGTTTGCTGTCTTCAGTAAAGTTGTCCTGAATGACAAGACCTATCGTATCTCATAAGAAAAAATAAAACACTAACTATTAGCATAGAAGTAACTCTAAGACCAGAAGGTCCCGAAGAAACGAGCTCAACTTTTTGGCTCAGCTCTGGTACTATCTTCGGTCCCAAGCTAATCGATGCACCCCTCGAAACATAGGAAAATCCATTAACCCCTCATTTTATCTGTCAAACTTTCATAGCGAATCAAAACAAACATTGCGTAGTACTAGAATTTTGACTAGAATGGGCTACGTTAATCGATTTGCTTGGGACCAATAGGCTAGTCAAGTAGTGAGCCAATTTAAAATCGTTAGTTTCCACCGGTTACTATTAGTGCCATTTGATACTAGTGGCTTTCGTAAGTCGACATCTCGACTAAATAGAAGGTTGCTGTCAACACGACCTTATTGTGTAGTGGACAGCTCAGTTCTTTATTGTCACACCAGACGGTGTGTGCATACGCTTTTACTTATAATTACTTGCTTTAGGTAGAAAGTTCAACAAGATAGATGGTTGCTGTCAGGGATGGATCGCTCTTTTGGGACTTTTTCGTTACTTTTTAATATAGAATGCTTCCATTAAATCTAATTTAATTATAAGTTAACCTATCTCTGTGTTTTCACTGAAGGAATACTTGAGAGCGCTCTCGAGTGTAGCTTCAGTGAAAACACAGAGTGTGGATCTACGGTGCGGAACTATAGAATGTTGATAGGGAGGTTAACAGCACGTAATTATCTATTTCAAAAAAGGGTTAACTGAAAATTCAATTGGATTTAACGTAAGCATTCCAAATTAAAAAGTATTGAAAAAGTTTGCTGTTTTCAGCAAAAATGATAGATGTATAAGACCTATTATATAGTGGTCAGTTCAGTTGGAAATTTCTTCACCAGGTAGCCCTTAGCCGAGTTGTTCAGATGGGTACGAAAGTGACCCATTTGAATTGGGCATTTGAATAGTGGCACGAAGTAAGATCCGGCCAGAAGATCGTAGGGCCCTCGTGTTGGTTCAACAGAGGAAGCAGACGCTTATGCAGACGCTCCTTGAGGTAGATCTTCCCGTTTACAGTCCCGGTAGTCACGAACGGCACACTTCATTTACCACATGAGCAGATTGCTTGACAAATCATGTATTTCTTGGCAAACTTTGAAAGTTTCTGCTTCCTTACTTCCTCCGGAACATCAAAGTTGTGCTGGGCGGTGAAGAACAATAGCCCCGGGAACTGCCGGAAGTCCACCTTGACGTAAGTCTCATCATCTATGATGAGACTATGAGGTTTCGTCAGCATCTGGATGTACAGTTTCCGGGCTCGTGACTATCCCACCGTATTTTACCGTTCGTAACGATTTGGAGACTTTTTGGCCACATCCCTGACCGAATCATTGGGATTCCACTTAAACGCTTTCCCGACACGCTTGTGATCCTTATCACTAATAGAACATCCATTCTGACTGCATTTCTCCTTCCATTCGATGCTCAGAGATTCTTAGTAACGTTTAATCACACGACTCACCGTTGACTGCACGATTCCGAATAGATTTCCGATGTCCCGATGAGAGAGTTGAGGAATTTCCAGGTGCTTACGCAAAATCAATTCATGACGTTGCTTTACGGGTGACGCCAGTTTTTCCAACTTTCGAAAAACTGACAGCGATAAAAATACATTGTAAACAATACACTCTAAAATACTTGTAACCAAATTTTCAAGAGAAAATACCCAATTGGTAATTTTCTACACCATTTTTTCCGTGATACAATTTGATGTGGGACACCCTTTACTGTCGTTAGTTTGTAAATAGGGATTACTCAAATGTAACGCATTGTCTTGTAACGTATAGATAGCTTTTTAAATTTTGTATTTTAAACCGATGTATTCATGAGTTTATGGGTCGATAGGTAGGGTCCAGGTGTGGGAGATGCCTTCCTGGCACGTCGGTAGCATTGGTGCTCAGCACGGAAAACAAGATCGACGGAAAAAACAAACGAAAGGAAAAAAAAAAAAAAAAACCGATGTATTTTACTCAGCGAATTTTCATTCGCATTTCATTTTCAAAGCGTTATTCAATAGCTACCTTAAAATGTTTGGAACCTAATTTTTGATGGAATATAAACTGAATTTTGAAATATGAAAATTGAATTAAATTAAGGATATTGAATGCCCCCTTATTCTATAATTTTGAATAGAATGTTTGTTTATTTTAGAATACAATTTATTAAACAATAATTTTTTAATCATTAATTAAATAATTAAGTGACAAAAAATTTCGTAGTCCTACGTCAATTATGCGGTCGTGTTTGCGACATAACCGTTAACTTATTTTTTCTGATAGATTAATCATATTATTCCAAACAAGAAATTTCAACCATCTCCAATATGTAGACAATTTGCGATTTTCGACAACCGAAAAACCTATTTTCTTTTTGGCACACCGTTTTATGTTTACATGAAAAGTCATAACCGCATTTTCCATGCCTTATTACATGCGTCTTTCTCGACCAAGATCTGAAACGAATCATCGGAAAAGCACGGGGAACTCATTTTACAAAAACGTACCCAAAGTAAATTGCCCCTTAACACAACTTTAGGTTCCTCACGTCACCACCCCCACAAACACATCGCCGAAAAAGGAAAACCATCCTCCTCTCATCCAATTACCGAAGACCCCGAAAAAAGCAGGGAAACAACGAAAAACTTTTTCCAACCACGCGCGATGGAATTCATGAGTGAAATTGATTCCTTTCCAGCTGACTGCAACTTGTTTGATGCCGCAGACAGTAGGTTGGATGCAAACATCCGAGCGAATTTCGTCGGTGGATCAAAATGAGCCTCGTCGGTAGCTGTTGCCTTTAAATAGGCTTATGAATTTCTGCAATATGTTTGATATGACGTAACGAACCTTTTTTTTCCCTTCTGGCAGGTTAGGACCATCACATCATCCAATCAATGCGAGGGCGGGCGTGGATCAGCAGAAGTCATGGGCGATTGAATAAGGATTAGTCAATAAAGCACGCTTCGGTTGAAGGATCTAGTGCCCGAAGGAGGAATTCCTTCGGGGAAATCAAGAGAACGAAGCAGCTGGGTTAAGGCCTACGCAAAATACTCGCTTCCTTGAGAACATGTCCAATGTGTAGCTATTCATCTGGCTAAAGATTAACCGAAGTGAGTATGATTAATGGTAATACTATAAATGCAAATCAAGCTCTATTTCTTCAAGCTATGATTTGTACAGTTTCCCTTCCATCATTCAGGAGGTAAATTTCCCTACCAGGTGGAATAAATCAAAATCCAACACACCACCCGAAGCGAGTCTGTTTGTTGTGGATGATGCCAGTATCCGATAAAATCCTCCCGACTAACGCATCCAGCTCAACAAATCAAAGCACAACGAAATAATTTTCTCTGATTTATGGTGTCATGGGAAATTGATTTCTGTCTGCTGGACCGACGTGCCACAGGCTACTGGTCTCGGTCACGTACACGACCCAGGCAGGATACTGGGAATGATGCTACAACACACATGCAAGGACACATACGGTCAGTCGATGATGGTTTAAATTGTGGTGAAACTGAAACCAGCTCCCTGGCTGCAACTGCATGACTTTTAATCAATTACAAGACTGATCAAGAGTTATGTAATGTTTCATGATGTTCGAAATTATTCCTTCATCACTGCATCTGTTCCGAGCCTAATTCACTCTAATTGAAATGCGTTGATTGATGATTTTCACAGCCGAATTGGAATGAGCAAATAGAATCCCTTCTACAAAATGCGTAATCAAATGCCGTTGATTTTAGATTTGTCACCAAGGTACCAGCTGTCAAATGCCTTCCGTTTTAGAATTTCAAAGAAAGCGAAAGCTTCTTCCACCGGAATTGTCATCGGGAGGAAGATTATCATTAGTCACTACAGGAAGGGAACTGTTCGAAGGAATTAAGGGACAGCTAAGAAACCATCTGTTTGAAACACGACCGTCAAAATCAAAGTTTGAGCTCATCCTGATTTAACGTTTCATCATCAGAACGGAATTCATTCGCGGAATTCGGACGCTAAATGGTTTCTATAACGGTGATATTGATTATGATGTTGAAACAACATGTTGAACTTTGTCTCTGCTCACATTCGTTTGTGATGGAATTTAAATGATGACAATCAATATTCGGAATGCTTTGAATTGATCTAGAAATAAGTTTGGGCGAAATAGAATGTGGGTTAGTAAATATTTATTTATTTTTAATTTAGTTTAGTTTTCTTTATTAACAAGACTTTCAGCGTTGGGCAATGATTCATCTGACAAACGGTTGTCTTAAAGAATTAAAAAAGTATAATTAAAAATAGGGCACGTTCTAATACAGGACCAGTCTTCTAATAAAAACAATTAACGGCACATTAAAGTCAAACAATGCATAGACGTCATTAAACGGATTAGCGACGATACGGATAGGTTCATTCAACCCATATTTCCGATTACAAGCTGCGAGATGTACAAAATTACGCTGTCTAATCACTCTCTCAGGTGCGTAAAAGAAAAGCTGCCGAAGTAATTCGGAGGAATCAATCTCGCTGGCAATGATCTTAGCAGCAAACACAGCTTGCGCGTTCCGTCTTCTTTGTTCCAAGGTGTCAATTCCAAGCAGACGACAGCCATCCAAGTAAGACGGCAAGTTAGCCGTGTCATGCCAGGGCAGATGACGAAGCGCGTAGCGAACAAACTTTCTCTGTACATTTTTTGATTTACGGTTTAGCGACTTTGCAGTCAATTTAATTGTTTATAGGAAAGTTTGAACATACTGAGAGGTAAGCACATATCATCGGTAAGAGACGTGTGTAGCACCGGTGCCCGTAGATTTTTTCGCAAATTTTCTCACACACACGTCTCTTACCGATGATATGTGCTTACCTCTCAGTATGTTCAAATTTTCCTATTTCTCTGTACATTCTCAAATCTGGCTATCCAGCATGCTTGGTACGGGCACCAGACGATTGCACAATACTTCGGACTAACGAACAATACAGCTGTGCAGGCAAAGCGGCTCGCGAAAGTCTTCATATAGGGGAAATGCCCCTAATGTTGGCCTATAGATCTAAGATTAGCGAATCAAACTTCGAAACATCTTCTTTGATTTATCGCATCTACTTGCATCGCGCATCATCTTTTTGCAGGAAAATCGTCATCAATCTTCTTTATATCTCCTCAGCGTGCGCGCAGCTAACCACAGCAAAACAAAAATTTTCTTGCATCGTAGATAGAGTCTCCCTCCTCGCTTGTAGCATGCTTTAAAACCTCCATAAAACATGCAATGTTACTTGAGTATGGTATTCTGGCATCTAAAAAAGCGTCTGTTAACCGTTTGTTATTGTAATAACTAAATTATTTATAAGTTCGTTATGCGTATAATATTTTTGAGGTTTTATTTTTGGTATTTAACCTCTTATGTCAGCCTCACATATACCATATTTAGGTTGCTAGTTATGCTATTTTCATACCTGCATTTGGTATTAATAAGTTATTTTTTTCTGCTCAGGGTGTTACTCTCAAATCTTTGATCGGGCTAATCCTCTCTAACGTTTGCCCGGAAAAGGAATACACTGAAATCTCCATTTACGAACCAAAACGGGGGTTCGTAAATCGAATTAATGCGTAAAAAAAACCTCGTTATTTGGGATTTACCTACTTTGTAAAAAGAAAACTCGTTATTTGGGATTTACTTCGTAAAAAGAGGTTTTTGAAAATATTGTCAAATACCCCATAATATGGGTATTTTTGGAATCAGGGTGACGTGTTTGGACCGAAAATCGATGTCTGACGCCATTTTGAAATCCAAGATGGCGGATTCCGGTTACATAAAAACTTGGAAATTCTGTCAAATACCCCACAATATGGGTATTTTTGGAATCGGAGCCTTGGATTTCAAAATGGCGTCAGATATCGATATCCGGTCCCTACACGTCACTCCGATTCCAAAAATACCCATATTGTGGGGTATTTGACAGAATTTCAAAATTTTTATGCAACCGGAAGCCACCATCTTGGATTTCAAAATGGCATCAGATATTGATTTCCGGTCCCTAAACATCACCCTGATTCCAAAAATACCCATATTGTGGGGTGTTTGACAGAATTTCCAAGTTTTTATGTAACCGGAAGCCACCATCTTGGATTTCAAAATGGCGTCAGATATCGATTTCTGGTCCCTGCACAACACCCTGATTCCAAAAATACCCATATTGTGGGGGTATTTGGCAGAATTTCCAAGTTTTTCTGTAACCGGAATTCGCCAGCTTGGATTTCAAAATGGTGTCAGACATTGATTTTTGGTCCCTACCAAGGAATCAAAAATATCTCCAAATGACAAAATAACAAGCGATCAACGAACCGAATAATAACGCTATGTCAGAAGTGGAAAACAATAATGATATAATCTTCACCGTTCTTTTTCATGACAAGCAGCTCTTGCGACCCAACTCATTCGGGGCGGTAGAAGGAAACGAGCAAATTGTTGGCAAGCTGCTTCACGAAGTAAAGCCGAAGATGATACACGTGTGTTAATGGGAATTTTTTTGTTATGTCTCTTCCCGATTCATATTAAGCTATGTCCTCATCCGTGTATATTGCAACAAAGCAGGCAAGCAATATATCATTATCCTTCTACCACTCAGATCGAGCTTTGTTACAGAGCGAGTTTGTCATGGTAGTCGTAGCAACCGTTTTGTCTGTATCGTTGGTTGCTTTATGTGTTTGGATTCGCTGGTCCCTACACGTCACTCCGATTCCAAAAATACCCATATTGTGGGGTATTTGACAGAATTTCCAAGTTTTTATGCAACCGGAAGCCGCCATCTTGGATTTCAAAATGGCGTCAGACGAAACGAAGCGAAAACAGAAGGGGTCCCAGATTACTTCCTTGGGGAACGCCGGAAACGTTCGTGAACACTTCAAAACGAGAAGCTCCAATCTTAACGCAAAGCGAACGGTTCGTACGGTAAGATTTGAACCACGAGATGAAGGATCGATCCACTCCGAGTTTCCCAAGCTTGCTCAAAAGAATTTTAAGGACTACTCGGTCAAATGCAGCCTTGAGCTCAGTGTAAACAGCGTCAATTTGTCCGCCAGAGTCGATGGTCCGAACGCAGAGCGACACGAATTCGGTCAAATTGGTTGTAGCTGACCGTTTTGGGTAGAATCCGTGCTGAGCCGTGGAGATGTAATGTTTACAAGAGCTGAAGAGCGCCTCATTTATGATGATCTTCAATATGTACTTAGGAGCAACATCAAAGTGATGTGATGCCTCTGTAATTCTGGACATTTCTTCTGTCGGCTTTCTTGTGGACGGGGAACATACACGAAACTTTCCACGCCGCAGAAAATTTACTCTCCTGTAGCGACAGATTAAATAACTTCACCAAGGGAGTGAGCAACGACTCCGAACACAGCTTCAGAACGGAAGCAGGAATGCCGTCTGGCCTGGCAGCAAACGAGAGTGAAACGGACGGAGCTCAAATGCATCTGTTGGAAAATCGCTTATAGCAATCGCGATTTTATTTGGTGAGGCCGAAGATTCATTGAACAAACTCATGAAATGTTGAGCAAAAAGGTGGCATTTCTACGGTTCAGATTCAGCGGTTTGCTCACCGACATGAACTGGCAATGGCAAACCGACTTCGTTCTTTTTACAGTTTACAAACGACCAGAAACGCTTTGGATTTCTGCGAAGAGATGATTGCGTACGGAAGACATATCATCGATACAGGAATCTGTTGTATTTCGTATAGTCGTTACCCAACAAACAATGGAAGCAGAACAAGAGCTTATTCAGTCAACAATTTGCTTCTTCAGCTAGAAAATAGCTTATTCAGAATTTAAGCAGCTCAAATTGTTGGTTGGGTACTTGTGCAGTTGAACTCCTGCTTCGTAATTTACGAACGATTTTGGCAGTATCTTCATAGAGATTTAGCCCTATACCGTTTCAGTCGACGCAAACGACAGTTAGACCACGGTGGCTTTAGAGCGGGGCGGTCAATAGATACACATTCAGCCATGATATTCCAAATCATTTGATTGAAATTGAAACAATACCGTATGGTCGCAGCCGAAGGGAAGCACCCCTATGGTGGTAGCCCGATGGCTGCGGCTCGATGGCGGCAGCAGAATAGAAGCAGTCTGAAAGCGGTGGCCTGATTGCGACAGCCAGCCGGATAAAGTTGGCCTCATGGCGATGGCCAGATAGTGGCTGTCTGATGGCGGTGGCCAGATAGTGGTGACTGGATAGTGGTAACCGGATAGTGGTGACCGGATGGCGGTGGCCTAATAACAGTGGTCTGATAACGGTGGCCTAATAACAGTGGTCTGATAACGGTGGCCTGATGGCGGTGGCCTGCAGACGATGATTTGTTAGTGGCTATCTGATGGCGTCGTTCCGTCATGAGACCAACAATGATCATCTTCCTGCAGTGACGCGAACCACGTGCTTTGCATCTCACTTCCATTACCGTCTCTACCATTTTTCCACCGAACGTCTGCCCAGAGGCATCTCTACACACCGCCCAACAAACAATTTGAGCTGCTTAAAGTCTGAATAAGCTATTTTTTAGCTGAAGAAGCAAATTTTTGACTGAATAAGCTCTTGTTCTGCTTCCAATGTTTGTTGGGCGACTGTCTCGAACTCTCTATCCTCCTCACCATCCACTCATAGTCACACTAACACCACTCAGCTCTTTACCACATTTACGTTCCCATTACTGCAGCCGACTTCACTCGTCACCCACAATCGTTATCGGTGCTACTGTTCGCAATTCAAATAGTAAGTTTGCTGAACAAATGGTGACCTACGTTCCCACACAAAATACAAACACAAAATGTTACCATTTAGAATGGTAACAAAATATTCAACGGCATCATCAACACATCCAGCTAATTCTAATAGTCGCCAGTTGATACCGGAAAAATCAGCACTAATCGCAACATAGTCGGCTCGATGGAAATCCAGTGTACGATTATTTTCGGAACAATCCTCAAAACCGATTTGCGCTGGGAGGTTCACCAGAACGTTTAAAGCAGGGTGGTCTGCATCAGGAAAGATCAGAGGTTCTATGGATTCCGAAACGGTGCATGCCACAATTGCAGCTTCGTTAGACAGAACAAGGTCTAGAAAGCGATCGTTCCTTTTCGATACACCATTGCTCTGCAAGAGGCGAAACCGTCAATAACCGTTGAACTTGCAGCCGATAGAACCGATTGAGGCTCAACCTGGAAAGACCCATCGTACGACTTACTCCACTGGAGCATATCCACGTAACGTGGGAAAATCACCTCTTTGTCATCTACCACCGAACCCTAGTCCAGAGTCTGAACTCCAGACGCTACTACAAACTAGGGGAACAATTTTTTTTTTTCAGTAATCAAAGAAACACATCTTAGTTATTGTTCAGTTTTACGTCTTGTTGATAGTGACCAGACTCGAGTCGTCCACCGAGGCTGATCATGAAACATGATCATGGGTTATTCTTCTATGTGATTCTTAATCTTTTATTCGTTTTTTTTTCTAGTTTGAAGTGGCTTAGACTAGGCCTCTGAAGCATAAACAAATGCACCAATGGATTTAAATTCACTCAGTGGAGAAAAAGTGACACACACGCTAACCCCCAAGTACCCATTAATGAGTAAAAAAGTATCAATTTCAAAGAAAAGTGGCTGAACTCATGAAATTAGTAAAACCAACTTTACTCATTAATGAGTATTCGACAACCTCTTAATAAAATGGGTATTTTTGACTCATCGTTTTTTTTTTGGTAATGGGTAAAAAGTATCAATTTCCATAAAAACAAAATATTAATGGGACTCATTTCCATCAGCACAATCACCAAACATATTACTTTCTTTATTAGGACAAATAAAGCAAAAATCCATGAAAGCTAAGCTCTGCTTTTGTCCGCTTGCTGCCGTAATAGAATGGATTTTTTTTTGAAAACTCGTCCATCCTATCCTCTCCAGTACTGGCTCTACTTCCATAGGCTCAACATCCGGCAAATGGTCATTATCTTGTTCAGTTTTTTGTGGAAGTAGAGCTTCCATTTCCCGGTGGTTTTAACCATCCCTGGATTCGGGAAATATTTATTTGATATCCCGGGAAATCTTGGAATAAACCGAAGACAACAAATCAAGAAGACTGGTAACTTTGCCAGATTCCAAGCGACAGATACAATGGCGCTGCGCTTGAATGAAGGTGGAAACAACGCATAGAAAAATGAGCAAATACGCAAACCCTTCTTCTAAGGATGTAATCTTTGCTATCAAATTCGTTCGAAACATTTACCTTTGAGCGGCAGATGACGCGATTGTACCTGTCTCATAGCGTTCGTATGATAAAATGGAATAATTGCCAGTCTTCTTGATTTGTTGTAATCAAACACGTCATTTGCCGATTTCTCGCTAATTAAAGCTCAATATAAAAAACTAACAACATAAACAGAAACAAGAATAGTTCCTCTATCATTTGGTATAGTTTGCTCGCGATATTGAGCTTTTATTCGCGAGAAATCGGCGATTGCGTGTTTGTTTACAAAAGTAATTGCGCCCATATATCAAGGTTCTCCGGAATTTGTTTTAACGATGTTCTGAAATATATGTTTGATTCTTTTCATCGTCGAAAAACATAATTTATTTATCCAAAATCTTCATATATAAAATTTTTAAAAAGCCTTCTTCAAAGTGTCTGCATGAAAAAATACCTTCACAGAATTTTAAATGTCTTCAACATAAAAATATATTTTCAAATCTGATTTCTCTACACACTAAGATTATTACACCGAAATTGAACGTTTGATAGTTAGTTCGGTGATTTTTCACAGATTTCCTATAATTTTTCACAGAATATCTGTGAAAAATCACAGGAAAACTGTGAAAAATCACCGAACTGTTTACTGAACGTTCAGCTGTTGAGATTTCGGTAAAATTTCACAGATTTCGGTAAAATAAACTAAGTGTGTAGAGACATCAGATTTGTTTTCAATTCATGATTTGTGAAGTTGTTTGAAGACATGCGGAAGCTGAAGAAGGCTTTTTAAAAATGTTATGCTGTCATATGAAGATTTTTGATAAATAAATTTAGTTTTTGACTTCATATGTCTAATATGAATATTGTAGACAAAATCGGATGTGTCAGAATAAAACTGGATCCACTTGAATATTCACAGGACTTCACTGAAACCATCGATTAGCTTTAGATATTTTGAATACTTCCTGATCAACTTGCAGTTTTGGGAGAATATCTTCACAATAATACTTGATCAACCTGAAGCCTTGAAACATATCCACAGGACTTTATTGAAATCTTTGATCAGCTGGAGATCTTTTAAGTACTTCCTGACCGCTCTGCTATCTTGAGAGAGCCAATCTTCAGATTTTCTGATCAACCTGAATTCACTAATATCTGATCAACCAGCAATCTTGAGGGACTATCTGGAGCAGCAAAATAATCAAATTCATTTTGGGAAAAACGATTATTTTGAATATTGTCGACTCCAGAACCTAAAACCGCGATAGAACAATCAATTCAGCATCAATTTTTGTATTAAAACCAACACAACACGTTCTACAGCACTATATTTGTGTGATATGAAAATAATTATATTGCATTTAATTCTCAAAAACATCCCCACCAAGATGAATATTGATATTGACAACAACACAGGCGACGAGCCAGTCACGAATGAACAAAAACAAATGTTGACTTCGATACTCAGAGGTTGCCTTGATCAAGAGAATGCATTCAAATTCATGCAGGTAGTTGGTCTATCTGTTAAGGATGCCTTCATTTTCAGCTAAGTTGAGTGTAGAAGGAATGATTTTTATCAGCACTGATCTGGAAACGTCATTTGGATTTTATGATCAGTTGAATATCTTAAGAATAATAATTGATCAACTTGAACGATATCACAGATGTTCCGACCATACCATATCAAGATGGGATGATATCCCGAATTGGCGGTTAGGCGCTTCTTTTGGTTATAGTTCAAACATATTTAGAGGGCTTTTAATCACCGACCAGCTGTATATCCTTTAACAACTCTCTAATCAAACTTCCGTCATGGAAGCAGTGATGGAATTCTCACCAAAATATCATTTTCGCTTGCGATACGTTTTCTCTTGGGAACTTTCCCTCACTAGTTTCACACTCCAATATTTCCTGAGCGAACTTTCTGGGATGAGAGAATGAGATATCGCGAACTTTTTTAACTCGAATCACCAACGTGAGGATACGAAAAATATCAGTTCATTTTTTCTCTCTATCTCTTTACACCACATTCGTTCTTGAAAATTGCACTGCACATTTCACAAGGGAAAGATAATAGACAGAAAGCTATCCCGAGTAAATCAATACAATCTCTAAAGACTGATAAGTTTGGTACCTGGCTGTCTACTGGCGCCTGTTGTTTAAAATAGCCGTATTTTCACGAAATACAGTTAATGCATGGCTCCTCTCATCACTAGTGTTCGTAATATCGTTCCTGTAAGCTCTTATGCAATAATTATATGCAGGGGGATGGTTGGGAATATAGGTGGTGGTGAACTTTTTCACTGTGCTATTAGTGCTGTAAATTCTCAAAATCATTTGAACATTTTTGATGAAAATGAGAAAAGTAGCTATTCTCTATCAAAGGGGACCTCCTCCGAATGGGTGATATCAGTTGCTTAGTCATTTGACGAAGGCATGGATCATTCTCATTTGAGAAACGCTATATATCATTCGATTGAGTGTAACCTACACACAAACGGAGCTCTGGTCGACATTCCGGCGAAAAAGCTAAGCCAACCCGACACCAACCTGACTTCTATCAAACCCCAACCCGATGTTGACCCGACATTGACCCGACATAAACCCAAAATTGACCCGACATTAACACGACATTGGGTCGACATCGACCTTAAATTAGCCTTACATTGATCCGACATCGGGTCGACTTGTCTGTTCGGGACCATTTTCCTGGATTTCTTCCATACTCCACTGTCGTATATCAAATGATACTGAGTGACTCAATTGACAGTGACAATGAGCTTCGAATGAGAAAGGGGCTCTTCAAATTATGGTCATGTGAGAATTCGTTTACACAGAATTGATTGAATGGTTGTAGTGGTTCATCTTCAAATTTACAGCACTACTGTCCTCTCCCATGACTGGGAATCCTGTAAAACAATGTAAAACTAGAAAGGGTCTAGACCCTCCCTATGTAAAACCATAAGGTATGCGGGACTGCTGCACTGCTGAACTTCAAAACGCTTTATTTGCTGACCAAGGATCTGACAAAAACATCTTTTTAGTGTGCAATTTAGGATGATAAAAAATTTAAACAGGTTATTCAATGTCCATTAAAACTGTAAAAAATATAGGCAGAAAAAAAAGAAAACAAAAAATTATTACCAGTTGGCTGGAAATGAACACAAAATTAATCAAAGTACCATGTACCTTGACCTTTTGATATAGTGACAGATTGAGAACGATCTAAATTTTCCATCCACAAGTATTGCAAGACTTGAAATTAACAGACAATCTCAAAATACTTTCAACTTGCGAAGTGATAGATTCCCAAGTGAATACACCTGCTGAATAAAAATTATCAAGGAAACTATTTTTTTAGAATCGATGTTTAATAGATTTTTTTTGCATTTTGGGATCCATGAAAAAGGGTACAGTAGCTTTATGGCACCAGTGACCAGCAAATTTAATATTTTCATTCAAGGTTGTGTGGAAATTCAAGCTACCGGGCGAGCTACTGGGTTACATTGCTGCCCTCTACCTAATGCAGTCGAGTGATCAAATCAGAAAGTTAGCAGATTAGAAATCAATTAATAACTAATTTCCTCAACGTTCAATTAAAAAGTGGTCTTTAGAAAAAAAAATGTAGCTGAGAAAATTTCCTATGAGTACACAAGGCTAATTTATTGGTAGATCATTATGGCGAAATTTAAAGACGAGGTGAACAAAATAATCACTTATAAATTTTAGATGGCCATTGCAGAATGAGATCAAAACCCAATAAGCTCAAATTTTGGGAGAATTATCTGGACCTGATTAAAAATCGATTGAAATTAGTGAAGCAAGCCGATATTTTGAACCACCCTAATAAGCATGTTCTCAATGCAGTAAGACTAATCAACAGAATGCTTGCTAGCTAACACTAAACATTTCTAAGCGCCAATCTCAGTGGTCTAACTGTACTTCGCACTAATAGCATAGTTCTTCTTGTCGAAGAGTACAGCCACAAATGATGATTTGGTCAGCAAAGATTAGACTCTTGGTGAATAGTTACAAGTATCTACTATTAGCTGGTTGCATTGAGAACTAAAACTATAAATAAATCCGGAAAACTTTGAGATTAGGGCGTAATTTCTTTTGTAAACACACACTTAATTCGCCGATTTCTCGTGAATTAAAGTTCAATCTAAAAAACTAACAACACAGACAGGTAGAGGAATGATTCATTTGGTATAGTATAGTTCGCTAGATTGTGCTTTGATTCGTGAGAAATCGCTGAATGACGTGTTTGTTTACAAAAGCAATTACGCCCAAATCTCAAAGTTCTCTGGAAATGGTATTTAATGTGAAGGATGCGAAAAATATCGGAGAACGAGAAGAAAACAAACAGACACTCTCGCGTGATCATCGCCTACCTTTACTCGCTGGAAAAAAAGAACAAAGCTGAGGGGATGTTTGGTTGGTTCGAATCACGAGTACGTGTGAAATGATGTGAGATGGAGAGACGAAAGATCTTTCGTGATACGAAATGAAAATTTCTCTCGCTCTACGCTTTCATGAACTTTTTATCATCTCTCGTTCGCGAACTTTTTGTGAGAAGTTCCTTTGGGATTTATCTCTGCAATGAGCTGTGATAGAACTTTTTTTGAAAATGATTTTTCCAACACTGCATGGAAGGATGTCTGAAAGACGTCATTTGAATGTTTGAATAGTTGCAGATCTTCATAACATTACTTGATTAGCTAGAAAAGGCTTGAGAACTTTATTGATATCTCATCGAAAATCCCTGAATATCAACAAAGTAATCGAACTTTTCACGACGCTCCCTGCACTTTATGAAAATTCCTGTACTACTCAGTTCCATAAACTTAAAGTTCCCTGAATAAGTGGAATGTTCGACGAGTTCCTGACATTTACGTCAACTTCTAGGTAGTTCCCACACAAAAAAAAAATTCTGAATTTTAACTATCGCGTAAAATCTCCCTTCGTTTAATTTTGAGCTATACTTGGCATAAACAGCGATATCGTTTACAAGCTTGCATACAATATTGCTAATTTTTGCGATATTGCGCTTAAATTTACACGGAATATCGCGTAAATTTATGCCAAATCTAGCGTTTATTTTACGTGCGCTATATTTCGCAGAAATTTACATAAATTTTTCGAACGGTGCAGTACTTTAAAGATTTATCTATAGCTTGCAACTTTAAATGTTTCGATAGCTACAACTAAATTTCTGTCCAGCTTGCTGAACTTGAATGAATTTCAAATCATTCATCATGTTCCGTTCATGTTCCGTAATCATCTACAAAGTTCCATTAACTTAAAAAAAAAACTACCTGGGACAGCCCTATGGGGTTGTACGCAATGTTTACGTAGGACTACGTGGTCATAAATAATAAATCTTATTTGTTAACTGCAGCAGAAGCTTGTGTTTTGTGTAGGAATATGAATTTTAGCGGGTTCTCTTTGTTTATACTTTTAAGTATGAGGCGCTTGACTTACATGGCCCACAGCGACTCACGAAGAGCTACTGATTCCGGTCAATAGCGGTGTGGCTTCTTCCTCCTTCTATGGATGCTCATGTGGGCTGCAGGCAGCCTTTAATTGTGTACCGGAGAACACCACCCCTCACCACGCGGTGAGTGAATAAACACCGTTTGGTGAGCCCGAATGGAGTTCAACTATAAAATCTGTGTTAGTGAAATCCCTTTTCGCAGGCAATCGGTGATAATTTTTACTATCATACCAACAGTTACACATTCATGCAATTTTCAATAGTGACATTTTGAAAAATGATAAATAATTTTAACAGATTCGTAGCATAAAATTCCTACCGATTGGTGTATTAAGAATTAAAATCCATAATCTCTGGATCAAAATCAAACCACTTACATGCCGCGACCGACTTTGGTTTTTGAAATCACACCCCCAATGTTGCCAACATGGTATGTTAGATTTAAACGTGTCTAGATAGAGCTGGAATTAGGCGTAACAGCTTTTGTAAACAATGACTTCTCTCGATGATTTTTAGGAATTCAAGGCACGCCTACGCAAACCAACATTACCGTCGGATAGAGGAAGTCTTACCCTATCTCATGGTGATGTTGATTTGCGTGGGCGAGCCTTGACTTTTAAGACATCATCGCCTCAATTCCCAATTCCATTACGCCCCAATTCCAGCTCTATGTTGATATGGGAAATGAATTGATGACCTTGACAAATGTCCAAAAAATACTCTTTTACAAATTTATGGTGGTCTTGAACAGGACCGTTTTGTCGTGATGGTTGAGTAATGTTGAGCTATTAGGGTGTTTTTTTTTTCCTCTGTTCGGGATATAACACCACTGCGACCAGTAATTTGATCTATTGTAGTATATCCCGTGTCCTTAGTTTAGTGCATGTCGTATTACTCAATCACTATTGAGAAATGATGAAGTATTCGGTTTTGATACAGTTGTCATTCTTGCCTTCATCGCAAGGAATCGATTCTAACTAAAAGGTTCCGCTATTTATACCCTTCGGAGTTGGAACACCCTCCAAAGGCGCGCCCCTTTGTCAGTCAAAATTGGATTCCTTCAACAAAAACAAGCTATGACACCGATAATGACCATGCATCAGAACCCTAGTCTTAACCACTTCAAACTAGGGAACAACGATTAGAAAATTAGGAATCACATAGATGAAGACTAACTAACTCATTTTTCCCTTGTTTCAAGATCATCCTCGGTCCAGGCAACCCGAGGACTTATCACTATCAACAAGGCATAAAAAGTAACAAGGACTAAGATGTGTTCCTTTGATTACTGAAAAATCCTCCTGATGAATGTGGGCGTCTTAGTGGAATACCTGTATAATGAGAGAGAGAAGGATTAGTATTTTCCATTTAATTCCACTACTTTATTTGCTTATCCTTGACAGATACGCGTATTTCGTCTACAATGTGCAGACTTCTTCAGTGTCTTGTACTAATACTCGACTCGAGTCGAGTATTAGTACAAGACACTGACTCCGACTCGAGTCGAGTATTAGTACAAGACACTGAAGAAGTCTGCACATTGTAGACGAAATACGCGTATCTGTCAAGGATAAGCAAATAAAGTAGTGGAATTAAATGAAAAATCCTGTTCCCCTATTAGGGTGTTAAACACATATGAGGCTGGTGAGCTGTACTATATGTTGTTTGGAATGAGGGTGACGGGCTTGGCATAGATGGCCCACAGCGACTCACGAAGAGGTACTGATTCTGATCAATAGCGGTGCGGCTTCTTCCTCCTTCTATGGATGCTCATGTGGACTGCAGCTCACTGCTTGCAGGCAGCCTTTCGTTGTGTACTGGAGAACAATGTTCAACGCCACGCACCGAAAGAACTGCTGCTGCTGCAACTGATGCCGACGACCGGACACCACCACACACGGTGATTGGAACTGAATTCGATCAGCGGCTTAGGCCAGCCTTGATAGCTAACTGCTTGCGGGGGGGAGCCTTTCATTGTGTACTGGATAATACCACCACTCACCATGCGGTGATTGAATAAACACCGTATGGTGAGACTGGATCGAATTCAACTTTGAAATTTGTGTTAGGGAAATCGCTTTTCGCAGGCAATTGATGATTATTTTAAGTATCAAAGCAACAGTTGTACAGTCGTGTAATTTTCAATGGTGTAATTTTGTAAAATAATAAAGTCTTAATTTTAGCAGATGGTTAGAGATATATCTGATCGATTGGTGATAAAATTATTGAAATTGGTCCAGGGGCAGCTGAGTTATTAACGTTCAAAATCTTTCGTAATTTTGTTACATATTCCATTTTCGGTTTTTACAAAGTGTACCCCCATATAGAAATCACAGACGTAGTTTCACGTCAAAAAAATCTGAGCTTGAGTGGTTTTTCGATCTAATAACATCCATCAACTTCTTGACTTCCGGAAAGAACCTGAACCTTTTCGAGAAATTTTCCTGAACATATTGGTAAAAAGAAGCTCCCTAAGCTACACAGTGCCCTTAACGGATACAATTTCCTAAACATCTACAAATTTGATGGTTTGCCGAATTTTTACAAATTTTACCGAACTTCTAGAAAGTTTTTAGGAATTTTTCAAAGTTTCCTGATCGTTTACAAAATTCCCTGTTATCAACTTTTACAAAGTTCACTGCAGTTCAGATGATATCATACGAAAATCCGTGAAGTTCTGCAAAGTTTCTTGTACTTTTACAAAAACCATTAACGAAGTACCCTGTAATTAAGAGACGGTCCCAGAGCTTTTTTATGAAGTTTTCTGAAATAAAAAAAGGATCCCTAAACTTGAAGTTCCCCAAACAGAAGTTTCCACTTCTATGAAGTTTTCCCTAATTTTGACAAAGCTCTCTGAATTTATGCGAAGTTTTTTGAAGCTCTGTCAATTTCTCCGAATTTCTCCTAAATTTCTTGAATTGCTACGCTGTCCCCTGAATATCGACAAAGTTGCTGACAATTTTACGAAGTTCGATGGAATTAAAGAAACGGTTCCTGAACATCAACGAACGAAGGTTCTTGAAATTTGTCTAAAGTTCTGAAGTTCAACAAACTTCTGCGCACTTCTACAAAATTCCTACTCCTACTTGCTGCCCTTCTAGACAAATTTCATAATTTTAACGTAGTTCTCTAAACACCCACAAAGTTGTCTAAAATTCTACGAGGTATCCTGCATATCAATGAAGGTCCCTGAACTTATACGAAGTTCCAAAAACTTCTATGAAGTTCTCTGACATTGAATGAATGGCTCTTGACTTCTAAGAAGTTCACTGATGTGACGTGATGATTTGTTTGTCATCCAAATTTCACAATAGTCTATGCAGATCATGATGGTTATGGTGGATGATTTCTGATGTATTTGTAAACACTATTTTGCCATGCTTTAGGTTTACATAGATTACATACTAACGGGTAAAGGTAATGCATACCTGTTGAGTAAGGCAATTTTTATCACCAATACTTTTGAACCGAACTGTATAATGTTAACGCGGCTTAACTGTTTCTATCATTGCTATGTGTAATATTGAAGACATCGCTAACGCAACTATGTACAGACGAATCACTAGTGAGGGAATGCTTTCTTCCAATGTTATACTTCCAAAATACAGTTCTTTGGTGGATAGCCAAAAGAGGAATAAATAGTTTGAGGTAGTCAACCTCTTGAATACTATTCAACAGGTTATGGGCCCAGCAACCCATATCCGAGAACGACAAATTCTGAAGAATGGATCAGAAGAACCAGTCGGCTGCGGATAGCAGTCAGGAGAGCACTCAGGCTACGGATAGTAGTCAGGAGAGAATGGAGCTCAGAAGACGCAGACAAGCCTCCGGATCTAGGAGCGTGGATCGAAGCAGAACTTCCAGTGGTATCCGGAGTGGTAGTCCATCTGGTGTTAACTGAAGTGGTGGAGCAGCCAGTAACGACCGGCCCGGTGGAGCGGCCGGTAACGACCGGCTCGGCGGAGTGTCCGGTAACGACCGGCTTGACGGAGCGTCCGGTAACAATCGGCTCAGCGGAGCGGCCGGTAATGACCGGCTCAGCAGAGCGTCTGGTAACGTTTGGCTCAACGGAGCGTCCGGTAACGACCGGCTCGGTGGTGAGTCGGGGAACAACTGGCTTGGTGAACCATCCGGTAGCAACCGGATCGGCGGAGTATCCGGTAGCACGTGGCTTGGCGGAATATCCGGTAGCGATCGACTCAGCAGAATAATCAGTAGTGATCAGATTGATGTATCGACTGGTAGAAACCGGAGCAGTGCCTTGGAATTTCCGACAATACAAGTAACCGCGGGAAATGAAATTCGGGTTGCGGAAACTAAAAACAGGATGGAAAATCCTATGGTACCAAATGCATCCACAGTGATGCTTATCGAACGCCGTAGTCAGCTTGTTGGTATATTTCAAGGAGATGAAAAAGAATTCACTCCTTGGAAATGGCGTCTTATGCATTACCTTGCAAGACTCAAGCTGGATTACACCTTGCTGCGTACTCCTCGCCAAGAACCATATGGAATATCAGACCCTTGTGCGTCAAAAGAGGAGGAAGAGCAACGGCAGGCGTTGTATCAGAAACGCTGTGAGGATGATTGCGAGGCAATTGACGAAATCATCTTCACCATCGGTAATAAGCCTCTAGAGAAACTGATGCATTGCCAGTATGCAAAAGAGTGCATGGATGCTTTATCAAATGCATACCAGAGGGGCGGAACACTAGTGGCAATTTCACTACGTCGCCAGTTGTTCAGATTGGGAGACCATCAATTTCGGACGTTGGAGGAATTATTTAAGGAGCATTCACGTCTCTGTATGGAGCTTGAATATGCAGATCTTCAAGCTACCCATATGGAAAAAGTTCAAACACTACTCGGAGCAATACCAGATCGCTTCAAGCATGTGGTGGTGGCTGTCCTCATGCTTCCTGAGGCAGTTCTTAAAAAGAAACCTCTCGACGACTTACATCGTATGTTCTTAGATGCCGAGATAATTCAGCGACCACAGCGACAGGTGCCAAACGTGGCGATGGTGGTCAACCCAAAAGACAGCATCAAGTGTTTCGGATGTAATCAGATGGGGCACTACCGAAATAGATGTCCCAATGAAGCAAAGAAAAAGAAATTCATAAGAAAGAATTTCAATCAACCACACATGGGAAAGAAAGATCGAGAACATGCTTTGATGGTTTCTACCAGACCGATAAACCGAAAACAATTTTTGATTGATTCAGGTGCTTCAAACCATATGATTAACGACGTGTCTATTATGAGTGATGTCGAAAATCTGGATGTTGATATGATTATCACTACAGCAAAAGAGGGAGAATCGATGAAAGCTACCAAAAGAGAATCGGTAGCTCTGAAATCTGTCATTGGAAGAAATAAAATAAAGAGTTTGAAGCTGTATAATTCTCTCTTTATTCCTGGGCTACAGGAAAATCTGATTTCCGTGAAAAGAGTTGTTGCTCTAAGGAAGGAAGTCCATTTTTCCAATAAATCTGTTGTCATTCAAGAGAAATCTGGTGAGGTTATTGCTAGAGGTCACCTTTTGAATGGCTTGTATTTTCTCAATGTTTATGGATCCTCTGCCGAAAACAAAGCAATGTTGTGCAAGAATGACGATTTGATTCACTGGCATAAGCGATTTGGACATCTAGGACTATCAAACTTGGAGAAACTACATCGAAATTCAATGATTGAAGGATTTAATATTCAATCAAGTGAATTCAATAATTGTAAAATGCAATGTGATTCATGCTTGTTTGGGAAACAAACAAGAGAAAACTTCAAGAACTCAGATATGCCTCGCTCGAGCAGACCACTTGAATTAGTGCATTCTGATGTTTGCGGTTATTTCGAAGAATCCACCTTTGACGGATATCGATATTTTGTAACATTTATCGACGATTTCACGCATTTCACGGTGACATATATTTTGAAACACAAAAGTGATGTACTGAATTGTTTTCAATTATATGAAGCAATGGCATCAGCTAACTTCGGTCAGAAGATAGCGTGTTTTCGTTCAGATATTGGCACTGAATACTATGGAAACGATTTCATACGATTTTGTGGAGATAAAGGAATACAAATGGTAGCAACTGTACCATATACTCCACAACAGAATGGCGTAAGTGAAAGAATGAACAGAACTCTTTTGGATAAGGCACGGACTATGCTCCACGAGAGTAATTTGTCCAAGGAGCTTTGGGGAGAAGCCATATATGCCGCTACCTATTTGACTAATAGGTCCCCAACAAATGCTTTATTGGAACATAAAACCCCATATGAAATGTGGTTTAGAAGGAAGCCGAATGTTGATAAACTAAGGATTTTTGGTTGTAATGCATATGCTCAAATCCCTAAGAAGAAGAGGCAAAAATTAGACAAAAGGAGCAGATTGCTAAAATTCGTAGGATATGCGAACAATGGATATAGATTGTGGAGTGAACTAACGCATACCATAATAATATCCAGGGACGTGGTTTTTGACTTAGAAGTACCATCCACCGTTAATTACAATATAAACCATGAAAGCAATACTGCGGTCAGTAATAAAACTGACAGAGATACTGTCATTATTTCCCATGGAAGTCATCCAAGGGAGGAAATTATTGACAATAACCCAACAGCAACTACTGATACAAATGGAGATGGAACCATTGATGAAAGTTTCGTAACAGCTAGCGATGATGATAGTATTACTGAAGCTGATCCAATTCAAGAACAACAGGAATTACGAAGAAGTGAACGCACACGACGCCCACCAAAATGGTTTGAGGATTACGAATCTGCATTTCTAGCAGATGGACAATTTCTAGATATTCCGCAAAAAATTGAACAGTTAAAGCAGCGAAGTGACTGGAACCATTGGAAAGAAGCCATAATTTAGGAAATGAACTCCCTCGAGGAAAATCGAACATGGATTCTCGTAAATAAACCAGAAAGCCGAAAACCAATCAAATCAAAATGGGTGTTTACAATCAAAGATGATGGTCGGTATAAGGCCAGATTGGTTGCGAAAGGTTGTTCGCAGAAACCAGGTCTTGACTATCAGGATACTTTTGCACCAGTAGCCAAAATGAAAAGCATTAGGGTTATGCTTTCATTAGCCAATGAACACAAGTTAAGTATTCATCAAATGGATGTTAAAACGGCCTATTTATACGGAGAATTAAAAGAGGAAGTATTTATGGAACTTCCACCAGACGAATTTGGAAATTCCAGAATCGTTAAACTCCAGAAGTCCATATATGGGTTGAAACAATCTGGTAGGAGTTGGAATGATCGTTTTGATAACACAATGAGAAAACTTGGATTTATTCCTTTGAACAACGAATGCTGCATTTATAAAATGGCTCAACATAAGCTCTATGTTGTTTTATATGTTGATGATGTGCTTATAATTGGGAAATCAGCAAAGGCTATTTGCTGGATCAAGGATAAGCTATCACATGAATTTCAAATGAAAGATTTTAAGGAAATATCGCATTTTCTCTGATTAGACATCAGAAGAGATATTGAAAACCAAATTATACAAATTTCTCAAGTGGGGTACACTAAGAATATTCTGACTAGATTTGGTACGGATAACAGTAAACCTATTGCAACTCCCATGGATGTCAATAACAAATGGGTAACTACAGATGATCCACTTACTAAACATCCATATAAAGAACTTCTTGAATGCTTACAATCAGTCTTGTAAGCGGTCACGGTAGTCGACACATTTTCTGTAATAATTGACTACCTTTGCCTCCGACACTTGCAAAACAAGCTATCATAGTACAGTACCAAACTAAAATGTCGTATGACAGGCTCTGTCATACGACACTGTCGCCGAAGACCGTCACGAATGTATGTATTTTAGTTTTTCTCATAATAAGAGCTGCTAATGGTGTGCTTGTGTGAATTCTGAAAATAACAAGCAATGATGTCCTAGTAATACTATTTCTGACCAGAAATGGTTTGATTTACACCAAATTGAGGAATTACAACGAAATCACACATGTCATATGATAGCTATTTTGATAATTTTCTTTTAGCTCGAATGTTATTCTACCGCTCGTGTTGTATGAGAGAGACGACGGTAGAGCATGAGTGTTCGAATAAAAACAGACTGTCGCGCACGACAACGAAGCGAGTGTAGTAAAAAACGTCAACTGTTTCAACCCCTGCTTACAATATCTGGCTTTGTCATCTAGACCGGATATCACGTGCAACAGATATTCATTGGAGCGGATTGAAGCGTATTTTGAGATACCTTAAAGGAACCATGGACACAAAGATTGTTTATAAAAAACATCTAGAAGGACCAATAGTGCAAGAATATGCAGATGCTGATTATGGAAATGACATAGAAGATAGGAAATCGATTTCTGGATATGTTTTCCAGGTATTTGGCAACATGGTTTCGTGGGCAACGAAACGTCAAACTACTGTGAGCCTTTCATCAACTGAAGCAGAATTAGTTGCTTTATGTACTGCAACTAAGGAAGGAATGTGGCTGTCCAACTTGTTGACAAAATTGGAAGTTGATTACCAATTGTCATATATGAAGACAACATCCCATGCATCAACTTTTCAAAGGAACCCCGAGAACACCAGCGGATGAAGCACATAGACATTTAGTTTGTTTTTATCAGGGATATTATTAAAAGAGGACATTTAAAGATAATTTACAAACCAAGCAATGATCAACCAGCAGATGCATTGACAAAGCCATTGTCAAAAATACAACATAACAAATTGTTCGAATCTTTAAACATAAAAATTGAAGGGAGGTGTTGAGTAAGGCAATTTTTATCACCAATACTTTTGAACCGAACTGTATAATGTTAACGCGGCTTAACTGTTTCTATCATTGCTATGTGTAATATTGAAGACATCGCTAACGCAACTATGTACAGACGAATCACTAGTGAGGGAATGCTTTCTTCCAATGTTATACTTCCAAATTACAGTTCTTTGGTGGATAGCCAAAAGAGGAATAAATAGTTTGAGGTAGTCAACCTCTCGAATACTATTCAATAATAGGGGAATTTACGTATTCTCGTCAATCTAAGCAGCGTCTGCACTTCTACTAGCATTTTCTCAGCGTCACGCACATATATGATGTGTCTGTTTGTTTACATTCATCTGCTGCTTGCTTCTCTATCCATTCCAATCGACAGAATTTTTCAAAACGTTTTGAAAGCGTTTTTACAACGCTCCAAACTTCTCAGGTGAGTGTGACTATTGTCGGCAGTCTCTTTTTCTTCGGCAACCTTCCCATTAGAACTGCGTGTTAACCAGCTGTTCTATTATCGGCAACTCGAAATCAACCTCATTTTGTAGTGCGTATGCTTTATTTGAAGAAAAATGTAGCATTACTGGATTGCTCGATCGTTCAAATATAATCAGATTGAAGCTGAAAGGCTAAACAATCGTTTGGACACATTCAGGGAAGTGCGTTGATGGGAAAACATGGTGAAATTAACGTTTAAATTTTGGTTGCCGAAAACAGTCAATGGGTGCCGAAGCCAACATTTACCCTACCTGTTAACGCAAGAAATGGTTTGAAAATAAAAGCGAGGGAGAGCCATGGAAGCCAAGATAGATGTCGGTGACATAGAGAAGTTCCTCTATAAGCATTTTACAAGATTCCAGTAGCTAATCTAAGCAAGGACTCTTAAAAACTGCAAATGCTGAGTATTTTCATAAGTTGAGACTAGCATAACAATGGTTTTTCGATAAACTATGAATGATGGACATCTCACGACGCTCAACTTGATTTTCGTCTATGTACCATCTAGATACGGGACCTCCCTTAGCTCAGTCGGTAAAGGCGCAGCTACAAAGCAAGACCGTGCTGAAGGTGGCTGGGTTCGATTGCCGGTTCGGTCTAGGATTTTTTCGCGCTAAAAAATTTCTCGACTTCCCTGGGCATAGAGCATATTGCTCTTGCCACACAATTATTCTAATGCAAAAATGGTACAGGCATCGAAAACTCTCAATTAATAATTGTGAAAGTGCATTTAGAACACTAAGTTGAGAGCACGCAATAAGCTAATATGAGATAAGCCATAAGCTTGAAATGCGAAGAAGAAGAAGAAGAAGTTTTCCAAATTACCCCTGGATGAATTACTCCAGTTTCCCTTTGATTTGAAAATCTTCTTCAAAACTAATTATTGCGCTCTCCAGATCTAATTAATGCATTACACTGGTAAAAGCATAAGTCTGCAATGAAAAGCAACAATTGAACACTAATGCCAACAGACGGCATACAAACGAATCCAAAATAAAACAAATTTAGCACGCCCAACACGAGGAAAGGGTCTATCATTGTTGGTCGATTATCACTTTTGTGAATAACCTTCCATCGAGTTTGTTGTTTAAGATACATGCTAAAATATGTTTAGTCGACCTGAGCTGCGCACGTTTCCTTAAATCGGTATGTTGCTGCATTTAACCAAAGGGAATCTAGTAACGAAGACAAGCCCATGTCACATGTTACGCGATAAATCACCGAAAATATAAACCGTGCACTCTGACACAGCATCGAAAGAAGTCATTAGCGCGCATCCGATTCGATTCATTCGTTCGTTCGTTCGCCGTATAATTAGCGTGTCAATTCGAGGTCATGTTTCTCATTAAAGAAGCGGTCGGTGCGGTATAATCCGAAAAGCATCGCACTGATAATGAATCCGTGCGGTAACAGGTGCCAGGAGTTTGACAAGCTGACAGTCGTTTTCTAGTTTACTGCTAATCTCCACCATGCCATACCCACGCGAAAATAAATTACGTGTCTAAACGATGGCAAATGTAAACAATTTTTGCTCGGTTTCACTTTCACTACGCTAATGATTATATTATCTTTTAATCCGGGTTACTTTTGCCGTTTTGAAAATTTAATTAAATTTCTGCTTACACTTGGCCCATAGCTTGCCTCGCTCCTCCCCTGCACTACTGAGAAAAGTAAGGGATTTTTACCATACCGCACCGCGGAAAGGAGTTACTTCCTTCACCACCGAAATCCTTACGGAAACAGCCAGTATGTTCACATATTTAGTTACCGGGGATCCAATAGCAACAATGGAGTTTTTTTTTAATGCTTCGAAATCAGCTCTTTGGCCTTTTGCTCCCTTCCTCTTTGTGGAGCTTAATTCTATCTCATTACCACCAACCTCGCTACAGAAAAACGGTTCAAGTAGACATCCAGGCAGAAGCAACAGATGTAATTAAAACCGTGTGTTCACCCCTCCCGAAGAATGGGGCCACCTGAGCTTGAGCTCGAGAAGCGTGTGTGTGACAAATATTTAAACGTCCCTCTCCAGTGGGAACTTTTCGTCCCACTTGAGAGTGTGCTCGATACCAGCTAGAAACGATTTTTTTTGGAAGAACAAAACTGCCGGTTTTAGCTAAACTGTCCCATGTACCATGCTATCGTTATGGAATGTGAGACATTTATGCGTATAATGGTAGAGTATCAAATGAAAATACTTGCCAGATGGTAAAATGTATCGTACTCTTTGAATACAGTGCCTTCCCGTTTTTGGCAACACGTGATTTTAACTTCTTTCAGACCCCCTTAATTTTCTACAATTCGCGAGCGTATTTCTATAGCACCCTCCCTATACGATGCGGGAGAAAGTTTATCTAAAATACTGAATACACCCTAGATATTCAAGGGTAATAGGATGATTCTACCGGCCCCTGATCTTCAAGAAGTTGAGGAGGAGATCGGTTGGCTGAAGAACAACAAAGCAACTGGTGTAGATCAACTACCAAGTGAGCTATTAAAATACGATGGTGAAGCACTGGCTAGAGCGCTGCACTGGGAATTGTCAAGATTTGGGAGGAGGAGATATTACCGGAGGAGTGGATGGAAGGTGTCGTATGCCCAATCTACAAAAAGGGCGACAAGTTGGATTGCTGCAACTACCGCGCGATCACACTGCTGAGCGCTGCCTACAAGGTACTCAACCAAATTCTATGTCGCCGTCTGTCACCATTTGCAAGAGAGTTTGTGGGGCAATACCAGGCGGGATTCATGGGTGCCCGCGCTACCACGGATCAAATTTTTGCGATTCGGCAGGTTATGCAGAAATGCCGTGAATACAACGTGCCCACACATCATTTGTTCATCGATTTCAAATCCGCATACGACACAATCGATCGAGATTAGCTATGGATCGAAGTAGGTCGCGCTGGAAAATTGACACGTTTTTAATTTTGCTGCTGATTTTAATTTGGTGATTTTAACCATTTTAATCATGTTAATAAACTTCCGATTGTTCAATTGTTCAAAATATCACGGAAGGGATCGAAATAGATCAGACCATGGCGGGTGATAAGTGAAAAAGGAAGATCCAGGAGCGGTGTTTGTTGGGAGCTGTCTTAGCTCATGGGCAACGAATATCCCAGGATCCAGCAGGCTTTTAGTGATACCGAGAGATGCCGGACTGTTGCATTTGATGCATCTCTTTCCGAGGGCTGGCAACGAGTAGCGGTTTTCCAAAATCAAGATCCAAGAAACTTTTCTGAACTGTATTCGGGAGCTTCAAGGATTATTCGGGTGAGATCTTTCTTTTTTATTTATTTAGCTCGTAACATTATGTTACATATACATTTAACTAATACAGTACTAAGAAAACAAATTGAAGAACTCGGCTAGCTTAGCGGCTGCTGCGTTTGCTTACTGTGCATAAGATCGTGGGTTTATTAGCAAATGCCTAAAAAAAAACAATCATATGCTTTTGGTTGTATCACCTGGTTGAGGCGTATCCTAACGTAACACCGTACCCCAACTCCGTAGTACTTATGAGGGCGTCACTGATTCGGTGGCCTCTCGTTGAGTAACGCTTGTACTCGAAAAAAAAAAATGCACCATTTTTAGCCGTGTGTAATTTTTTTATCCGTGGGTAAAAATTGACGAAAATCTGGGTATAACTAGTTTGGAGTGAATTGTTTACATATGCAAAATTTCATAACAATCGGTTCAGTGGTTATTGAGATGTCATTGAAACAAGAAGAAAATTGCCGGAGAATTTTGGAAAATCCGACTGCGACCATGAGATGGATCGGAAGACAACTGGGAATCACCCATACAACTGTGTCTCGGGTGGTAAAATCGTTTAAGGAGTCCCAGACGACCGAGCGGCGGGCTGCAAGTGGAAGAAAATCGAAGACAGCTGACCCTGTGAAGGCCCGGAAGGTCTTGGATTATTTCAAGCGTAATCCGAACCTTTCGATTCGCGTCGCGGCTCTGAAGGCAAAGTGTTCCGCCTGGTTCGTTCAGCAAACCATGAAACGAGCTGGGCTTCGTGTATTCAAGGTCCGGAAGGCACCGAACCGGCGTCATCAACAAAACACGGCGGCCAAATCCCGCGCAAGGAAGCTGTATCGAGAGTGGTTAACGAAATCGATGTGTGTCGTTATGGATGACGAAACCTACATCAAGGCAGACGCAAAGCAGATACCGGGGCTGGAGTTCTACGTTGCCAAATCACGGTTTGATGTTCCGGAAGACATAAGGAAGAAGAAAGGGGACAAATTCGCCAAAAAATACTTGCTCTGACAGGCCATATGCCAATGCGTTAAACTGAGTAAACCGTACATCACAATGGGTACCATCAACAGCGAAATTTACCGCACCGAGTGCCTCCAGAAGCGTCTGTTGCCCTTCCTGCGGTCCCACGGAGGCGAGACATTATTTTGGCCGGACCTGGCATCATGCCATTACGCGCGATCGACGTTGGATTGGTACAGAGACAATAACGTTGTTTTTGTACCAAAACCGCCAACCCTCCAAATTCATCAGAGATTCGTCCGGTGCAAAGATTTTGGGCCATAATGAAGGCCAAAATTCTAAAATCGTCCAAGGTGTTTAAGAACGAGCTGGAGTTGAAGAAAGAATGGATGAAAGTGATCAAAAAGGTCGGCTCCACCATTGCACAAACTGTAATGAGGGGTCTTAAGGGAAAGGTGCGGGCTTTCAGTGATGGAAAGGAAATTGAATAAAGTAATTATGCCGAAACATAATCCATATGATTAATTCATTCCCTGAAAGTTTCAAGAATATCCGTCTTAAAATAAATTTTTGGCGAACACTTTTGTCTGGTGCATTTTTTTCGAGTACAGGTCTTAAGTACCACATCAACATTTACTTTCCTATCCCTAGTTACGATAAATATAGACACACAAAAGGAAAGGTTTACGAGTCATTGTGAGTTTTAGCGAACTTTTCATGTAGATTGATTAGAGACCCGTTTTTTTTTAATTTATTCACATTTTCTTTTCAGAAAGCGAGTAATGGCACTATAACCATAAGCCATATAGGGCTGAGACAAGATTTAGTACTCATGTCCCAACCACTCGATGAAAATGGAGCACCATTTAACTTTTTTAGATTAGATGCTCCCAACGACCAATCATTTGTAACAACGGAACGTACGATACGAGATATCCACGTTTCATCCATTTATTAGATTCTGAAGCATCGTGTTTAAATCTTTGATTTAAACAAGCCCGATGTTTCTGAATCATCTTGCCCCTTAAATGCTGCACAGTAGGTCTGGCCGTTTGGATATATTTTGCGCATCTCTGATGTATAAAAAATACCAAATATACAAGAAAATGAATAAAGGTATATCTATCATTTTCCAGGATGCTTTCATGAACTGACTGTGTTGGTGTTGGATTAGATTAGATTAGATTAGAGTACGGATTTCCGGATAAACTGACGCGATTGGTCAAGGCGACGATGAATCGAGTGATGTACGTTGTTTGAGTATCGGAGACACTCTCGAGCCCCTTCTAATCTCGAAGGTGGTTACGGCAAGGTGATGGACTCTCGTATCTGCTATTCAACATCGCGTTAGAAGGTGTGATTAGAAGAGCTGGGATAGACACGAGTGGCCCGATATTCAGGAAGTCCATCCAGCTTCTTGGCTTCGCCGATGACATCGACATCATGGCACAAAACTTTGAGACGATGGTGAAAACGTACAGCAGACTGAAGGCTGAAGCTAGGCGGATTGGATTTGCCATCAACGCATCGAAGACAAAATACATGAAAGGAAGAGGTTCTAGGGAAGACAATGTTAGCCTCCCACCCCGTGTTCAGATTGACGGTGACGAAATCGTAGTGGTCGATGAGCATGTATTTGGGCTCACTGGTGACCGCCGAAAAGAATACCAGCAGAGAAATTCAAAGACACATTATGGCAGGGAATCGTGCCTACTTTGGACTCCGGAAGACACTCCGGTCGAATAAAATTCGCCTCCGCACGAAGTTGACTATCTACAAGACGCTGGAAATGACCGGTGGTCCTCTACGGCCACGAGACCTGGCCTATGCTTGTGGTGTTTTCGAACAGAAGGTGTTGCGTACCATCTACGGTGAAGTGCAGATCGATGACGGAACGTGGAGGAAGCGAATGAACCACAAATTGCACCAGTTTCTGGGAGAACCATCCATCGTCCACATTGCAAAAATTAGACAACTATGGTGGGCTGGGCACGTCGTAAGAATGCCGCACGACGACCCAGTGAAAGTGGTTCTAGAAAGCGACCCAACAGGAACAAGAAGAAGAGGCGCGCAGCGGGCAAGGTGGATCGACCAAGTAGAAGGCGACCTGTAAACCCTTCACAGACTAAGAGGGATGGAGTGGGGGGTTCATCGTCATTCGTCAATGGCTCAACCGGTTTTGATGAGTTTTGCACCTTTCCAGTCAATATTCTGGTCTAAACAAGGGGTAATCAACTCTGCACACTGTGCCGAAGCACATCGTATCACAACTGATAGGCACGTTAGAGCTCTTGACGACAAGTATGACACAGAATATAATATAAAACGGCATCACTGTTTTGTGTTCAAATTTTGCCAAGCGTTGCTAGGGTTACTATCTTGTTTACTTCAAAGTAAGGGGGAAGTTTTTTTTCAGTTTCATTTTTTTGTCGAGGTTGTCCCAAATCATAATAAAAGATTGCACAATTGATGAGGCTCTCCGTGCCCTTATGCCGTTTTGGGAAATGGACCTCTAAAGAAAGTCTACATGGTATTTTAGGGATGTCCATAGTTTCGAAAGGATTTATGCTTTGGGGGAAATCCAAACAAATTAGTCAGAGTCAGAATAGGCCTCAGATGGCCAATGGATCCGGACTCAAAGCTAATTGTATAGGTAAAGAGAATTGCAGAATTCAATTTCCAATTGCAGCATTGATGAATTGTGTCAACAAGAAACCGGTGCACAACGATCCTGCCATTATGTAGATGCATCCGCAACCGCAGTAGTTTCTCACGGAGGTTCATCAATCAGTCAGCCGTACAGCTCATTACATTATGGACTGAACGATCTCGGAGATTCGATTGACTGTGGAGGCTGGTGGAGTTAGTGGATCCCGTATTAGCATTATTAAGAAGGATTCTGCTTGCACAATTGTGAAGGTAACCACACCGGAGATAACGGAGCCAATCTGAACCGCGGTAAGAATAAACTTAAACGGAACCGCCAGCAGTTTCAGGGCGTTAAATATGCAATTCCGGCTAGTCCAAGGAAGGATGAAACTTATGACGGAACAACACAGGAAAAGACGAGGTAGTAATCAAACGATGGCATCCGGTATCAAGATCCTTTACCAGCATTTGGATGCTGTTGGAAATTAGTCGAAGGAAAGATGTGGATGATCGGATTAAAAGTAAGAAGTTGTGAGCCATGAGCAAGAAGAAGAGCAGCACTAGCAAATTTTAAATTCGTTAATGAATAATCTCAGCGGTTTGGGCCTCCTGATCATCTATAAGGGTGTTCACAAAAAAAATGTATAGCTCAGTTAGACGAATTCAGTATCCAACAGTGACTGCTGACATTTGGAAGCTACTGAAGGTCTATTGCTGCTTCTTCTATCGCCGGTGGGAGTTTAGATTGAATTATTCGTGATTTCTAGATTTGGTGCTGTTCATAAACTATGTAGATAGTTTAGGGGGGGGGGGGTTGACAATTATCCACGGCTCATTCAAATTTGAAAAAAAATGTTTGGAGAATTATCTACACAGGAGGAGGGGGGTGTCAAGGATCCCAAAAAAATTGTCTACGAAGCTAATGAACAGCCCCTTCAATCATTACCCGAGTAGCATGATGATAATGTAGAGGCACATCTTCCACTTGCCGGTCTACCAGAATGACACCCGGTACAGAAAGTTTTTCTAATGGATGGACAGCTTCTGCCATCAGTCACCCTTCTCTTTTTCGGAGAGGGGCTGAACTTCGAGGTTCAACATTATATTGGCTAACAGTTTCAGTAATTTCCGACGATCTAACGCATGTCAATCTTCTCATTCGTTTGGCATCGTTGAACCAAGAGTAATGAATGTTCTACAAAACAAAAAGACTGACATGCATGTTATTTGATGTTCGTTTTACTTATAAACAGGACAGGCACAGTAATTATCCACGTATTTTTCTATGCAATAGGCACACAAATTGCTTGACAATGTAAACAAACTATCTCAAAGGTCATGACTGCAGGGTTGCCAAACTCATGGGGTACTTAGACCGACTGCTTGATTGTCACGCTTCGGCACATTCGGCACAATGCTGGGTACAGCTTTCGGCACTATAAAAGAGTTGAGTACCTCTAGATTCTAAGCTAATTGTGTGTATACAGCGAAAAATTAAATTTTAATATCACATCAAAGTCAGTGTTCACTCGGCTATCGACAGAAGCAAACCACTCTCAATGTGTGTCACGCGATCGTCTGTTTACTCGGCAGCAACCATTGTGTGGTGGTCCTCCTCATTGTTCTTCATCAGCAGTTCTTTCAGTCGATGCGTCGTCGACTTTGCAAAGCAACCGATTCGTGATGAATGTGTGAGTGCTGACCACGTTTTGCGTCCTTTGCTACAATGGAAGTGCTCTGACCCTCGTTGGCGAATCTGCCATACAAGTAAACAACTGGAAGCGGCTCCCGTTCGGGTAGAAGAGGCTTATTGAATAGCGGAAGATAAAATGTTTATTGTGTTGTACCTTTTGACTATAGTTTTAAGATGTATTGTATGGTGAACAAGAATCCTCGGCTCTGTAAAGTTAAAAACGGTTGAGCCTCAACAAATAAATTAATAATAATAAAAATCACATCAAAGTGGATGCACTTCAATCTTGTCGAAAATATGGTGCAAAGGCTGACTAACAGTAAATTGGTACGCCCCTTGTGCGCCGCTAGCATACCTCTAGTGTTGGGAAAGGAAAAAAATTGACAGTGGTTTGTTTACACTTCTATAGAGAACAACTGGTGCAAGTTTGATCAAAGTAGTCGATCGCGTTCAGAAATAACGTCAAATGCACAAACACCTGGAAAATCCGGAGTGGTCCGGTTCCAAGCTGGCTAAAAAGCTGAAGAAACCAAAAACAACAGTTTGTCGAGTGCTCAAAGCCTACAAGAAAACCCTAAGTGTGGAAAAGAATCAGCGGACAAAAAAAAAACTGGAACCAGGGATCGTTAGCTGCGTAGCAAGGTGTTGATAATTATAATATTTTTAGCAATGGGCCCAATGTTACATCCATAGGCCAACATTAGAGCCATTTCTCCTATCTGTCAATTAACCGCTTCATTCGAGCTGTTGAAATGACGTTTACTACCACTCGAACTTTCAAATAAAACATTATTTTGAGATTTTTTCTTCTAGAACCTCGAGAAAAGTAGCCATAATTTGTTCGTTTCATAAAAAAATAGAAATTATTTGGTCCAGTTTTGTGAAATCGCTGGTAGAAAGTCACGCCAAAACTGCTTAACAAAGTGGTCAATAGATAAGCAATTATAACGGAATTAAAAGGAAATAAATCAACACACCCAAAGCTCTTCATAAAAGGATTCCGTAAAGAGGTTCGACAAAATTAAAAGATTGTCAAAATTCTTTCGAATCGAGGGACAAAAGTTTCGATAATAACGTTGAATCATACAAAATTCCCAGTCAAAAGCTTTTTGAGTTTCAATTTGCTGGACTCTTTCGCAATGCTCTGCCCAAAATCCAATAGAAAAACATTCAATTTTTGAACCGATTCTTTACGTTCCACTTTTCCTGATGCCCTGAAACACAAGTCCTTAAATGTCGTTGCAAAATTGCCCGGAATGGGTTGTTGACAAAAAAAAAGGGTTATACAAAAGCACATACAGCACAGTCTGACCAAACGTAAGCCTTCGTCGATCCGCTGATCCGGGGACGGACACGTGTCTACCTACAACAGAACACAAAAGAAACCCCGGAGTCCATTTCGCATGGTGATGGATGGGTCGGAAAAGGAGAGAGGGGTGAGGTGGGAGCTCAGAGTCGTCCGGGAACAAACTAGGGCTCATATGAATAATTTGCGGACACGCTTGACCGGGATCTGTGTCACCATCGTCACTCCCTGGTTGGCTGACCGGGAGCTGGCAAAAGGACGTACATGTTCTTTCTATTGTGAGGACAAGGGTTAAGCAGCAGGATGGGAAAGAATCGGGCGGACAATAGTGAGACAGTGTAGCAAGTTACTGATCATCCCTTTCATGTGCATTCGGAGACAGTGGCGAGCAGAATCGAAAGCTACATGTATGTATGTAGGGTTTGTGTTGAACTCAGAGTGGCTTCCGGTTCATTGTCCCACTGCTGGTATGATTTATGACGGTGAGTGCTTTGTGTTCGGTACGCTGCCCCAGGCGAAAATCCCATGTAAGGCTTTGAATCAAATTCTTTAGTAGCTTTAAGCTTCTGTTCTGATTTCAGTATGATAAATTCCTTTTGATAAGCTGGGGACGACACGTCAAGAGCAGGTCTTTCAGCAACATGCGTTGCTATTTTTTTCGTTTTTAAACATCACGTTCAGCACAGTTGCTAAGCTTTTCTGTTTGTCGTTTACTTCAATCATGACCATGAGCGTGCTTCGGAGATAAGACTGCGGGCTTCGTCCGAGACGATATTGGCTGCAAACATCTCCGATGCCACCACCAACCAGCTTGTTGCTAAACTCATTCTCTAACTGTCCTTGACAGGGTTGACGTGTACATGACCAGAATCCACGTCACCTTTTCCCACGGTATAGCTAAAGGGGAAGGTGGGGATACTCGATACTGTCAATGACAATGACAAATCTCAGCACTGATCTGAAGTCGAGATATTGATTTCATTCGGTGATTTTGAATGTCGATTAGAGAACGTGTTAAATTGAGAGCATTGCGTATGTAATGGAGGAAGCGTTATTAACAAATCAATAGAGCATCCTTGGCAACAGTGGAATGATATGTTTTGAGCCTGAAATTGAAACTTTAGCCTAAAAAATTCTTCTACAAAGTTGTTTCTTATGGTTAGGCCCTAATTTTTATGGCAATGAATTCTAGGGTGGTTCTTATTATCATTATAATCAAAAATATTACTTTTTTGTTTGAATAAATTAAGGTATAGTTTCTTGGGCAAAGTTATAGCTGAGCTAATTTCAAGCAACTTTGTATAATTTTTTTGTTTGTATCTCTTAAATTGACTGATTAAGAGCTATTTCCTTGAATTGAGCTAGGGTGTCTTTAAAAAAACAGTTGTCAAGAGTTATTGAGACATCAAATCCCCATTGCTAAACCACACTGTATGCAATTTTGTATGCATCCCCTGGTCGGAAAACGAATGACAACTTAAGTTCACTTTTGCTGCTACGATTCAGTGATCAAATTAGTCTTATTAAATTAGAATATTTAGTTTAAAATATATATTTGCTATCAGTGATGGCAAAATCATTAGCAAATTTATATTTTCCACTCTCAAACGCTCTCAATATCACGGAGCAACATATCATGCTTGATATTGATTTTACCAGCTCCTTTGATATTGCGAGACTATTCACAACGTGTAAAGTTGAAGCCTCGATTGAAGCTGAGCGATTGATTGATTGAATCGACCCAAAAATGATTCCGTTGCACCTCGTTTTCTTAGAAAGAGAAGGTATAATAATGCTATCTCTATTTTCTCTTCACCGATGGCAGACACGAAGCGACCACTGCCAGCCGTGATGGCAGTTTCGGTTGCATTCGGGTGTAAAGCAAAAATCATGAAACTCAATCTCACCACAGTTTGGTAAGAGTAACAGCTGGTGAATTTTGTTAGCTTGATATTCCTAGCTGCGATATCACGGTTATAACCACTGTTATTTGATTGTTGATTGTTTGTACGAAAATCAAACGTGGTCTTGTTATTTAATGTGATTTGATTTTTTGATATTTTCTCAACACTGTTCGCTATGCAATACATCATTTTAATTCGGGAATCAAAGGAATGAAGTTTTCGGGATCCTGGATTGAAAGTGATGATTGAAGAATATTAAAAGAAGAAGCAGAAATATTTTACTTAGGACTCGAGGAATCTTAACTACATCGACACTTCCCAAAGTTTTATGAGGATCCCAATTCAAAGACTTCATAGACCTTCAAGAAGCATCGAAGGACTTATGAAAACTTGGTAGACATTTATTGAACTGCGTTGAAGTTCTGAAAACACTCTAGAGGTGCAGCAATCGACAAAATTCAGCTTAGTTTATAAAATCCCAGCAAACTTTGTATATTCTCATAAAATTTCAGTGAAATTCGGTTGAACATAAAACTTCAGATAATTTTGTAAAACTAAGAAAGCTTTGTAGAAGTTCAGGAACATGTGTAGAATTTCATTGGAATTTCAAAGAATTTATGGAAATTTTGTAGAAAATCAAGGAACTATGCTGAAGTTCAGTGATATTTCTTTAATCTCATTGGAGATGACCAGAATACATCTTCGAAATTCATCGCTTTTTAACGAAGCTTGTTATCGTCGTCGTTACCGTTGGTACCGGGTTTGCATGGTAACGACAACAACTCGATCATAGATGGTATGATGTGATATGAGAGGCTCGGTGGCCTTAGAGCGACCACTTTTGCTCGCTGAGTAGAACATCATGAGTTTATGTTGTTTACATTTTATTCTTTTAAAATTTAATATGATCTATGGTTTTCATAATTTGGATTACCCAGAGAATAAATTGAATATCATTATACATTAGGTCAATGTTTTTAAATTGTTTTACCCTTGCAGAGTTTTGTTTTTTTCATGAATTATTCAACGATCCTTGTTTTTAAAACTCTTGTATGCTCAAATAACCTCGATTATTTAACAAATTGAGTCTTTACCTAAGTTGAGGATTCATTAAATAGGAAAGTTGAGTTCAATCATACCATGCAATTAAAATATTCATATATAGCTTGAATTTAAATAAATTGAGTGACTAAAATCGAGTTTGTTTGTATTTTGCTATATTTTTATAATTATACATCGACAAGATGGATCCGGAATTCTGACGTCTGTGTTTTAAGGAGATACCTGCGGTGGTTTGAAAAAAGTCTACGAAAAGGCCAGTTGCTGTTGGTGCCGCTCCACTTGGTTATTTAGGTGAGATCATTCCTGTTTATTAATGTATACAGCAACCCTTCCATATTGTTACGACGTTAATTCAGCTTATCGTTTACCAAAACGAACCCTACTGAAAACACTACCCTCTTATCCAAACATCCCAGTGATTCCTCGTGGAAGTGCAGATGATTTTTTGGCTTTCACCAAAGCGAGTGTCACGTCAACACATTCCTACCCATTTGTTTCTTGACCTGCGTTCGGGCGCGGCCAGCGCTGGTATTGCCTAGTTTGAGATCACCAGTTTTTACACATTTAGGATGATTGCTAGTCCCAAGCATCGTCTATTGGTTCTCTGTAAAATTACAGGGCTGGAAGCGATCACTGCTGTTAAAATAGTGATTCTAGTGACCATGTTGAAGAAATAAGTGACCGAATAGTGACTTATAGTTGTTAAAATAGTGACTAAAAAGTGAAAAGAAAAGTAGTAAAGAGTTATACGGTCAAAATTTGGTCAATATCAACTTGACGTATTTCTTTCAATTTTGCATTTAAAAAACCTGAACACCCCTCATTTTGAAGGTGTGTGTGTGTAGAATGTTGCTCCTATTTTGATTTTGGAATTCACTCTTCAGTTGTCAAAATGCCGTCCAAGCAAGAAGAGCAGCGTATCAAAATTTTGCTCGCGTATCGCGAAAATCCGAGCTACTCGCACGCAAAGTTGGCAAAATCGCTAAAAGTTGCCAAATCAACCGTTACAAATGTAATTAAAGTGTTTGGGGAACGTTTGTCGACAGCCAGGAAGTCTGGATCGGGGGGAAATCGAAAACCGGAAGCCGCTGAGACGACAAAGAGAGTTGCCGGTAGTTTCAAGCGAAACCCCAACCTCTCTCTCCGAGATGCCGCAAATAAGCTGGGTGTATCGTCTACAACCGTGCATCGAGCCAAAAAACGAGCCGGACTATCGACTTACAAGAAGGTAGTGACTCCAAATCGCGATGATAAACAAAATACGACGGCCAAAGCGCGATCCCGGAGGCTGTACACGACGATGCTGACGAAGTTTGACTGCGTGGTAATGGACGACGAAACCTACGTCAAAGCCGACTACAAGCAGCTTCCGGGACAGGAGTTTTATACGGCAAAAGGAAGGGGAAAGGTAGCAGATGTTTTCAAGCACATGAAACTGTCAAAGTTCGCAAAGAAATATCTGGTTTGGCAAGCCATCTGTACCTGTGGCTTGAAAAGCAGCATTTTCATAGCTTCCGGGACTGTCAACCAAGACATTTACGTGAAAGAGTGTTTGAAAAAACGTCTGCTGCCTTTCCTGAAGAAACACGGTTGTTCCGTACTGTTTTGGCCGGATTTGGCATCTTGCCATTACGGTAAAAAGGCCATGGAGTGGTACGCCGCCAACAACGTGCAGGTGGTTCCCAAGGACAAGAACCCTCCCAACACGCCAGAGCTCCGCCCAATTGAGAAATACTGGGCTATTGTCAAGCGGAACCTAAAGAAGACCAAAAAAACTGCTAAGGGCGAGCAGCAGTTCAAGGCAAACTGGCTTTCTGCGGCGAAGAAGGTGGACAAGGTGGCTGTACAAAATCTGATGGCAGGGGTCAAGCGTAAGGCCCGGAAATTCGGATTTGGAAAAGCGGAAGCCTAACTGAATATTTTTCCTGAATTTTATACTAATTGAACTTGAAAAAGAAGTTTAATTTGATTTTTTAAATAACGAATTTCACCGATTTACACGCGTTTTCCCTTGACCAAATTTTGACCGTATCACCCTTTATGCTATTCTTGATAAATTGAAGGAAAAAAAATGGAGGAATGTTATTTTTAAACACGTATAAAATCGATTTGAATTGATTCATATTTTTTACTACATTTGGGTACATCTTTTTCTATTAGAAGTGATACAGACAACAAATTTCGCTATAAAACATTCGTCTTAAAGAGCTCTAAAAGTCTTTAGAAGATGACTTTCATGAGAAACTTGAAACCCCTTTATGCAGTTCATAAGCTTGGCGAAATATTTGAAGCAGGGTCCCACTAGTATGATCTTGAAACTTTTGAAATTCATGGCATGTAAACATCCTTAGTCGTTGTGGTGATGTTTGTCTTTGTCGTGGATCTAGTTACTATTTACATTATTTAAAGCGCATTTGACGTTAGTTGAATTCTTGATACCGCATCAGATAGCATATTTGAATTTCCTTCACTTCAAAATCATATTCCTTTGATTCCCATCTCATTCACGTGAGTTTAGATGAAGGATTTTTTAGAGAAAAAATATAAAAGTGCTTTAACTATTAGTTTTGTATTACTTCTGCGTGAAGTTAACGATTTACATAGTTGAAGATGCTTATTTCAAATAACAGACTAAAGTGGTAATTTTATACGATAGATGAGGAGATGAAAATATAGAGATGATAGTTCCGTTAGAGTAGGGCAGTGTGAAAATTGTATATAGAGAGTAGAAAGCGAGCAAGGACAACTTTATAGGAAGGTACAAATTGGTTTGATCATCTCTCTTTACCAAACTCCTCCGCTGGAGAGGTATGGTGAGGGGTATCCCCCCACCACCACTGGCAAAAAGAGATGATCACCGACTCGCTCATGTACCGATGATGTGTTTGGATGGGTTTCAAAGTTTCTTTATCATTACTTTTTGAACAATTTTTCAATTTGTATGAAGGTCCACTTACTTCGTTCAAGTTTCATAGTCATTATTTTTCTCGTTCTCTAAATTTTTCTAAGATTTTAGAACATCTATGTCCTTCTCCTAAGTTCAGAAATGACTCTGAACCTATCCTATAATTTCAAAACAATGATCCCAAAACTTCCATAAATCACTAAAGTTTTAAAAATTATGCTAAACGTCTTAAATTCTTACTGATCTATTACGAAATTCCCTAAACTTCTACAAATTTGGAGGAATTTTTAAGAAGTCTCTTGATCTTTAAAAAATCTCCGAAGTATGAAGTTTTCCGCAGTTTCTCGAAGTGCTATGTATGTTATTCTCTTGACAAAGTTCTAAGAATTCCTATGAACTCCACTGCACTCATACAAAACTCTTTGAACTTTTTTAATTCATTGATTTTTGTGATATTTTTGAAGCTCTACTGTCATGTGCATCCCTACCAGTGTTGGGAAAATATAAAAAAAAAAATCAAATCTCACCAATTCCCAAGATCACGCTTGATTTTCGTATACAAAAATCAACAAGCAAACAACTGCGGCTGATTTAGCAAGCTGTGATATTGCAGTTCGAAATAATAAGCCAACAAAACTCACCAGCTGCAAATTTCAACAAACTGTGGTGAGATTGAGTTTAATGATTTTTGCTTTACACCCGAACGCAACCGAAACTTTCATAAGGGCTGGCAGCAGTCATTTCGTGTCTGCCATCGATGAAGAGTAAAAAGGGATAGTAAAATATACATTCTCTTTCTTATAGCGTATTTGTTTATTATTCAGTTCCAACCTGGATCGGGTATCAAGATTGGGCCTGCTTGTTTTCTGACAAACGTCAGTTCGATCGTTTGTTTTTTAAAACCCAGCTCAGGTTGAGGTTCGCACTGACAAAAAGTTTGAATTTTGCACGTTGTAAATAGTCTCGCAATATCAAAGGAGCTTGTAAAATCAATATCAAGCATGATGTTTTGTCTCAATATGACGCGTGGTATTGAGGGCGTATGACAGCGGAAAAATATCACTTGTTTGTTGATTTTGCCAACACTGATCCCTACAAATAATCATGACAAGTCATTCCCTCCTAACTGAACAAAGTTCATAGTAAAATTACATAGATTGCAATTGCAACCATATGCAGCGATTGCGACACAGCGTTAGAGTTAGCACTCCAGTCGTCTCATTCTTACACACCAGCAACAACATGTAAATGCTATATAAGCCAAATAATTCTGAATACAAATGACCAATTTTCGATCAGCTGTCAAACGCTCTTTACTGCGGTCCTTACCGGTGTCTACTTCGTAGTCCACCGTAGTTTGGATACCGCATAGTAAAAGAAAGCTTTCTCCATTAATTAGTCTGATCTGTCGACCCATGCATGCTCAACCTGTTACAGTAAAAAGCTTTCTGTAAAGGGTGTCCACGATGAAATTGCCACACACAAAATTGATTCGCAAAATTCGAGTTTTCATCCGATTGCCATCAAATTTTCAGGGATTGAGAAATAACTATTAAACTTCATTTTACCATTTTACTCGTATTTTATTTACAGTCCATACGCAAATGCCCGCACCTTGGCCTTAACCCCGGCCATAAGATTCTGCACAACCTGTGAATCAACCGTTTTTTGCATGTAAACCCATACTTTCTTCAGTTCCTCGACTGTCTTCACTACCTTAGGTCGTTTAAGAAGGTGCTGCTTAATAATCGCCCAGTACTTCTCGATGGGGCGGAGCTCCGGAGTGTTGGGAGGGTTGAACATTTTCGGCACGAAATTGACCTTATTGTCCGCATACCACTTCAGCACGTCCTTGGAGTAGTGGCATGAGGCCAAATCCGGCCAGAAGATTGTTGGGACGTTGTGGGCCTTCAGGAGAGGAAGCAGCCGCTTCTGGAGGCACTCTTTTATGTACACCTGTCCGTTCATCGTGTCCTGGGTCACGAAAGGTGCACTTCGCTTCCCGCACGTGCAGATGGCTTGCCAAACCAGGAATTTCTTCGCAAATTTGGACATCTTCTGAGTGCGGACATGCTCCGGAACGCTGAACTTATCCTTGGCCGTGAAAAACAGGTTGCCGGGGATCTGTTTGAAGTCGGCCTTCACATATGTTTCGTCGTCCATGATGCAGCATTCAACTTTCGTCAGCATGTTGAGGTACAACTTTCTGGCACGGGTTTTGGCGGACTTGTTCTGCTTCTCGTCGCGATAAGGGGCCTTTTGTACCTTGAACGTTCGAAGCCCAGCCTTAGGTTTGGCCTTCTGGACAAAACTTCGGCTTAGGTGCAGCTTCTTAGCCACATCCCTAACGGAGGCGTTCGGATTTCGGTTGAAGGCCCCAACTACGCGGTTGTGATTTTTGGTGTTGTACGGAATACTTTTTCCTTCACTTCTGGGCTTCCGATCGGTGGTCAACCGTTCCTCGAACCGCTTAATCACTCGCGACACCGTGGAATTCGCGATTCCCAACGTTTTAGCGATGGAACGATGCGAGAGATCCTTGTTCTCGTGATGAATGCGCAAGATTTTATCACGCACGAGCTGTTCTTTCGACTCCATTTCCGCGAGTTTTGATCACAGGACTTTAAAACTTGCAGGATGTAAATAATGCACTATGAACTAAATCCACCCAAATTTTCATTAAATTCTACCCAACGGTTAAAAAGTTAGAGCAGTTTCATCGTGGACACCCTTTATTTCTCCGGATTTTCCTTATCAATTTTATGTTCATTAAAATGCATTAACCGCCTACGTGCAAGACCGAAAAAAAGCGAAAATTTGTCTTTGATCGGCTGTAAAAAATCGAAATTAAATGATAGACGAAATCCGAACGATCGTGGACTGCTTAAAATAGTACTGAACAGAAATCAAAACGAATCGGACGAATCGAATGTACACATTTCGAGAAATTGTTGGCACCGGTTTTGAAAATATGATTCCGAGATAATCGCGTTTAAAGTTTCAAGTTGGGTTTAGTCCACTATAAGTGAATATTTTTGTCGTCGCATAATTTTCACAATTTTCATCGGATCAACTAGATCTTTTGAGGAAATATTATTGACTTTATATACTTTCGATTAGGACAATAAAAAAATCGATTTTTTGAAAGTTTTCAGGTACGCCCCTTAAGGTGCAAAAATTCATCATGAAAATTGTGCGTAGACTAAACCCTTGAAACAGTGGGGGGTAGTTTGGAGCCTCTACACCGATATTTGGTCTACACGGATCGAGTCAGAACAGAGAAAGTAGGGGAAATGTATGTAATGTCAGCCTAAGTGTCTCCAATTTGGGCCCATACATAAATTCAGCAATCGACTAAATTTTCAATAGCATCAATCCCAATGACGCGTTCATCTAGATACAATTGATAAATAGCTGATTTTTAGCGATGAGCCCAATCTTAGATCCATAGGCCAACATTAGAGCCATTTCCCCTATATGATGTTTGCGCTTCGAACTCTTCCCTGGATGGACCCGGTGGTACTTCCTCCATATGAAAACAGATGCAAGGTACTGAACAATGACACACTGGCAAAAGGGAGAGATGATATGCGTGCTATGTTTGTTGGAAGATTACTCTGTGGAAAAATTGACGCCCCCAATATTTTAGCAAAACTTAATTGTGAACGAGACTTCGCGATTTTTTTGTTCCACGAACTTCCTTCGTCGTCCATTCCATGAGTCAAAACGCTCCAATTTGTGCTTTGTGTAACATTGGGTAGAGCGCTACTTCGTCGTAATCGCCCATTTCCGTTCTATCGATCAGTTAAAATCAATAATATCAATGACTTCACCGTGCACAAATCAAAAATAGGTTTGTTAGGTTGCGTTAGTTCATTAGCTACAACAAAAATCCTGTTAGAGCGCATTGTATGAATATTTACGCTCATTGTTTTCAAAACAAAAGAAGCGCTCCTAGCGAATCCCCTTTTTCTACGTTTATCCGTAGGACGAAGAAAATCTACTGGCGTTTCAATGCGTTTGGACGGAATTGAAACTCGTAGAACGAATTTAGAATCTAGAAGCAATATTAGATTTTAAACATTATCTCATCAATTTGTGACTCCTGATACGGTACGTATGGAAAGGTGAATCAATTTAGAAGTCATCTTTGACAGAAAAATTCCATTTTTAGTTAAAATTCGTTCAGAAAAGAGAGGTAAAGTGCGCGTTGTGGTTAGTAGGACGGAAATTAGATCAAAAACCCTATTACACTCTGTTTTTCATTTGTTTTCCTTCAATGTTAGCTGTGTATCGTTGAAGTGCCCTTTGCGTAGCCATAGCTTATTATATAGCGAATTTGTTTATTAACGGGGTTGGAACCAGTTCCAACCTAGTGCGAAACCGAACTTTTTGTCAACCTGAGGTAGGTTTTAAAAACAAACGATCAAATTGACGTCTGTCAGAAAACAAGCAGAGCCGATCTTGATACCCGATCCAGGTTGGAACTGAATAATAAACAATTTCGCTAATAGTGTGTTAGTTATTGTAGTGGTGTAAAAGGCAAAGCCTTTTTGATAGATCGGTAAGGTGGCCAGTTACTCCCAGAAAGGGACTTTTTTTTATACACATTTTTTTTGTTTTTTTTTTTTGAATTTTGGACAAAAGAACGATTTATTTATTTATTTATTTATTTGTCTGCATCAACAGGCTGTGTACAGCCCCAATGATGATTTAAGTAACTTATATAGGTAAATCAAAAAAATAAAAACTAAGAATAAAATACATAAATAAAACACACAATCATTCACGGTTAACTGTGCCAGAAAAGAACGATGAGAAGTATCTTCGTAGCAGCTGTCGAGGCATATGGAAATCGAAGATGCCCGAGACTCGATTGAACACTCGTTGCAGCCCACCTATTGCACCGTTCATGCCATAGTTTGTGCGCTGAAGTGGCAATCTCAGCATAACGTTGTTACGTAGCGCACGGGGTTGGACGTTAACGTTGACTTGCCCCAAGATTGCACTGCAATCAATTCTACCTTGTAAAGTGTCCGCAATGAACAGGGCCCTAGAGGTGTCTCTTCTAGTTCGGAGAGGCTCCAGATCAATCAGCTGGCAACGACTTTCATAGCTGGGCAGATAAAATCGGTCTCTCCAAGGCAGCTTTCGCAGAGCGAATCGAAGAAAACGGCGTTGAACGGACTCAACTATCTCAGCACCATTGTTGTAGTTTGGACTCCAGACCGTAGAACAATATTCCAGAATGGATCGCACCAAGGAACAGTACAGTGACTTCAAACAGTAGATATCGGAGAAATTCTTTGCTATCCTGAAGATAAATCCCAATGTCCTAGACGCCTTGTCGACAACGTACGAGATGTGCTGCTTGTAAGTAAGTTGAGAATCTAGAATAACACCCAGATCTTTCACATGGTTCACACGGTCGATTACAGTGCCGATAAGTTTGTATTCAAATGTGATTGGTTCTTTCTTCCGAGTAAAAGTGATCACTGAACACTTAGTGGGGTTAACCACCATTCGGTTCAAATTACACCAGCTGGCAAAGGCTTCGAACTGACGTTGAAGGAAGTGACAGTCATCAATCGAGTGGATTCGTAGGTAGATTTTAAGATCGTCTGCATACGATAGTCGTGGGCCTTCGATGACCAAGTTCACGTCATTGAAGTAGAGTAAGAAAATCAAAGGTCCGAGGTGACTTCCTTGAGGTATTCCTGACGTAGCTAGATAGATATTGGACCGGTTGTCACCAATGGCAACCATCGGTTGCCGATCAGTGAGATATGAACGAAACCATCGCAAGAGGTTGCCGCTGACCCCAAGTCTATGCAACTTAGCAATCGCGATGGCATGGTTTAGCTTATCGAAGGCAGCTGACAAGTCGGTGTATATGACGTCTGTTTGAGTCCTCTCTGCCATGTTTTCCGTAAGATACGATGTCAAACACAGCAGATTTGTGGAAGTAGAACGACCGGAAGTGAAGCCGTGTTGATCACCACTTAGATACTGCTTACAATGAGAGAGTAGAGGCTCCATGATGACTAACTCGAATAACTTCGAAACTGCGCTCAACGACGTAATTCCACGATAATTGTCCACATCCCGTTTGCTGCCCTTTTTGTGGATAGGAAACATATGTGCAAATTTCCAACAAGATGGAAATGTACCACTCGAGATGGACAATCGAAATAGGTGAAGCATGGCCATCAGCAAGCTGGCGATATGCTTTTTCTGGAATACGGATGGAACGCCATCGGGTCCTGGATTGAAGGACGACTTGAGTTGTGATGCGGCAGTGGAAATCATCTCGACGTTGACATCCATCGCACCCAGTGTTTGACCGTACAGTGGAACATTACTAACGGCTAGGGTAACGTGTTCGTCAGTTAATCTCTCATTCGTGAAAACACTGGCGAACTTCTCAGAAAACAAGCGACAGATCTGCTGAGGAGTGGAAGCAACTGCTCCATTCAACACTATTGAAGAAGGTAGGCCGGATTCCTTGCGCTGCTCATTTACGTAATTCCAGAATGACTTCGGGTGCGACTTGAGTTTCCTCTGAATCCCTCGTTGATATCGCGAATAGCATCGACGGCTAACTCGCTTGAACTCATAATTGAGCCTAACGTAGTGACGTTTCAGCGAAAGCGTACGATACTTAGTGAATTTTCTTAATGCGGCTCTCTTGGTCGACTTCAACCTACGCAGTTCACTCGTCTGCCAGGGAGGATGAGAAATTTTACGGTGAACTCTTTTCGGAACGTGCCTGTCAATGACATAAGCCAAGACATGTGAAAATGTTTGCGCAGCGGTTTCAACATTATCAGCATCGAGGATGCTCTCCCAATCTATACTAGATAGCACGTTGGCGATACTACGGTGATCGGCTTTCCGGAAATCGTATGACACGGTCGTGGAAATGTCGTCAAAGACCCGATCGTGATTGTCAGCAACAGTGACAACCAAGGGAGGGTGATGATGTACTTGCTTTACTAGTGGAGAAGGTGCCGTGGAGATGAAAGGAGCGGTGTCCTGAACGCTAACGAAGCAGAGGTCCAGGCTACGGTTGTTTTCGTTGACTACGTGGTTTATCTGAGATAGTGTTGCTGTACTATAGCAGTCGAGAAGGCTAACTGATCCTGTATGAAATACAGAGTGTACAGGGTCTGGGTAGAGAAAGCCGCTGTAAGATGGTTTCCAGGAAACACCGGGTAGATTGAAGTCACCCAGAACGATTATCTCATCAGTTGGTGTCGCACTCTCCATTATGGTGAAAACGGACCGGCAATGGGTATCGATAAGTTCGTTGTAACGAACCCGGTCAGGTGCAATATACACCGCACATAGGTACAGTGTGCGATCGCTCAGTTCTACGGGACTGTCATAAATGAGAGAGTAGCAGATCGTGGCAGAGTTTTAAGTGATTTACAAGAAGAAAAGGCTGAATAGGGTAGAGAACTACTTCGGCCTAATCGCCCATTTGGGGCCTATCGAGCAGAAAACTTCAAATAAATCCATGAGTTACTTGTTACAATTATGCATTTGGTATGATACTTTAGTTAATAAACTACGGAACAAAGTCAATGAGAACTCGGGATATGAAGGTTTGCACCCATTATTCCCAAAAACAAAAGAAGCGCTCCGACCGAATCAATTTTTATCTTCATCCGATAGGCCGAAGTGGCGTTTCAATGCGTTAGGCCGAGTTTAGAATCCGTAGGCCGAGTTTGGCGTCAAGAAGCAGTGTTAGACTTTTGACAATATCTCAACGGATAATTTTTCTTAATCAAATCTTACGGTTCAATTTTATTTGATGCTTTTTGCAAAATTTCAAAAGCAGTTTTTTTCGACGCATTATTTCAGATTGCAAAAAGCAGCAGTTAGTAAATAAATAAAACAGCGACAGGCATTCCTCCAAGACGCCCACATTCATTAAGAAAACTGAGAAATCGAATCCCCATCGCTAGACCACGCTGTATGAAATTTTGTATTCATCCTCTGGTGGGAAAACGAATGACAAGTTACGTTCACTGCTGCTGTCTTCCTTGAATATGTTTTCTAGCATGTAATGTATTTGTTAAATAGCTACGATTCAGTGATCGAATGAATCTAGTTAAATTTAATATTTAGTTTCATTAATCATTAGCAAATTTATATTTTTCACTCTTATACGCTCTCGATACCACGAGGCAACATATCATGCTTGATATTAACTTTACGAACTCCTTTGATATTGCGATACTATTAACAACGTGTAAAGTTGAAGCTGAGAGTTGAATCGACACAAAAATGATTCGGTTGCACCGTATTCTTAGAAAGAGATGATATATTGATGCCTCTATTTTCTCTTCACCGATGGCAGACACGAAGCGACTACTGCCAGCCAGTTGATGGCAGTTTCGGTTGCATTCGGGTGGTAAACAAAATTCATGAAACTCAATCTCACCACAGTTTGGTAAGATTTGCAGCTGGTGTATTTTGTTAGCTTGATATTCCGAGCTGAGATATCACAGTATCAATCAGAGTTATTTTTATGTACGAAAATCAAAGGCGATCTTGTTCTTTGATAAGATTTGATTTTTTTTTTATATTTTCCCAACACTGTTCGTTATGCAATATATCCTTTTAATTCAGGAATCAAACCTCTCATTTGATAATTTTAAGTTATTTATTTTACAACATCAGTCAATGCATCTAACCACGCGCGTTCACTGATTCATTACCGTTTGCAGGAGTCGGAAAGATTTTTCAAAAGTTATGCCTCTTCGCCTTGAGATTTGGAAAGCATTTTAATTCAATTGGATGTTTTCAACTGTGTAGTGTAGTGATTCAAAGATCACAACTAAGCAAATACAGTGAATATATGTTGGAGAATAAATTCTTGTTGTTGTTGTTGTTCTTTATTAATGACATTTTACATCCTGCAGATGCATTCATGTCAGTTAAATTGGTTTTTGTGTAAATAGTGTGTGGGTGTGTTCAGAGTGATGTGAGGGTTAGTGTTAGTGTTTACGATACAATTCAAAATTCACTTAGCTTTCTTATCGTTTGCTCGTTTCCTGGTTCATCGTATGCATGCTTATCTCATGTTTTCCACTTCTTCTCCATAAATTTCTTCTTTACTTCTTCTATATATATATTCACCATCTTCATTCTGCATGATCTGCCATATATCTTTTCCACATTATTTTTTGATTTCTCCGTTCCTTCCTTGCGCTTCATATTTATCTTCATTCTTGTGCATCTTCATACTAATTCATGTCTTCTGTAGTACTTTCGTTTTCTGCTTCATTTTCATCCTATCTCTCTATCTTCTTCGATTTCCATTCAGCATCTTTTTCATGAACTCATTTGCTTCCAACATTCATCGGTAACATTCTTCCGCTGCATCTTCTTCCATTTCCTGTCCGACATCATCTTCCATTCAGACTTCGTTTTTATTCTGCATTGCTTGTTTGTTCTTCGTGTAACGTTTATTAAATACATGTTTGAAGTTTTTGTGAGCCTGGATTGAAAGCCAGAATATTAAAAGATGAAGCAGACATATTTTAGTAAGGACTCGAGGAATCTTTACTACAACGACGCTTCACAAACTTTTATGAGGGTCCCAATTCATAGACTTGGAGGAAATTTTGTAGAAAATCAAGGGACTATGCTGAAGCTCAGTGATTTTTCTTTGCTCTAGAGATGTTCAGAATACATCTTCGAAATTCATCGCTTTCTAACGGAACTTGTTCAGTGTTCACTCGGCTGTCGACAGAAGCAGACCACTATCAATGTGTGTCACGCGATCGTCTGTTTACTCGGCAGCAACTCATTGTTCTTCTTCAGCAGTTCTTTCGGTCGATGCGTCGTCGACTTTGCAAAGCAAACGTTTCGTGATGAATGTGTGAGTGCTGACCATGTTTTGCGTCAATTGCTACAATGGAAGCGCTCTGACCCTCGTTGGCGAATCTGCCATAGAAGTAAACCACTGGAAGCGGCTCCCGTTCTGGAAGAGGAGGCTTATTGGATAGCGGAAGATAAAATGTTTATTGTGTTGTACCTTTTGACTATAGTTTTAAGATGTATTGTATAGTGAACATGAATCCTCGGCTCTGTAAAGTTAATTCGATTGAGCCTTATCACGACAACAGCTCGATCATAGATGGTATGATGTGATATGAGGGGCTCGGTGGCCTAAGAGCAACCACTTTTGCTCGCTGAGTAGAACATCATGAGTTTAATCTCAGGCCCCTCCACATTCAAAACTCCTTAATCGCTGTTGCAATATAAGGAGCTCATTTGACTAGTGGCAGACGTTTTTGCTTACTAAGCAGAAGACCATGGGTTCAATCCCAAGCTCCTTCGCGTTTTAGGATCGTTAGGATATCAATTCAGCTTATTGTTTACTAAAACAAATCCTGCTGCAAGCCCAACTCTTTTATCCAAAATCCCAGTGATTTATTGTGGAAGTGCAGAGGATTTCTCGGCTTCCAAAAAAGTGGCTATCTCGTCAACACATTCCTACCCTTGTCTTTATTGACATGTGTTCGGAAGCGGTTTGCGCTGGTATTGCCTAATTTGATATCATCAGGAGTTGACCCCGGCGTAGTGGATAGCATCCATACCTCTCACGCCAAAGTCACGAGTTCAAATCTCACCCCGGACAAGTCACGAATGACCCAAATGTGTTAATCTGGGTTAAGACAGGGCAAGTCAATTGATCAAGTCAGTTGAATTCAACTGACTTGAACGCAAATTGAACGTGCCATTCAACTGACTTGATCAACTCACTTAAATTGAAAAAAAATTGAACCAGGCTCAACTTTACAAGCCAATTGAATTCAACTGAGTTGATCATTTGACTTGGCTAGTCTAAACCCAGCTTTAAAGTGACTATAATAAAAAAAAAGATAACATCAGTTTTTACGCATTGAAGATGAATGCTAGTCCCAAGCATCGTCTATATATTGGTTCGCTGTGTCATTAAAGCTGCTCTGGCAAAAACAGAGTAGCATCCGCGGGCGGTCAATCATGCTCATGCTCGTGCTCGAATGAAGCTGTTTAAAGGACGTAAGACTTGGTGTTGGTCCTGATCGTTGGATATTTTTTTACACCACCAATTGGATTTTTATTGACAACCATTTCGAGCGACTCCGCACTACTCATGTTATGAGCAATAATTTAGATTCTTGTAAAAACTTCGGTAATTTTGGATCTTGTATTTTTTTTTTATAATGGCGTCTTTGTAATTTTTCAATAAATTGTCATGAAAGATATGATGATAGTGGTTTACCACCCATTTTAGGACGGAAACTAAGTCCAACAGCGGTGGACTCTCTTCTCAGTTTGTTTTGATCAAGCTTAATAACCTCTGATTGTCCTCAACATGCTGCTAAAGGGTGATACGGTCAAAATTTGGTCAAGGGAAAACGCGTGTAAATCGGTGAAATCGTTTATTTAAAAAATCAAATTAAATTTCTTTTTCAAGTTCAATTAGTATAAAATTCAGGAAAAATATTCAGTTAGGCTTCCGCTTTTCCAAATCCGAATTGCCAGGCCTTACGCTTGACCCCTGCCATCAGATTTTGTACAGCCACCTTGTCCACCTTCTTCGCCGCAGAAAGCCAGTTTGCCTTGAACTGCTGCTCGCCCTTAGCAGTTTTTTTGGTCTTCTTTAGGTTCCGCTTGACAATAGCCCAGTATTTCTCAATTGGGCGGAGCTCTGGCATGTTGGGAGGGTTCTTGTCCTTGGGAACCACCTGCACGTTGTTGGTGGCGTACCACTCCATGGCCTTTTTACCGTAATGGCAAGATGCCAAATCCGGCCAAAACAGTACGGAACAACCATGTTTCTTCAGGAAAGGCAGCAGACGTTTATTCAAACACTCTTTCACGTAAATTTCTTGGTTGACAGTCCCGGAAGCTATGAAAATGCTGCTTTTCAAGCCACAGGTACAGATGGCTTGCCAAACCAGATATTTCTTTGCGAACTTTGACGGTTTCATGTGCTTGAAAACATCTGCTACCTTTCCCCTTCCTTTTGCCGTATAAAACTCCTGTCCCGGAAGCTGCTTGTAGTCGGCTTTGACGTAGGTTTCGTCGTCCATTACCACGCAGTCAAACTTCGTCAGCATCGTCGTGTACAGCCTCCGGGATCGCGCTTTGGCCGTCGTATTTTGTTTATGATCGCGATTTGGAGTCACTACCTTCTTGTAAGTCGATAGTCCGGCTCGTTTTTTGGCTCGATGCACGGTTGTAGACGATACACCCAGCTTATTTGCGGCATCTCGGAGAGAGAGGTTAGGGTTTCGCTTGAAACTACCGGCAACTCTCTTTGTCGTCTCAGCGGCTTCCGGTTTTCGATTTCCCCCCGATCCAGACTTCCTGGCTGTCGACAAACGTTCCCCAAACACTTTAATTACATTTGTAACGGTTGATTTGGCAACTTTTAGCGATTTTGCCAACTTTGCGTGCGAGTAGCTCGGATTTTCGCGATGCGCGAGCAAAATTTTGATACGCTGCTCTTCTTGCTTGGACGGCATTTTGACAACTGAAGAGTGAATTCCAAAATCAAAATAGGAGCAACATTCTACACACGCACACACCTTCAAAATGAGGGGTGTTCAGGTTTTTTAAATGCAAAATTGAAAGAAATACGTCAAGTTGATATTGACCAAATTTTGACCGTATCACCCTTTATATGAAGGACCAAAACGGATTGGGTAGATCGATAGGCAAAGTCGCCTATACGCATCTACGGAACAATAACAAATCTCCTTCCAGCAACTTCATCAGCCAATTGGTCAAAAAGATAAGCCCCCAAACCGGAAGATGCCCCAATGAGTGGATAGAAGAGCTCGCCCTTTATCCACGAAATGTTATCAACAGGGAGTTGGCATTCCCACTCTCCCCATCCAAATCGCTTCAATTGGGTGCCCTGTTGGACCGTCCCTTCCTTTTTATATATGTATTTCAATGAATATACGAGTTTATTGTTATGATCATTGTAAATAATACTTTCATTTTGATGACGATTTTACCTTTTTTGTGATACTCATCATCACAGAATCCATCCTTGAATCGTAGACCAGGTCCTTCTACAATACACTCGTTCCGAGAAGGGGCTCATGGTCATATTCATCTACTTCAGGTTTGCTCACCACCCGTAATGAAGGCTCGGTGCGGTTAGTAATATCAAACATTGTTAAATGCAAACGAAAATGAGATACAACAAGGATTAGTTTTTTAAAGTAATAGTTTCATCTGGATACCCAACTAACCATATCTCAGTGGAATTGTCTCACTTTGAACCTAAATTTAAAGTTGTTTTGTGGTTATATGGTTACTTTGGTATTCACATGAAATGTTGTGCAAGTATCACAAGTTCAGCAACGCCCAACTATGGACAGCTCAATGTTAATACCATTTACTCTTTGAATCAGCGTACACCAACATGATAATCTTCTAAGAAACACCAGATAAAGCTGAAAAATACAGTTTTAACTGATGGTACTTTATAAACATCAAACAGACCCTGCCACCACACGTCACCTGCACGGTAATGTGGGCCGTCAGAATGGTTCATAGGTTGCGAAGTGAACTGCTTCTCAAACTGAAGCGATACATTTCTCAATTTTTCAACGTTATCCTAACGTAAACTTAATATTATCACCCATATGTGTAATTTTCCATTAAATTGTAGTACGAAAACGGCACTTCTAATCGAAATGACGTCTGAGACAAATTAGTATTAGAAATTAAACAATTTTGGCAAAAAATCATCCACGTTATTTTTCTTTTTTAATTTTGAGTAAACATTCTAAAAAAGTGGCAAAACTCAAATATCTCAATAAGTCAACTTCATGTAAGTAAGTTTTTGCATGTTCATTCAAAATGAATATGCTTATGACAGCTCAAAGTTTGTGATTTTTTGATCAGTTTTATTTTAAGTTGTAAACTCAGTTTGGGGAGACTTTAACCTGAGATATAAATGTTAAAAAAGTGAAACTCAGATTGGAAATACATGAACCCCCAAAATGTTCACATGTGTGTAAAAATTAAGATTAAATAGCATTAGGGATCAAGTAACCCTCAATGTTTAAAACTGCGTACCACACACTTAGAAATAATTAATTTTACACGTGACGGAATCAATCTTTGACATAAAGGATTAGACGTAAACAAACATGTCATGTAATATTAAGTGCTCCGAGACTGAAAAGTTCGTTGCTCGATGAAAAGTACCTTTGATTAAGTTATATTTCCCGTCTGTTATGACTCAAATTTATGTCAAAATTGACGCTCGTATATATCACTCTCAGATCACCTAAATTTACATGATTTTTTCTAAGTGTGCTTATTAGAAGCGAAAACAACATGAAATTGTGATTTTTTAGGCTGAGATATATCCAAAGTGAAAAACAGAAAAGTGTGTCCACTCTCCCTTATGCTTCACAATCAGAGGAACTTGACGGCGCTATTAGGGCACGTCTCAAGAAAACGAACAACATTCATCACCGAGCAAACAACGACCGGTTCCTGACATTCAACTCGCGCTCATTCCATCGTCACTTTTGTACTGATGACGGCCCGGTTGGAGGTGAAAATCTTACACAACCGTCTAATCAGAAACACGAATCGAATCGAAACGCTCAATCACGCTCCGGGTGGTGGTGGCGCGCACGGAATTGAAATCTCAAATCCAGTAACGAACTTTTTCCGGAAGAAATAAAAAACCATCATTTCAAAATAGCGCTAAACAACCGGAAAATTCCAACAAACGAACGCAATCCATCAGCGTTCGGGAAAGCCATTTTTAGTGATATGACATCCGGAAATAAATTTCATTACGCTCTCAGGTGTCCAAAACCATTAGGGTTAATAAATTTACGTCCCTGCACTCTGGCAAGCGTCACACACACGTTCCCATACGACCGGAGCTGTATAATCCGCATGCGACCGTCCGTGTAGCTTGTGCAATTGCTGAAACAATGCCCAGGACACACACTGCACTCACATAACCTCTACGACGTGCATGCATCATGTTGCTCGAGAGTTTGGCATCAAACAAAAATTGACTCAATTTATCAGCATCGTGTGAAGTGTCACCACCGCTCTGATATATGACATTCGCCGCCAGAGGGTCCCTTTTCTCGCTTCCTGGAAACTCTACCCTGCTGGATGAACGGGGTGTAAATTTCCCCCGCCATACAAGGAGTGTGTTAGATGATGATGGTAGGTACAATAGTTGCAGTCTTTTTTTTTCATGATTCAGCCAGCTGTAGTCATGGGGAAACAATGCTGTTAGTAAATTAAAGTTGAACATTATTTGAGTCTATTTGTTTCTCTTTCGGCAGCGTTCATGATTTGAAACAAATTCTGTTCGTATTTAGTGCATAATTGAAAATGAACATAATCTCGTTGAATTGAAAAAAATATACATTAAATTCCATAAAAATGCCTGTCCCAGATCAGATCAAGTTTCATTTCAACATTCCAGCGCTGTCAGCAGACTTTCATCTCCCCAAGCGTCAAGTACCATTCTGTTTTTCAATTATAGTCCGTTTCACATGTTTCAGGTCAATCGTGGCTTGTCCGGGATGAATTTTGAACTCGTAACCATTACTAATTATGGTATGCTATGGTATAACAGTCACACCTTTGCTTGATGCCCTTTTCCAATAGGACTGTTATTCGTTTATAGGTAGCTTAGTAGTATGTTGATTGGCCCGTTGGGAATTCTCGGCACATCATTGACAGACAGATTAGGCGTTATTTTAGACAGAGATGCGGTATGCCATGTTTTGGTGTAGAAGTGCAATTGCTCCCTGCTACATGTTCCCCTGAGGGTACCCCTTGGCGATTTCAAGAGCAATTTCAGTTCTTGATGCATCATTCGCTTTGGAAATGGTTCATCTTTCTGTGTATTTACTAAAAATATCAAATTTTAATGGGCATCCTATAGAAAATGACATCACAAATTTAGCACATCAGACAAACTCTTCGGAAACTCGAAATGTCTCCGGTATCCGGTGACCATGGTTATTTTTGTGGGTACATTCAGGGGTTGAAACGGTTGACATTTTGTACTACACTCGCTTCGTTGTCGTGCGCGACAGTCTGTTTGTATGCGTTCTCCCATGCTCTACGGTCGTCTCTCTTACACAACACAAACGGTTCTCTCTTACACAACACAAACGGTTCTAATTCCTCAATTTGGTGTAAATTATACCATTTTTGATCATAAATGTTATTAATAGGACATCGTTGCTTACTATTTTCAGAATTCGTACAAGCACAACATCAGCAGCTCTTATTATGTGAAAAAATAAAATATATACATTCGTGACGGTCTTCGGCAACAGTGTCGTATGACAGAGCCTGTTATATGACATTTTAGTTTGGTACTGTAATTTGATTGTTTTGCAAGTGTCAGAAGCAAAGGCAACCAATTATCACAGAAAATGCGTCGACTACGGTGTTCGCTTACAACACTGGTTACAATCAAGGTTGCAAATACTCATTTCAGCTAAAACTATGTTTTTTTATTATGAAATAATTAGATGCCATGATCATATTTTGAATTTGCACACCCAACCGGTGGATGTAAGATTCGCTTACAATTATGTGGGATTCATCATCAGAGGATGTAAGTGGAGACCGCATGAACCGAGGATGCAATATACCTAGCTGCGGTCCAATGCAAGAGAATTGGAGACCGAAAAATGTGGAGTGTATTAGTGAGTGAAATGAATTATATCGAAAAAAAAATAGGAAAAAGGTTGCCGACTGGACCTCGAACAACAAACGCTGCGATTATCAGATCTGTGCTTTCTCCACTGCTCTCTCCATGCCTCTGAATAAGGATAGCCTAAAAGCAAACAAGAAGCGCTCATTTCCTCTCACACTCGACTTCGTATGCTTTTTCTGCTGGAGAGATTCGAGGCAAGTGTGTGCGTCGTTCTATCATGTTATACATAAAAATCAAGGTAAATGCTTGCTTGTGCAGGTGAAAGCACAGGCAGAAGACGAAATAAAAAAGGCAAAAAACCATTACATCTTCTGCAAGGTCAACTTCTAACATTCACTGCGATGTTCATGAACAGAAGATGATAGGAAATGGAACTAACATTCATTGTAATAGATTTTTGGTTTGCGTGTAGTTTACAGGAAGAGGTTGCAAAGAATGTGTTTGACATATTAAACCTGTTTATTTCACTTCATGAGAGTCACAATCGGCGATTTTTCACACACCCACTCACTCACTCACTCACTCAGCGTTCAGCAAATCGCTGATTGTGACTCATACAAGGGGTTGGTCACTCTACACAGTGTGCCAAAATCAAACTTGGGCACACCCGGGTGCAGTCATTGGCGTTGTTTGGCACCCATGGTTACAATCTTTATGATCTCTAAAGTTACTAGCAACACTGAAACTTTTCTGCACCTGCGCAGTGCGCATGTGTCAAAATGTTATTGATGTTGCCACTCCTAGTCAAATTATTTTCAAAACAACCGTGAATCTCCACCAAGTCTCGCCATGGATTCTCAAAATCGTTACACCCGCGACGGCAATCGCATCCACATTTCCTCCCAGACGAAGAACAGCTAACTGCGGTATCTTGACCTGACCGAGGTTTCCGGCCATGCCTACACGAACTAGCGATTCAACTCCCACGGCTGCGGCTGCTTCCAATGCTGCTGTTGGTCCGTCTTTTTACGAATTTTAGAGGAAACGGACCAGCAGAAGAAACAGCAGCAGCAGCAACTAAAGCAGCAGCAGCATTGGAAGCAGCCGCACCCGTGGGAGCTGCATCGCTAATTCGTGTAGCCGTGGCCGACGCTGGAAAACTTGGGCCGGTCACGACAAGCGGTGCTTGAGTTTTAATCAAAAAGTCAACAACCAAACAAAAACTATACCATCCAACCATTCGAACTTACATCCATGGCGGTAGCTGCTACACCAATCATTCCATCGTCCAACATATAATGGTGGAGGACCGTCTTGGCAAAATCTCAAATAGTTCAACAAATTATTTTTACTCCTGCCTTTTTACAATTCCAACTAACAGCTTCATAATGAACGGGAGTTTTGTGCATTTGTGATCGATCGCGCTGTGGTTGCACTTCATGATGGTGTTCACCGCCAGGGCTACGCTCGGGAACTCGACCAATCCGGAGGAGAATCTTTCCGATTTCAGCGGGAACATTCGCACGGGTGGCAGTCCTTGGTGGTGAATGCAGTCAGCAGCAGATCCTCGGACGGCATACGGGTGGGGTATTGAAGAAGTGGAGAATGCGATTTTTGCTGGCCTGGGAAGCGATTGTGTTGGAGGCGCTGTAGACCTTGAAGCTGATCGAATTGACCACTTTGTCAAGCAGTTTTGGCGTGACTTTCTCCCAGCGATTTCACAAAACTGGACCAACTAATTTCTATGTTTTTATGAAACGCACAAAGGTTGGCTACTTCTCGAGGTTCTAGAAGAAAAAATCTCAAAATAATGTTTCATTTCAAAGTTCGAGTGGTAGTAAACGTCATTTTATCTGCTCGAATGGAGTGGTTAATTGTCCGGCAGGGTGTAGGGGTTGGTGGACTCTGACAAGTAGTTTTGCTTGGAAAATTGGCTCGTCCGTTTCGTGTCAGCGGTGCGTTCTTTATCAGTCCAACGTGTGTTCCGGCCGGTGTTGGTTTCCAGTTTTCCGACGGATGATGCTCGGGCGGTGAAAAATTCGGTGCAAATCCGTTTCCTCCGCCGGCTCCCAGAAGAGTTGGTTGACTAATGATTGACGTTCGTTGTGCGGGGTCGGCCTTCCGCCGAAGATAGAACACCCAACCGAGGGATGTAAGATTTGCTTACAATTATGTGGGATTCAACATCAGAGGATGTTAGTGGAGACCGCATGAACCGAGGATGCGATATACCTAGCTGCGGTCCAATGCAAGAAAATTGGAGACCGAAAAATGTAGAGTGTATTAGTGAGGTAAATTAGTTATGTCGAAAAAAATAGGAATCCGATTGCCGACTGGACTCGAACCAAGAACGCTTCGATTATCAGACCTGTGCTTTTTCCACTGCTCTCTCCATGCTCCTGAATAAGGATAGCCTAAAAGCAAACATGAAGCGCTCATTTTCTCGCATACTCGACTTCGTATGCTTTTTCTGCTGGAGAGATTCGAAGCAAGTGTGTGCGTCGTTCTACAATGTTCTACAATGTGCGTCGTTTCTACAAGCTTACTGGTATAGTCGAAAGCGTAGATAGAACAATAAATGAAAAAGACAAAAAAACATTACATCGCCTGTAAGGTCAACTTCTAACATTCGCTGCGATGATCATGAACAGAGGATGATAGGAAACGGAACTAACATTCATTGTAATAGATTTTTGGTTTGCGTGAAGGATCGTGCAGGCATCCTTGGAGACGGATGCATCCAGTGTGTAGTCCCAACTGGAGTCCATGTCGTTTTTTAAAACATTGAAAAACAAAACAAAAACAAGAGCTGTTAAAATACCGGGTTGCCAAACAAGGCATTATTCACAAGCAATCAAAAGTCCGTTCAATGACTTCTTGGCACTGCCGGTACAGCTGCGGCCTAGGCTGCGGCACACTGAGGTACACTGAGAAAAAAGTTGGCGCAAAACAAGTGTGTAGAGTGACCACCCCTTGCAGGAACTTCAAAAATTTCCGAGATGCCCAGGAAATTTCATAAAATTTCAGTAAAGTTCTGAGAACTTCATAAAAGTTTACGATCGAAGTGTGCTCTGCTTCAAAATGGACGCAAAAAAAATTCTACTGTCAAATTGCTCGAATATTATGTTTTCGTCGCGGTTTTCCAAATTTTATCTGAAGATGATTAGCCAGTTTTGAAAATCGATAGCATAATAGTTTTTCTTTTTATGGCCGAAAGAAGGTTTTTTTTTCAAGTGCATTTATGATCGGTATTCTAATAACAAGTAGAGTCAGATTAGAAAAACAAATTAGAATCCAATTTTGTGCAAGATTAGCTTCTGAGACCACCGAAGTTCCACTTTATTCAACCAGTATTACCACTATTTGATCCGGAAAACAACCAGCAAAATTGAATGGCTGTTAAGTAAGAAAATTTCTCCAGACGAGATGATGCGCAAGAACCAGCGGGCTCTGAATAAAGCGATGCGGGATTTGGATCGGGAGAAGATGAAAATGGAACAGCAGGAAAAGAAGATCATCGCCGACATCAAAAAGCTGGTCAAAGAAAATCAGATGGATGCGGTCAAGATTATGGCTAAGGATCTGGTCCGTACGCAACGGACTAAACATAACCACGAGCAATGACGAGGAACTGCATCCCAAGCCCCATGATAAACAAGGAGCGGATCCATCCAACGAAACTTTTGAGCGCAAAAGAATCATTACTAACAAAGTAAGATTCTTGCATTGTATTATTTTATGATTATTCAATATTGTACAAATATTTACACGTTACACAAAACTACACATAGTAGCTCGGAGCGTTTGGTACGGTATGTCCACGCATCCTTCCACCCCTGTAGATTCAAGAAATATTCCCATTCATTTCCAAGAATCATCTTTGCGGCAAATACAACGCAGTAGGCCTGGCCGTATTGATGTTTATATCATATCTCAGATATGCTGTAAACATCAATTAGACAAGAAAAATGATAAGACCTCATCTAACCTAATCATTTTCCAGGATGCTTTCTCGTACCGGCTGCGTTTGTATTAATCTAATCATATTAGATTAGAGAACTTCATAAATGTTTGGGAATGGGAAGGAAAATTTCAACATTCATCATTGAACATTTGGAAAATGTGAGAATATTTTAGGTGTTCTTTGATTTTCATGGCAGTTTTAAGGACTATAACAATGTGAGGGGCTGTTCAAAAACAATACCCAAGGAACCATAGGCACGTTATTTCGCCTTTTTGGCTATATATAGCTGAACAATGGCTATTCCCGTGTTTGCAAGTTCTGATGAGGACCGTATATTGCCAAAAAGGCGAAATAACGTGCCTGTGGATACTTGGGTATAGAATGATTTTGTGAGGGTGTAGACGAGGGGCTGTCAACTTGAGTATTTTTGATTCATCTATCATAATCGAAACGGTGTATTTTGTATTTTCCGCATTAATGCATTTATATGTTTTGTGTATTTCTTTAAGTTTAGTGTATTAAATTTGTGGTATTTTTGTGTTTTCCATTTAAGATATTTTAGTTTGAACGTGTACACTAGACTGATGCAAAATTTGACTTTTTTGCTCCACAGTGCTTAAATAGTTACAAATCGGGTCCTGATTAGCCTCCCAAAGTTACAACTCATTTGGTTAGAAACAGACTACGCACAAGCCATTTGAAGTTTACATGTAAATTACTATAGGAAATCTCAACTTTTTGTTCATTGCCTTCTAGCCTTTTTCCATATTGAGCTGCGAAACAGTTCGATAGCCGTTCTTATAGAAAACTTTCTCAGCTACAACTTTGCTGAAGATCGTTTCTATGTAAAACGAGACAGGAAAAAGTTATTGATTATTTAAGATATTGGTAAACTTATGACATGATCAAGCAGCTGCTCTGTAGGCAACACTGTATTTTGCAGTGTGACATAGTAGCCATGATTTTTGTGTCCTATTCAACGCCCCAGAAACACCAATGTTGCCTGCTGAGCAGTTGATTGAGCATGATCATAAGACATCAGCGGATTGAAACATTGATAACTTTCGATCCTTGCATTTAATAAAAAAAATGGTCTTCAGGCAAAGTTGTAGCTTAGAAAATTTCCTACAAGTAGAGTTGAAAGTTTTTCAAGCAGACCGATATGGTGAATTATCAGAGAGACATGAACAAAAATCTTGGTTTTACCATAGTAATTCCCATACAAACTTCAATTGGTTTGTGCCATCTCAGCTTCTCACCAAATGGGTTCAAATTTTGAGAGGTTTGTCAGGATCCGATTTGGAATCGTTTAAGTATTTGCATCACTCTAGTGTACACATTAACGTATTTTTTGGTTTATTTTTTCAAGTGTGTATTTACAATCTAGCTGATTTATGAAGTTGATGGCCCCTTGAGTGTAGACCTCCCCCCCATCCGTAGATAATATTCGATAACCGATAACCGACCGTAGACACTCGCCAAACACCCTCGTGTAAAGTGTCTACGTGGCTTATGAACAGCTGCTAAGAAGTTTCGAAAACATCAAGGAAGTCCGGAGAACTTTAAATAAGTTTAAATTTATTAAGGTAGTTTAATTATATTAAGAGAAGACCTGCGTACTTCAAGGGCGAAGAGAGCTCTTCAGTCCCATTATCTTAAGAAAAATTGCATTTAATTTCAGGGAGTTATATGGCATTATGGCATATTCTGAGTATTTCGGGAATTATCCGAACATTTCAGGAACATTACAAGGTTTCTGAGAATTTTATGGATACCAGGAAGATTGTTGGAACATCAGAATATTTAGGGAACTTTTGGGAGGTCCAGATAAGTTAAGGTGAAAATGGAGATTTCAGGCGAAGCTCTGTGAACTTTACGCCTTATGAATGTTAGGAGAACTTACAGGAAGTTCAAAGATCTGTCGGACAGTTTCAATAACATCAATAGGAACAGAGGAGAATCGCGATTTCACAGAAGCCGTGAAGTATTGGTCGCAACGTTTGCTAAATTCCGTGCAATGTGGGAAATTCGATGAAAATTACGGAAATCCTTCAAGAACTATTTTATTTTGTATTCATCGATATCCCTCACCATTCCTCTCCAACTTGGGAGTTTGGTAAAGAGAGATGATAAACCCGATTCGTACCTTCCTCAAAGCTATCCTTGCTCGCTTTCTACTCTCTATATACAATTTTCACACTGTCGTCAATAAAGGAACTATCAACTCTATACTTTCATTTCCTCATATATCGTATAAAATGACAACTATAAGTCTATTATTTGAAACTTGGCATATTCAACTATGAAAAATCGTTAAATTTACGCAGAAGTTATACAAACAAAATAGTTAAAGTATAGATTACTGTTTTATCATCGTCAACCTTTAGATCCAGGACTAGTTTTAGTTTGAAATCGTAAAAAATTGTTCAGTGAACGAAAGACGACAAATTTATTTCCGCTAAAGATGGTCAAGTCCAAAGATGAAAACGTCGGCCGTAAAGGTTGAACACGAAAAAATCACATTACAGCCGCTGCCATTAAGCCATTGATTGTGCAAAACATTTCAAAATTTCACTGAATCATGCTAAGAGTGTATAGAATCACAGGCATTGGTTGCCAGGATAAGTTCATTTGTTTACATCATGGCTTCACCAAAGTAAGCACATAGCGATTCGATCCTGCACACTCGAAACGAAAATTCCGGTCAAACGAATAATCCAAACAAAACAGAACTCAGCTGGCATGGGTCCAATGGGAAATCCACCCAGATGATTTGTCCCAACGGCCGAAAAAAATTCCTGCTATACCAAGTGGTAGATTTTGGCTTCTTTTAAGAAGGTTACTAGTGCTGCCGAGGCCGGAGTATCATTCCTGGCAGATCCCTGATGCTGGAAGTTAGGCAGAGCAACTTCCGAAAATTTTGGAACTCACAAATGATGCAACTTGTGCGGAACGGCAGGCCACCATAGTTATAGTAGAGTTTGGTGTGCCCGGTCCGAAGCCGTGAAATCACGCGTTGATCCCTCAGGTTGTCCAGTTCGCTCCATGCTTCAGTTGACTCTTTGACTTTGCGGATGAAGGCAGCTCTGTTGCGGAACCACTCGGCCTCCCATGCCGCATGAATGGTCCACATGATCCACCGTCTGACGTCCTGTAGGTGTACCTTGTCGGTGAGTCTGGGGCCCGATGTCCAGGCTCTGGCAAGGTGATCAACAGACTCGTTACCTGGCACTCCGCAGTGTCCAGGAATACATGTGTACACGGTTTTTGGTGGGGCGTACTTGATAATCGCCTGGATCCATGGGTGTTTTGTTACTTCCGAGGTGATCGCTTGAACGACGCTGTGTGAGTCGGTTAAGATAAGTATCGGTTTGTTGGCTGCCGTCGTAGCGGCACGGAAGATCGCTGCAGCCTCGGCCGAGAAAACCGAGCACTGTGGAGGTAGACTGCTGTTTTCAGCAATACCGTCTTCAAAAATCCCGATACCTACTCCGTTTATCGGTCGGCAGCCGTCGGTTTACCGGTGTACGTGGTAGGCATAGTTGGACCCAATTAACTCGGCGACCGATCTGCGCAAAATCACGGATGCATCCCCTGCTTTGAAGCGGTTCTTGATCCGATTGTCCAATTGTATTCGTGAAGAGTGCCAACTTTTCTCTCCATGCCAATCGACTTTGGCTACTGGGGGAGGTCGATGTCGGCGGGCGTGCGGTGGACTCTGTTCCTCTCGTCGAGGAGAAAGATCTAATTGTTTCCGGAGGTCTTCGTGGAAAAGGCGGCGGCTTTTGTGGTAATATTTGCGTTTATGCAGAACCGGAAAGGAAGAAGACCCGCTTCGATGCAGCGGCGTCTGCTGGAGTGGATGGCAGGAGACCAGATATGATGCGGATCTAGCTGTTGTAGACCGGTACTAAGGTTCTAACCAGCTCAGCAAAAAAAAAAGGTTCTAACCAGCTTCTCGGAGGCGATACAAGTAATTTCCGCAACCTACTGTCGATGATGGCTCACGCCACCCGGAACCGAACATCGCGGTTTTTAACGAGGTTGAGTCTACTGCGGTAGTTCTTTTTGACCTGTTGGAATGCTGGTCGAAGGAAAGCGTTCGGTCGATCAGTACACCAAGGACGCGAACTGTTTTCCTGGTTGGGATGGCTTGGTCGTGGATCGTAATTGGGTGCTATTGACTCGGTGTTGAAGCGGACATACGTGGCATCGGATGCTCTTCCTGGCGGACAGCTGGAAACCCATTGAGTCGGTCTATTTGACGACGGCAGCGACTGCCGCTTGCGCTTGCTGTAGGGTTTGGATCTGTGTGGGACTTGTGGCCACAATCAGCACATACTCAGCGTAAACAAATATGTAAATGCGCCCAGGTAGCCGGTCAAATACCCCGTTCATTGCCACCAGAAACAACTTGACAGCGATAACGGAGCCTTGAGGGAGTGTGTGTTGAGTGTTCCCCACCAATACACGGAATGACCGGTCGGTCAAGCAGTTTCGTATGAAATACATCATATGCCCCTTCAAGCCCCAGTTTGTAAGTTTTTCCAAGACGGCTAGCGTCCACGTCCGGTTGAAGGCCTTGGAGATGTCAACGTGGTGTTCCTGGTCGTAAGCTACTTTGAGGACGTCCCCCAAAGTGGCAAAGTACATGCACGTACCGAAACCTTGTCGAAAGGCATGTTGTCGGTGGTCGAGCAAGCTGTTGGTCTCAAGGTTCATCTTTAGTCGACGGTTCACCATCTGTTCGAATACCTTAGCCATGCAGGATGTGAGAGCGATCGGCCGGAACTTAGATGTGTCCCTGTCTTTTTCGTTTGCTTTTGGGATGATCACGATGAGACTCTCCTTCTTGAGCATCTCAAGTATGCAACACTTGCCCTCAAGAGGCAGCTTTTTTAAAAGTGGATACCCGAGATCGTCCGGTCGCGCAGGTTTGCTGTTGCTGCGGCTTAGTGCGTGCAGGAGTTTCTCCCAGGAGAAAGGCTCGTTGATCTCGAGGTTGTCCATGTCAGGCGGGAAGCTGAACTCAGTGACTGATGTACGGGTAGGCTTTTCCAGCCGTAACCGAAGATGACCGAATTTTCTGCGAAATACCCTCCGAGTTCTTCGGCGACGGCTGCCGGTTCGGAGATGGTAACTCCGTAAGCTTGTACATGTAATGGCGTCGAGACCATTAATCCTGCTCCAGAGATCGGCAGAGGACTGAGAGGCGTTGGTGCTTTCAGGGAAACCTTCGCACTTCTTTTCTGCATTGAATATGCCGTGCACAGTACCGTGTTAGTAGCTCTTCCTTGTTTGGGTCATCTCTCGGGGTTCGCCTAAGTGTCCGTAGAGCTTTCCGGCGGGCTTTAACGGCTTTTCTTTTGTGCCTACGCTCCACCAACGGAGGGCTTTTCGTCCAGGTAGGCTACTGGTCTTTGGTATGGTAGCGGATGCAGCATCTAACATCAACGTAGAAAAATCCGGGATGGTTAACGGATTGCGTTCGAGGATCAGGGACAGAATTGTCCCCTGGTACCCATCTCAGTCAGCCTCGTAGTACCGCTAGCGAGGCCTTTTAGCGACTTCTGGGGCCGTGGCTGACATAAGCTGCATTTGGATGGGGTTTCCATGGTTGAGCACCACCATGTCTTCCTGATCGAGTAGGTCCTTAAGAATGCTTCCTCTAGGATCCGGACGAGGACAGCCCCAAGTTGGATGATGCCCACTGAGGTCTGCGACAAACATCCTTGGTTCGAGTAGCTTGCTGAAAACGCCGGTGATTTTATTTGACAGATTTTGTAGCAACGTTCTCCCACATGGCAGGTATGCACAGGCAATTTTTGAATATGTCGAAATCCACGGTGTGTGACGTTCTGAAACGGTTCGGGGAAAGTCTTACCATCGCCCATAAACCTGGAAGTGGCTGACCGGCAAAGCCAGCGGATCCTAAAACACATGCGAAAGTGGCAAAACTGTGTTTTCATAAAATTACGAGCATCTTCGCAAGCTTGTTTGAACTATTTCCGTTTCAATCACAGCGACCGGACGAGTCTTACGATTATTGAGTTTGTTACGGTTACTAATATTTTTATTTGTACTTGTACTAGCCCGACTATAACTTTGTACAATATCCACAAAACTCGCATTTTCTGGAAAATATCATCAGTCGAATCGTTGACACTAATTTGAAATTTACGTTTTTTGCGTCTGAGATTTCGGTCCGATTAAGAATTAATCTTCCTAGATGTATCATTCGTTGCAGGTTATTTTTTGTCCGCATTAATTGCAAAAAAATGAACTAGTCATCGTTATTCATTTCCCACTAATTATTTTTTCTAAGCAACTTAAAGAATCATTTAAATTTTGTTGTACTTTTCCCATCCCAATTATCAATACGTTGTCTATCTGAGCAGCAACGTAGTTTCGTATGTAAAGGAGTGCGCGTTTGACTAGTACTGTCACATTAATGGCCCTTCGCTCAATTTCAACTTCTATTCCATATTCATACTGCCGTACTCTAGCGGACGTACCTCTTCAGAATTTTCACTAATTAATAAATTGCTTTGTTATAATAGTTTCTTGCTCTACTTGATATGTAATTTGATTGAACTTTCACTGAAAGTTTCAGAAATACCTACACATTCACACATAGTACATTGGCCGCATTGTGCTTCACCCTTAAAGTCAAATTAAACTTTAAACTGCAACTGGAATTCAAACAAAAAGAAACATGCACCAAGCAAACAAAAACCTTGAAACATCTCCCAGCAAAACGACTCACCAGGGATCCTTCACCGTCGCCACTTCCCCTCCCCCAGCAGAAAGCTCCAGACAAAGCGAAATTGTAGTGCAAATAAAAATATTTGCGCCAGGTGAGAATTCCCACTTTCAAATGTGGTTAGCAACCGACTCCAACTGAAACCTGGGTTTGAATGCTGTGCACACCACGGGGTTTTCCGCTTTTTTCCGAGCCAAGCTGTTGGCAAACGACAACACCACCACACTCCGTGCTGCTTGAGTGTGTGATTTTGTTTGGAATTTGTTTTCCCTTCCATTTGAAACTTGGTTTGCCACAAAATATTAGTTTCGTGCCCGGGATGTTCCGGGGAAAACTGCAACCGTACTGAATTAAAGTAGGAATTACTCATCTAATTTAAGGCTTCGTCCGATTTTTCAAAGTAATTGAAACGTTAGACTGTTGTTCACAATCCTAAATCGGATGGAATTTCCATTGAAGACACAGGCCACAATCCCCTTTGTGTGTATCCAGCATTGTTACAGAATCGCATAAATCTTCCCAGCCCATAAGTACGTTGTGTACAGATTCAATTTACGCTTCACCTCGCCAGAATTTAGTATCGGGGGGTTTTTCCCCACCAGGACCAAGCTCCAGCTCTCCTCAGAACGGTATGGAATGGTTGCATTATGCCGTTCTCGAGTACGGGCCAGTTATATCCGCTTGGAGCGTGGAGCGTATTTTGCTCCACACCAAAGGAAATGCAAACGAATGCGACGACGAGGGTAAACTACAAAGGCAATTGCAAGGCTTAGGAGAAAGTATGGCACTCGGATCCACTCGGGTGATGTTGGCACTAAGAAGCCATCGAGTTAACCTTAAGCCCTTTTGCTTGCTCGGGCTCTGCCGAGAAGTGGTTACGAAAGGGAAATTCATAAATTGACTTGTGGTCGACTACATTGGGTAGGGCTTTATCCGTAGAGGAATGGACATTTTTTAGTGTTTATCTACTGTTGTGCATCTTACATCTTGGAGTGTACTTGGTGATGGTTTCACAATTTGTAGAATGCAGCTGGAAAATCATCTAAACGGTTTTCACAACGAACCTTGCGACCCAGACAGTTACAATGAACCATCATAAATTGAAAGTCTAGTTAAAATGATCGGCTCTCCAGGGATTATTTCAATCACAAAATTTGCTTTAAGCACCCCAGCTGCAATCGATTCTCTGAATACCTCTCACTATGAGTAAAGCCCTTCCTACCACCTAGTGCCTATTAGTTTCATTTGGCATAGTCACGCTTGCGAATCCCACGGGCATCGACGAACGGCAGCGGATGTGCTCAAAGCTTGTTAAATGCCTATAATTGTTAGCTCCCGCCATCAGAAACAATAGGAAGACCGCCCGAGCACAGGCCACTAGTGCTGTGAAAGCGATGCAAACCGTGGTAGATCGGACTCCGGAACAGCACGTCAATTATCCCATTTCCCACAATAGCACCTGGAAAAACGTTTGGTAGCCGTTGGGGTTTTCGAGGATAAAACCGAACGTGTGCCGCTTGCTTGTGTCGCTATCACGTCCATAATTTCCAAATATTCGTAATAAGCTGTGATTTTTTGGAGTGTAACGTGGAAAAGCTTCGTTTGCATGTGTGCTGATTTTAAAGCCTGACTAAAAATAAATTGGTACGCACAAAAAGACCTGAAATTTGTGATTCAATAAGTTTAAAAAGTCCATTAATGATTGCATTACAGTACTTTTATTAAAACTTCAAAGTTACAGCGCACCTTCCTCTTGATGGAGCCCATTAACGCCCGCACGCCCGCGTAATCAGCGTTTTTCTTCCATCTTGTCCACATTTGCTGGATGTCCTAGACTGCCCCGCCGCTTCGTCGAAGTCGCTGTTTTGAAATTGCCCAGCATTTTTCGATTGGTCGAAATTCCGGGCTATTCGGAGGATTCATTAGCTTGGGGACAAAATCGATCTTGTTGGCAGCATAACACTCCAGAACCACCTTAAAGTAGTGGCAGCTGGCCAAATCAGGCTAAAAGATTACATTGCCCCTATGCTTGCGGATGAATGGCAATACACGCTTTTTCAGGCATTCTTCGATGTAAACTTGGGATGTCATTGTCGAATCGTCATGACGAATGGTTTCGTTTTCAGGCCACAACTGCAAATTGCTTGCCAAATCATGGCCTTCTTCGCGAACTTAACGGCAAACACGAACTTTAATTTTCCTGGCACATCCCCACGTCCAATCACGATGTAAAACTTTTGACCGGGAAGCTGCTTAAAATCGAGCTTGACGTATGTTCCGTCGTCGATCAAAGTGCAGCCCTTGTGTTTCGTCAAAACACGGTCGTACAAGAGCCTTGCACGCTTTTTGGCCACGGAATAATTCTGCTTCATGTGCCGGTTCGGAAGTTTACTGGCTTTGTACGACTTGTATTCTTCCCTGGCAAGGATGTTATGCACCGATTGAAAGTTGGCGTTGTACCTTCTGGCCACATCTCGGATCGAAAGACCGGGGTTGGCTTTAACGCACCTCCAACACCTTGCTACGCAGTTGACGATCCCTGGTTCCAGTTTTTTTTCGTAGGTTCGCTGATTATTTTCCACACTCAGGGTTTCCTCGTAGGTTTTGAGTACTCGACAAACAGTTGTTTTCGGCATCTTCAGCACTTAAGCCAGCTTGGAACCGGGCCAATCTGGATTTTCCAGGTGTTTATGCACAATATTTTATTTTCCTTTCGAGTTCCATTTGACGTTATTTCTGAACGCGATCAACCACTTTAATCAAACTTGCACCAGTTGTTTTCTATAGAAGTGTAAACAAACCACTGTCAAAGATTTTCGATTCCCAACACTAGAGGCGTGAGGGGTGGACCAATTTACTTTTAGTCACCCTTTACTGTTCAATTATACAGTGCGTGTCGGTACAATACGGCCAGCTGAAATCTTATCGTCATTGAAACCTTTTTAGGATGCTGAGCGTCTTAAGCAGGAGAAGAGGAATACTCTATTCCAAGCAGGGGCAAGGCAATAGCCAGGTTTCGAAATAGTTGTGGGGAGGAGGAGGGGGGCTAAATATTATAGTGATGATAAAGGATTGTGTCTATAAGCCTCTAGGAATCGTGAAACAGCTGATGAATTTTCTCTGGAATTCCCGGGAATGGGAAAATGTTTGTACCCGGTGTCAGTTATAATTTTTTGCCTAGTAATTCGATTTATATTTTTTCAAAAGAACATGAACATTTTTTTAACTTTGAACAACACAAAACACTTCTCCGACATTTCTTCCAACTTAACCTGAAAGATTCTTCCATCTTTCTCCGGAAATGTCTTTCAGCTTTCATCTCACATGTCTTCAAACCGAAAGTATCTTCTGACTTCCCCCAGAAGTCATACTGGCTAAACATTATTTTCTATTTCACGAGGAGGTGCCTTCCGATTTCCCTCAGAATACTCTTCTGACTTCTCCTGGAACTTTTTCCGACTTTTCCTTGTGACTTCTTTTGGAAGTGTCTCTCAACCAGTGTTGGGAAAATATCAAAAAATCAAATCTCACCAACGCCCAAGATCATGCTTGATTTTTGTAGACAAAAATCAAAACGCAAACAACTGCGGTTGATTTTGCAAGCTGTGATAGGGTTTTTGATCTAATTTCCGTCCTACTAAGCACACCACGTGCTTTACCTCTCTCTGTTCTGAACAAGTTTAAACAAAAAATGGAATATTTCTGTCAAAAATTACTTTTAAAATTATTCACCTTTCCATACGTACCGTTGGATTTGATAAAGAGTCACCAATTGTTGAGATATTGATTAAAATCTAACACTGCTTCTTGATTCTAAATTCGTTCTACGAGTTTCAATTCCGTCCTAACGCATTGAAACGCCATTAGATTTTCTTCGTCCTACGGATAAACGTAGAAAAAGGGGATTCGCTAGGAGCGCTTCTTTTGTTTTGAGAACAATGAGCGTAAATATTCATACAATGCGCTCTAACAGGATTTTTGTTGTAGCTAATGAACTAACGCATCTGAACAAACCTATTTTTGATTTGTGCACGGTGAAATAATTGGTATTATTGATCTTTACTGATCGATAGAACGGAAATGGGCGATTACGACGAAGTAGCGCTCTACCCTATCGCAGCTTGGAATATCAAGCTAACAAAACTCACCAACTGCAAATCTCACCAAACTGTGGTGAGATTGAGTTTAATGATTTTTGATTCACATCCGAATGCAACGGAAACTTCCATAACGGCTTGCAGCAGTCCCTTCGTGTCTGCCATCGGTGAAGATTAAAAAAATTGTTGTGAATAGTCTCGCAATATCAAAGGAGCTTGTAAAATCAATATCAAGTATGATATTTTGTTCCAATATCACGCGTGATATTGCGAGCGCATGAGAGCGGAAAAATATCAATTGATTTCTGATTTTGCCAACACTGCTCTCAACATTAATGAGAAGTTTGTGGGTCAGATTTCCCGCGTAAATTTCTTCCGACTTTTCTTGGAAGTATATTCTAACATCCACCGAAAATGTCTGTCGCCTTGCCCTGCAAGTCTATACCGGTTTTTCCTAAATGTTTCTTCCTGCTTCTCTGGCATCGTTCAGCTGATTTCCCTCGGATTTTTTTCCGGTTTCACCCAAAAACTTCTTCTGACTTCGCACGAAAGTTTCTTCCAACCATGGGAAATTGCTTCCACCTTTTCCCGGAAGTTTTATCTAGTCTTCCGAATTCCCCGGATTTGTTTTACCTTTTTACCCTTCTTACAAAGAAGGGTATAGATATCACTTGAAAAACCGACTATCGATCCGAGGCCCGGAGGGCCGAGTGTCATATACCATTCGACTCAGCTCGACGAGATCGGAACATGTATGTGTGTGTGTGTGTGTATGTGTGTATGTGTGTATGTGTGTATGTGTGTGTGTATGTAACGAAATGAATGCGCTCACGTTTCTCAGCAACCGCTCAACCGATTTGGACAAACTCGGCTCCAAATGATAGGTCTTGGGGTCCCATTGAACGCTTTTGAACGGTTTTGGAATCGGTGAACCGGTTCCGGAGATACGGCCGGAATAAGATCACGCTGGATTTAACGGAAAACGTATCAAAACCATCATGCGACACATCAAATTACTACAAAATTCAAAAATAAGATCAATGCAAGTCGTGTTAAGTGTTCCAGACCACATTGGACACACTTGGACATGTTCCGGGTACCCCGGGGAAGTTGCTTGAATATGAATTGAATTAAAACCCATTAAATCACATTAAAATACGATGATAAGGTGATTGGTAGCCTCACCAAATAGACTACACCCGGATATATTCCGGGTACCCCCAGGCAGTGGCGTAGCGTCACTGGATGACACGGGGGTGGGGGGCTTGGTCACTGATAATGACAATAAAATAAATAAACTTGAATAAGTAAGAAGGGTCTGATCACACCATAGGTGGATAAATTCGGGTTTTTCCCCAGAGGATTTCCTCTTCCGCCTTCCCTAAAAGTGCTTTTGGTTTCCTCTAGATGTGTCTTGATATATCCACTGGAAGTTTTTTTTTTAAACTTCCCCTGGAAATTGATTTTATTTTTTTTTTAAGTTGGTGTTCATGGAACTTCTCTCAAGACCCCTCAAAATTCCTGAAATGTTTTAAACATTCCTCAAACATTCCTGTAATGAATTAATGGAACAGCTCACATCTGTGATCGCCGTATTTTTTATCTTTAATTTGTGAGATCTTATAGCATGAGTATAATTAAATAAGAAGTGGTGTAGTGGTAAGCGTGATTGGCTCTCACCCCAAAAGGCCTGGGTTCAATCTCAGTGGGCGTCGCTGGGATTTTCTGAGGCATAAAATCTCTGATCTCGCCTTCCTTCGGAAGGGAAGTAATGTCGTTGTTCCCCGGTGTCTATGAGTTGATGGGTCGATAGGTAGGGTCCAGGTGTGCGAGCTGCCTCCCTGGAGTCGGTAGCATTGGTACTCAGTACGGAACGATGGATAACAAATCAAGGAAAAAATAAAAATGAGAGGACCCAAATTTGCTAAAAATCACAAAATTTTATCATCATTGCTAAGCGAAACATTTATTCATATTCAAAATGCACAGATAGCTCATTTGGTTTAAAATTCCCGACCATTTAACAATAAATAAAAAACATGAATTAGTCAGAACTTCCATTGGAGGTTCCTTGTAATTGTCGTGAACTATGTGAGCGTGTCGGAAGATCTATGAAATTTTCCGAAATTCTTTGAACAATAGGGTTAGTTAAACTTCTTAGATGTTTCGAGTTGTTGCTGGAGCTGTCGGGGAATTACGGAGATGTTGTTCGAGATGTCGGAAATGGAACTTTTATGAACTATCTTTTCAAACTTCAGAAGTTTAAAAAATCCAAGAAGTCTGTAAACTTTCGGGAAGCCTGTAGAATATCCAAGATGTCCGTAGAATATCCGAAAAATCGAAAATATAGTAAAAAAGAATAGTGGAAATGGTTCTCGAAAGCCACCCAAGAAGAAGAGACGCGCAACGGGAAAGGTGGATCGACCTGCGGACCCTTCGCAGACTACGAGGCTGGCGAAGTGTGGCAATTAGAGTGGGTCATCGTTATATGAAAAAAAAAAAAAAAACACAAACTTTACCTTACCAATCGAGAACAACCTTTTTTGATTTCATTTTGGTCCCAAAAAACTGTGCAAAATTTGGGGACGATTGGTTGTAACTCCGCATTGCGTTTGAAATTTGTATGGACATTAGCATGGGAAATTCAATTTTTGAATTTTTATCTCTAAAGACCATAATTTTGCATGAACCGTGCAACAAAGTATGTATAAATGTAGTCCAGAAAGTGCCTAACAACTTTTTCAAAGCAAGTTTGAAGCTATAATGTATCTAAAAAAAAGTTATAACTATTCAAATATTTATGATTTGAATTAAACACCAAAAATCCCTTTTTCTGCCAACACTACTGGTATACCAATGGGAGTCAGATTCCAAACTGAAATATTTTCGGAGTTTCTTATGAATTATTCAAAAATAATTTCTCTATCTCATATGTGTAGTTTGAGAGGGAGGGGGAGAGCGTAATAATAAACCCCACCCCCCTCACTCATATAAATAGAAGTAAAGTCACAAACTGAAATAACTGCGGAGTTCCTTATCTTATCGATTTGGTATGTTCAGGATGAATTCTTCAAACAAATTTGCTCCATCTCATTAGCATAGTTAGAAAACGGGGGGGGGGGGGGTACTCTATAAGAAGTTTAAAAACAAAAATTGTTGTAGTGTAAATATTTAATATCCACTTGTCCGTTCATTTGTTAGTGAGGAGATGTTGTTTGAATTATCATTCCAGCTGCTATATTATTTCTATATAAAGCTTTTATTTGAATTATTAAACTGCCATTCGGGGCACCCGCATATAGAAAACACAGAAGTAGTCGTACGTCAAAAACAAAAAAATAGTAGAAAACGGAAACTGTCTTCACCAGTTTCGTCTCAGACACAGGTACAGTCGGATTTCGCTTGTTGGGCTAACTTTAAGTGGGCTAAGTTTCAGTTGGGCTCCCAAGCCAAACGTCACTTCTAATAGTGCTGATTCTTTTTCGAAATTTCGACCGGCTTCATGCAAAAACCGGCAAACGAGTGGAGTAAGGATACAGATTATTTCAATGCAATACAACGAGTTGCTTCCTTGATGGTTGTCAACGATATGGCTGAATGAGGTGTGAAACTCATTTCTGACTTATCAAGAAATTCACCCGAGACCTAGTTCAACAGCAATATTTGCTTCAGGGGATGGAACAGCATCGAAAAGAGTACCTTGAAAAATCGTAGAATATAATAAAATGAAATATAATCATTACAATCCAATGACATTTGTGTGAATATATCTCACATTTTATACTGCCCAAAAAGAGTAGGGAAGGGAATGGGGGTACTCGCTTCCAAACTGCTCTTATGAGATTGAGCAAATGTTGTTGAATAACCCATCAAAATAACTCGAGAGATGGGAAACTCCGAAGTTATTTTAGTATTTATGTTTACTTTTATTGATATAAGTGAGGGGCGGAAAGGATACAGCAAGCTCCCCCGTATCTAACTACGCCTATTAAATGTAGCACATGCTTTTGAAAATATCTCAACATACCAACTTGACAAGATCAGAAGCACCGAAGTTATTGCAGTTTGAAACTTTACTTCCATTTATATGAGTGAAGGGGCGGGGTATAGTTAACCCCCCCCCCCTCATCACTTAATATGCCTATGAGATTAAAAAATTGTTTTTGAATTATTCATATGAATATACCAAATCAATAAGATAAGAAACTACGAAGTTATTTCAGTTTGAAACTTTATTTCTATTGATATGAGTGACACCTCCCTCCCCCCCCCCTCTGACTACGCATATGAGATACACTACCGATCATAAGTTTAAGGACACCCCCAAAAACAATGCAAATATACTTTGTTCAATGATCTCTCATTTTACGTTCAATTTTCGATCTCCAAAGGTTATTTGAATGGTATGAATAGTATAGCATAAGTGTTCTACTACTACTATTTTGAGTCTGCCTTTCATTGGTACACCGGCAGTGTTGGCAGAAAAAGGGATTTTTGGCATTTAATTCAAAACAGTGATTTTTGAACCGCTATAACTTTTATTAGGGGCATTCTAGGACAATACATCCTTTGGCAAAGTTATTAGGCACTTCCTGGGCTATACTTTAACTATTTTAGATGCGTGGTTTGTGCGTGGTCCCTAGTAATAAAGATGCAAAAAAGTAGGTTTTCCCATACTAATTTCCATACAAATTTCAAACGCAATGCGGAAAACTGGGTTACAACCAATCGCCCCCAAGTTTTGCATAGTTGTTTGGGACCCTAAATGGAACCAAAAAAACATTGTTCTGAAAAAATGATCATAATGACCCACCCTAGTGGCCATGGATCGAGTAGAGTGGAGACGACTTCTTAGGACAGCAGAGGACAACAAGACCTTAGCCTGATTGGTAAGGTAAGTAACCGTAGAATACTCGAGACGTCCATGGAACTTCCAAAAAGTCTATAGAGCTTCCGAGAAGTCCATGGTAAATCGGATAAGTCTGCATAACAACCAAAAAGCCCAAAAGTTCCAAGAAGTCTCTAGAGGTCCCAAAAAACAGTAGAACTTCCGAGAAGTACTAGAACATTTGAGATATAAGTTGAACTTTTGAAAAGTTCGTAGAACATAACAAATTCAGTAGATTATCTGAAAGGAGAAGAAGAAAAATAGAGTATCCAAGAAGCCTACAGAACTGTCGAGAAGTTCGTTGAAACTTCGAGAAGTCCATATAACTTCCGAGATTTCCGCGGTTCTTGCGAAAAAGAAACGTGATCTTCCGAAAAATCAGTTGAATTTATTTGTAGTCCGTAGAACGGAGCCTCCCTTAGCTCAGTCGGTAAAGGCACAGCTACAAAGCAAGACCATGCTGGAGGTGGCTGGGTTTGATTCCCGGTCCGGTCTAGGAATTTTTCGGGTTGGAAAATTTCTCGACTTCCCTGGGCATAGAAGTATGATTGGACTTACCACACAATTATACCAATGCAAAAATGGAACAGGTATCGAAAGCTCTCAATTAATAACTGTGGAAGTGCATCTAGAACACTAAGTTGAGAGCACGCAATAAGCTAATATGCGATATGCAATAAGCTTGAAATGCGAGGAAGAAGAAGAAGAAGAACATCCGAGACGTCCAAAGCACTTCCAAGAAGTCCGCATAACATCCAACAAATCCACAGAACTTCAGTCATTTTGTTTGGCTCAATTCATGATGCTGCGAAATATTGTAGATGACGGCTGGGGGCTCGACTAAGCTAGGCGGGTCAGGGGCTTCCGTACTACTATGTGTAGGGCGTCCTGGGTCAGATGACGATGAGCTTGGTAGTGTTGAAGAGTGGCGTAAAGATGAAGCGTTGAAAAGTGATGAAGGGCTATGTGTTAGTATATTGCAACAAATAGTGTCCTCGAACGGACATACACTGAGCGCTGGCAGCAATAGACCGGACTGTGTCGAGCTGAGAAGAGGTCTCCAATGTGCTTTTTAATATGCGTCGCGGGGTCCGCCCAAGTTGGTGGTATCTTTGCCATTCGAAACAAGGCGCACCACATCAGTAGCATCCGAAGTACACAAGGAGCGCGTAACAATTTTCTACACGTCATTGTCACTGATTAGCGGATTTAAGTCTGTCATGTACAACCAAAACTTATCCGACACCGCAGCTTGCACGATATATGGTACAGAGAGATTAATCTCGCTAAGGTCAATCGCCTGCGTTCCGTTCACGGCAGGCACAGATGTTTCCGATCGGTCTTCACGGCGGCGCTTTACACTCAATCTTGGCCAAAGTTACAGAGAGGGAGTGGGAGCAAACGGCGCCGGTGGTGTAGTGGTAAGCGTGATTACCTCTCACCCCAGCAGGCCTGGGTTCAATCCCAGTCGGCGCCGCCGGGATGTTCTAAGGCATAACATCTCTGATCACGCCTTCCTTCGGATGGGAAGTAAAGCCGTTGGTCCCCGGTTCATGAGTTGATGGGTCGATAGGTAGGGTCCAGGTGTGGGAGCTGCCTTCCTGGCACGTCGATAGCATTGGTGCTCAGCAAGGAAAACAAGATCAACGGAAAAAACAAACCAAAGGAAAAAAAAAGGGAGTGGGAGCGGGATTTGTTCGAAGCGACTGATTGGCAAAATCATCAATTTTCTGGCAAAGCTTTTCCATCACAACGGACAGCTTCTGAACTTGTTTAGGTAAACCAGCAAGCGGAGGCACATCGTTGTGTTGGCACCTAGGGTTGTCGGCAAGATAAGTGCGAATGAATCGGCCGTTCAGCTCAACTCGGCAGGGAGAACAAATAAATATTGCCTTTCCAGCTGTGAATGATTCTTTCGTCGTGCGAGGGCTCAAACCACAGCACTGCTGGTTAAAGTGAAAAGCAGTCTCACAAAAACCACATCAGATTGGTTCGAGATCATTGTTCTCTTGTTTGCACTCGCCGCATTACTTTTTTGCCATTTCACTATCGGTTGACTTCCCGCTTGAAGTCGACAATAGGTGATGAATGATGACGGCAACAAAACAAACAACCAAGGATCAACACTTTCTGATGCTACAGCGGCGAACGCTGAACGATGAAAAAAAAGCGCGACGAAACTGGTAAAGCTCGATTCAAAGTAAATCTGGACGCACGGTTTAATACACAACCACGCCCCTGGTAGTTGGAACAAAAAACGTTTGACAGGCATTTTTTTATGTTTCTTTGACGAAGAAATTTGCTGAAAAGTTTTACGGATCATGGAACTTGAGAAAAGAAAATTAATTGTGCACAAACATCTAGAGAACCCTTAGGGTTGATGCATATATTATGTCACGCTCTAAGGGGGGGGGGAGGGGGGTGTCTAAGATTTTGTGACAAACAATGCATTAGGTATAGGAAAAACGTCACGATAGGGGGGAGGGGGTAATTTTTTGCTCGATTTAGCGTGACATTAATGCATGGGCCCTTAGTGGTCTGGTGAGTCTTGTAATCAAACGTTACAAGGATACTCTGAGTGTGGATAGAGCACAGTGCATCTATCATAAAAGTGGCACTAGGGACAAAGAGCTGAGGAGAAAGGTGTTGAGGTACGTGAAAAGCAAACCAGGCGTCTCCATAGTGTGGAGTCCATACGTGATTTGGCAAAGAAATACGATTCCAACTTTTCCACCGTGCGTAACATCCGAATCGCTCCCTAAAACAAAATTTAGTGGCCAAAAAACGAGCACGATTACTATACGAACGAGGTCTGACGAAATTTTATGACTGTATTTTAATGGATGACGAAACATAGGTCAAAATGGATTATAAACAAATCCTCGGACGAAAATTTTACCTGGCAACTGGTCGTGGGGATGCCCCTTCCATGTATAAATTTGTTTTTGCTGATAAGTTTGCTCGGAAACCAATGATTTGGCAAGGAATCTGCAGTTGTGGCCCTAAAACCAAGGTTTTCATCACATCTCAAACAATGACGTCGAAGGTTTACATTAAAGAGTGTATGAAAAAGCGGATTTTACCCTTCATTCGGCAACACAAGACCAACGTTAAAAAAGTGACAAATGCACAAAAAATGCGTTTAAAGTGGAATAAGTTCGCCGGTACAGTGTCACCAGCGACTGTGCAGATCATGATGGCATCGATCACAAGTAAAGTGCGACAGTTCGTTCGAAACGGTGAAATATAATAACTTGTTATATATCGTTTGAAAGTTGAATAAATACCCTTTTGTTTGATGTTTTGATCAACCGTGTATGTTGTTTAATTCTTGTGTTATGATCACTTGAATGCGTCCAAATTTACTTTGAATCGGGCTTTAATAGCCCAAAACTTTATGTTATGACACAACGACGCACTGTGGGTAAACAGACAAATATACTCGAGTATTTAAAAACGCGTAGTTATGAGAATTAAAAAGGTAATCGGGAGCATAAATGTAGGAACGATGAACAAAAGCTAACCGTGTTGCCAATATTGCCACTATTATGTACGAGTGTAAGATCACCCACCGGAAGTTCCCAACCCCGATCGAGCGTTGATGGTCGGGAAATTTATTTATTTACTGGTCTTTGAATTTATCACATAGACAGTTCTATCAACAATCAATACGAAACTAACGATTTTAAATTGGCTCACTACTTGACTAGCCTATTGGTCCCAAGCATATCGGTTAACGTACCCCATTCTAGTCGAAATTCTAGTACTACGCAATGTTTCTTTTCATTCGCTATGAAAGTTTGACAGATAAAATGAGGGGTTATTGGTTTTTCCTATGTTTCGAAGGGTGAATCGTTTAGCTTGGGATCGAAGAGAGTACCAGAGCTGAGCCAAAAAGTTGAGCACGTTATTTCGCGACCTTCTAGTCTTAGAGTTACCTCTATGGTTCTATACCCTTATCCTAGTTTTAAATAATGTATTATACACATTTAAATCATATTGTACAAACCACCGTGCTGGTTTCGTCTAGGAGGGACGTTGATATGGAGTTTGCTCAGCAGCACAGGACAGTCTACGTTATTGTTCAAGATGTCAAACACAAAAATACGCGAATGCTTCTCATCCTTGATAAACTTCCTATCGATCAAGTCCTCGCCATACAGACCCAACCTGGTCTATATAAGGTGTGGAGATCTAGCCCTCACGTATGGGTTGGTAGAGGGAAAAAGGTAAACATTGCGGGAGAGGATGACCACGACGTCATAGCTGTCGAAAGCAAATTTGTGAAATATGAAGTACAGCAAATTCAATATATGTTTGCATGATGATTGCTCTTGCTTGTATGCTTTTGTAAAGTATCCGGAAAATATCAGCAGCCGTTTTGTATTTTTATAGTAACTACTTACTTGAAAACGGGCAAAAACTCACCAGGAGGCTGCTTTTTCCTGGTATACAGTGTGCTAATAAAATAATCAATACATTATCTCAACATTCAGTGGAAAAAAAATTCATAAATGTAGGCTTCATACAGAGATTCTACAATTCATATTCAATTTCCAATGCAAACGCTGATTGAAACAAACGTTATGACGTAACTACTAGCGTGGTTAAGCGTACGAAAGAAGCAAATCTTGCGAAACCGACTGAAAGCCGAGTGAAAAACGAACTGCACCAATACGTACAGGCCATCAAGTCCACACCTTGTATAGACCAGGTTGATACAGACCAGTGTACGCAGTGTATAAACGAGAAAAAAAAAATGAATTCTCTCCTTGTATTGTTTCCTCAGTCGGAAGGAGACAATATTTGATGATGGCATTAAAAACTAATGTTTCTGCTGCTAGATGAAGGTTCCTCCAGATAAGTTGTTGCCGCAAGCAAAAGGCCTGGATGCCACTGGAAAAGAAACAACAGGACGAATTAAAAAAGGTACCAGCTCGAATAGCAGTATGTACGTATGAGGGTTTGGTGATTGGAGGTGCATCGTTGGATAACGACAAAGAAGCAAAGGAAGAGATAGGAGTACTCGAGAAAAAGGCAGTAAAAATTAACTTGTCGAACTTGGACGACGAAAACATCCGATGCAAATCTAATAAGAAATCAAAATACCATTGAAAAAAATCTATCAGGGAAGTCTCTTAAACTTTGCGGGCAAGTAAGTTTTTCAAGGTAAAGAAATATTATAATATAGTTTTGTGTCTCCTATGAATATTTAAACTTTCCCGACGAAATTTGGAAGATGCGAAAATCATTTGCGGCTTTTGGTACCTCACCATTTTAGTTTTTGCCTGTCGTTTCGCATGCAAACGAATTAACAAACTGGTCTTGTTATATTTAAACATATAATCAAATATAAATTCAATGACCCATTTGACCTAGCGACTTAGAGGGAAAAAATAGTGCCACACCCTTGTATTGTTAAATAGGCAACTTCTACACATCCGTCGTTAATTGGCAGACTCTCAACTAGTGGTTATCAATTCATGAGTCTGATTTTCATAAATTAGCATTGAATGACAATGTCCAGTCTCAACTGAAATTTGAATCGATTGGTCTTGTTGCGTTTGATCTGCGAATGACTGCTTGGCAAATTGGCCATTAGCCCGTCTACTAGCAGCAATGTGGCTGAGCCTTTGTGATTTACTCGCAAGATTATACACATGAACCGAGCGTGAAATTTATAGCCATTCAATCGACATTACGCACACCCATCAGCGGGAATCTAATTAGGGTCCTACTAATTCAGTGCTATTGATATAATTATTCTGAAACCGTGAGCCCGGCTTTTGATTCCGAATAGCTGTGTAAATGCACTCGCCAACATCATTAGCGGGATGAATTTCAAACGCGTGCTATTAAGGATACGTGATGTTGCCTTTCCCTATCGAGATCCATTGGAGAAATCTCACAGATCATGATTGATTTGAATTTCAACCGTGATCGGTCTGGGGATCACGTTTCCACTGCTCCGATTCCTGAAGAGAAATGCGAAGTTCTAACCACTCAGTCTGTTCCATTTCAGCTCCTTCGCTTTCAACGTGTGCGGAATAAATTTCATCGACGAATGGCTCGGAAAAACAACCCGAAATCAGCCCAAGGACCTTCCTCTTCTCGGCAAAGAAAACAAAATTACAAATTCAAAACAGACGAAGCGACGAGCACCGTGAGCAATGTTGTTGTACCATTACTTACGACGACGATGACGACGGCCACTCCCTTCCCTTGCACGATTTGATTTTTATTCAGAATAATTCATCCTTGGCATATCCGCTGCCGTTTCGCCGGAAACGGTGATGTTCCGAAAACCAGGAAATTATAGAATAAATATTGAAACGACATGGGTCTTCCCCCGCGAATGGTTTCGCGTGGGAGTTGGGCGAGAGGACGACGGTGCGGGGCCGGGAGGATGGAAATTTACTGGCATCGCTTATCGAGCAACATGTTCTTGTCGGTTGTCCGTACTTGGGCTCTTTCGTTCCCGTTGGTTGCGGTTGGTGGATGGCCCGGGCTTTCTTGCGAGTTGTCGGCTAACAGAGGCAACTATAGTAGGTACTACCGCATTCAGTACATGATAAGTCATTATTTTACCGCCACGGGGAAAGATAAACATGAGCCGAGCATGTTTGTTAGCCATCCACGGGAGGAACAAGGAGTTACGTCACTGGCGACGTCCTCTTCTTCGTTGTCGGCGTCGTCGTCCTCGTAGGGACATTGGCCTTGTTAGGCATATTTTTGCAACATTGCTTTTACGAGTATGCTCAGCAGCTCGTTCGTGGAAGAGACATTTGAATTGTCTTTTGACGGCAATTTTCGAGTCAGTCGGAAAAAAGCCTTAAAGAAAGTTTGAAAAGGAACATGCGTTCTTGAAAATTGGACGTCGGTTTTGAGATTTTTTTAAAAACTATATCATTGAATGGAAGAACGAATACAAAACCTTGGTGAGGTTGCGTCCAAGACACGACCGCATGGTTGACGTAGATTACGTTAAGCTGTTTAGTGAACTTTTTTCCTGATATTGATAGAATTACAAAGCTTTATAAAGTTGCTAATGAGTTAATCTATCTATAAAGGGCGAACACGAAATTATTGCGACACATTCAACAGGGCATAACTTTTTTACCATTGGGTAAAAATCAACCAAATTTTGCACACTTTCTCATTGATGTGTATTGTGTACATGCTGTCAAACTCGAAGTCGTGTTTTTCGATTCAACGAAAATGGAGGTGAACCAACGCGAGTTGAGAGAACAAATTCTTTCCAAACACCTGGAATTTCCTGACCTGTCACATTCACCATTCAACCGTCTCCAGAGTGTTGAAGCGGTTCCAGGAGCGGTTGACGTTGGACCACGGCAAAGGAGCTGGAAGAAAACTGGGACCGCAGAACAAAAAGACGGAGGGAAAGGTGAAGCGGATGATTAAAGCAAATCCCAACGTCTCAAGCCGTGATTTGGCTAAAAAAGATCGGCATGTCGCAGAGCTACACCCAGAATGCAAAGAAGAGAACTGGACTACATACATACAAGGTACAGAACTTCCCAAACCGCGATGAGCGGCAACAATCGACGGCTAAAACTCGGGCACGGAAGCTCTACGAGAAGATGCTGACAAAATATGGCTGCTGTGTGATGGACGACGAAACGTACATAAAAGCCGATTTTAAGCAAATTCCGGGGTTGGAGTTTTTCACCGACAAGAGCAAGTTCGATGTGGACGACAAATTTAAGAAGAAGAAAATGTCAAAGTTCGCCTCCAAATATCTCATTTGGCAGGCCATCTGCTCTTGCGGACTGAGGAGTGAGCCTTTCGTGACAAAGGGCACAGTAAATGGCGAGATCTACAAATCTGAGTGCCTCGAGAAGCGCCTTTTGCCGTTCTTGCAGCAGCACGACGAAGCTCCGCTATTTTGGCCAGATTTGGCATCATGCCACTATTCTAAAAGTGTCCTGGAGTGGTATGAGGCCAATTCTGTCCATTTTGTTCCAAAGGACATGAATCCGCCAAACTGTCCACAGCTGCGCCCGGTGGAGCAGTACTGGGCAATAATGAAGCGGGAACTTCGGAAGAGCAAGAAGACAGTCAAAGACGAGAAGGACATGTTAAGAAAATGGAAAAAAAAGTGAGAAACTGGTACCGGCTGACCTAAAATTTTGGTTTGATTCTAAACATTATAAGAAATTGGCATGACATTTTCGGTGTCGCAATAATTTCGTGTTCGCTCTTTATATATAAAAATGAAAGTCTGTCTGTCTGTCTGTCTGTCTGTCTGTCTGTCTGTCTGTCTGTCTGTCTGTCTGTCTGTCTGTCTGTCTGTCTGTCTGTCTGTCTGTCTGTCTGTCTGTCTGTCTGTCTGTCTGTCTGTCTGTCTGTCTGTCTGTCTGTCTGTCTGTCTGTCTGTCTGTCTGTCTGTCTGTCTGTCTGTCTGTCTGTCTGTCTGTCTGTCTGTCTGTCTGTCTGTCTGTCTGTCTGTCTGTCTGTCTGTCTGTCTGTCTGTCTGTCTGTCTGTCTGTCTGTCTGTCTGTCTGTCTGTCTGTCTGTCTGTCTGTCTGTCTGTCTGTCTGTCTGTCTGTCTGTCTGTCTGTCTGTCTGTCTGTCTGTCTGTCTGTCTGTCTGTCTGTCTGTCTGTCTGTCTGTCTGTCTGTCTGTCTGTCTGTCTGTCTGTCTGTCTGTCTGTCTGTCTGTCTGTCTGTCTGTCTGTCTGTCTGTCTGTCTGTCTGTCTGTCTGTCTGTCTGTCTGTCTGTCTGTCTGTCTGTCTGTCTGTCTGTCTGTCTGTCTGTCTGTCTGTCTGTCTGTCTGTCTGTCTGTCTGTCTGTCTGTCTGTCTGTCTGTCTGTCTGTCTGTCTGTCTGTCTGTCTGTCTGTCTGTCTGTCTGTCTGTCTGTCTGTCTGTCTGTCTGTCTGTCTGTCTGTCTGTCTGTCTGTCTGTCTGTCTGTCTGTCTGTCTGTCTGTCTGTCTGTCTGTCTGTCTGTCTGTCTGTCTGTCTGTCTGTCTGTCTGTCTGTCTGTCTGTCTGTCTGTCTGTCTGTCTGTCTGTCTGTCTGTCTGTCTGTCTGTCTGTCTGTCTGTCTGTCTGTCTGTCTGTCTGTCTGTCTGTCTGTCTGTCTGTCTGTCTGTCTGTCTGTCTGTCTGTCTGTCTGTCTGTCTGTCTGTCTGTCTGTCTGTCTGTCTGTCTGTCTGTCTGTCTGTCTGTCTGTCTGTCTGTCTGTCTGTCTGTCTGTCTGTCTGTCTGTCTGTCTGTCTGTCTGTCTGTCTGTCTGTCTGTCTGTCTGTCTGTCTGTCTGTCTGTCTGTCTGTCTGTCTGTCTGTCTGTCTGTCTGTCTGTCTGTCTGTCTGTCTGTCTGTCTGTCTGTCTGTCTGTCTGTCTGTCTGTCTGTCTGTCTGTCTGTCTGTCTGTCTGTCTGTCTGTCTGTCTGTCTGTCTGTCTGTCTGTCTGTCTGTCTGTCTGTCTGTCTGTCTGTCTGTCTGTCTGTCTGTCTGTCTGTCTGTCTGTCTGTCTGTCTGTCTGTCTGTCTGTCTGTCTGTCTGTCTGTCTGTCTGTCTGTCTGTCTGTCTGTCTGTCTGTCTGTCTGTCTGTCTGTCTGTCTGTCTGTCTGTCTGTCTGTCTGTCTGTCTGTCTGTCTGTCTGTCTGTCTGTCTGTCTGTCTGTCTGTCTGTCTGTCTGTCTGTCTGTCTGTCTGTCTGTCTGTCTGTCTGTCTGTCTGTCTGTCTGTCTGTCTGTCTGTCTGTCTGTCTGTCTGTCTGTCTGTCTGTCTGTCTGTCTGTCTGTCTGTCTGTCTGTCTGTCTGTCTGTCTGTCTGTCTGTCTGTCTGTCTGTCTGTCTGTCTGTCTGTCTGTCTGTCTGTCTGTCTGTCTGTCTGTCTGTCTGTCTGTCTGTCTGTCTGTCTGTCTGTCTGTCTGTCTGTCTGTCTGTCTGTCTGTCTGTCTGTCTGTCTGTCTGTCTGTCTGTCTGTCTGTCTGTCTGTCTGTCTGTCTGTCTGTCTGTCTGTCTGTCTGTCTGTCTGTCTGTCTGTCTGTCTGTCTGTCTGTCTGTCTGTCTGTCTGTCTGTCTGTCTGTCTGTCTGTCTGTCTGTCTGTCTGTCTGTCTGTCTGTCTGTCTGTCTGTCTGTCTGTCTGTCTGTCTGTCTGTCTGTCTGTCTGTCTGTCTGTCTGTCTGTCTGTCTGTCTGTCTGTCTGTCTGTCTGTCTGTCTGTCTGTCTGTCTGTCTGTCTGTCTGTCTGTCTGTCTGTCTGTCTGTCTGTCTGTCTGTCTGTCTGTCTGTCTGTCTGTCTGTCTGTCTGTCTGTCTGTCTGTCTGTCTGTCTGTCTGTCTGTCTGTCTGTCTGTCTGTCTGTCTGTCTGTCTGTCTGTCTGTCTGTCTGTCTGTCTGTCTGTCTGTCTGTCTGTCTGTCTGTCTGTCTGTCTGTCTGTCTGTCTGTCTGTCTGTCTGTCTGTCTGTCTGTCTGTCTGTCTGTCTGTCTGTCTGTCTGTCTGCCTGTCTGCCTGTCTGTCTGCCTGTCTGTCTGTCTGTCTGTCTGTCTGTCTGTCTGTCTGTCTGTCTGTCTGTCTGTCTGTCTGTCTGTCTGTCTGTCTGTCTGTCTGTCTGTCTGTCTGTCTGTCTGTCTGTCTGTCTGTCTGTCTGTCTGTCTGTCTGTCTGTCTGTCTGTCTGTCTGTCTGTCTGTCTGTCTGTCTGTCTGTCTGTCTGTCTGTCTGTCTGTCTGTCTGTCTGTCTGTCTGTCTGTCTGTCTGAACCGATTGGCGTGAAAATATGTATGCAGGGTTTTTTGGGGCCGTGGAAGGTTCTTATGATGGTTTGAGACCCCTCCCCTTTCTGTAAGGGGGGGCTCCCATACAAATGAAACAGAAATTTCTGCATAACTCGAGAACTAATCAAGCAAATGGAACCAAATTTGGCATTTGGATGTCTTAGGGGGTAGCCCCTTAGACAATAGGGGGGGGGGGTGGCTACGTACAATATAGCATGCTTTTTTTAAATCGGCGCATAAACTCAAGCTAATATTGAATCCCGAGCAAGACCGGCACACTCAGCTAGTATTATATAAAAATTAATTTCTGACTGTCTGTCTGACCCTTATAGACTTGGAAACTACTGAACCGATCGGCGTGAAAATTTGAATGCAAGGGTTTTTGGGGCAGGGAAAGGTTCTTATGATGGTTCGAGACCCCTCCCTCATTTGTAAGGGGTTGCTCCCATACAAATGAAACAGAAATTTTTGCATAACTCGAAAATAAATCAAGCAAATGAAACCAAATTTGGCATGTGGAGGTATAAGGAGATGGTTATAGGGGGTAGCCTCTTAAATAAAAGGGGGAGCTACGTAAAATATGGTATGATTTTATTTTAAATCGGCGCATAAACTCAAGCTAATATTGAATCGCGAGCAAGGCCGGGCACACTCAGCTAGTAACTAATATAAATCAGGCTTACAATGCCAGTTGTCCTACAAAGGAGCGCTCGACCAATAGAGATGTTTTCTTGTGGAATGATACATTAGAAAAACTACGGAAAAAAGGAAACTATTCAACCGTGCAAATGCCACATCTTCAGACCGTGGTGAACGTGATAGATCTCCGAAGTGGTAGTCGTGGCAGGTGAAAATCGAATACTGATGAAACTCGGTTAAATAATCGCTGCAGTCCGTCTATTGTACCGTTGATTGCATAGTTTGTCCTACGTAGTAAACTATGTCCGGTTTGCATAGTTTTTAACGGACTTGGTTGTCATTGAGTAAGTGGTATCTGGGTGCCGAAACGAGTCCGGGCCAGAGCACTGGGAATCTTTGAGGTTTCGGAATGTGGTGTCCTTTCGGAGCACATTGAAAGTCACGCCTCGATGGTTGTCGAAAGACTCTGTTTAATTCATTGTTCAGATACTCTTTATAGGTAATTAATGATGATGTTTGCAATTTTACAAAATCGATTCTCTATGATGGATAGAAACGCCTGGGACGGCGGTGACAATATTTGATAATATTAAACGATAATAATAAACTACCTTCGGTACGCAACGTTGTTTTGAAATATGATTCTTTACTCGCCGTGGAACGAACGACCGCCAGTAGGTAAAAGAGGAAAGTCAGCAAAACATACCGTATGCACTTTTGCAATACTATTCGTTCGTAACTGACCTACCTTCTCTACTTTATCTGAATTGGTGATTCATCCCGGCTGTTTAGGCAAATGTAAATATAATTTAATATGTTTTACGGTGAGAGATGTTCTAGACAACTTGGGTACAGCACAGTAGTGGTATTCTCAGCATAACATTATTGCGAAGCATTCGGGGTTGGACGTTAATGTTTACTTGCTCCAAGATTGCCATGCAATCAATTCTGCTATGCAATCAATTCTGCCATGTAACGTGTCCGCGACAAGCAGGGCTTTTGAAGTATCTCTTCTGGTGCGAAGAGGCTCCAAGTCGATCAGCTGAAACGGGTCTCTCCAAGGTAACATTCTCAACGCGTATCGCAGAAAGCGGCGTTGAACTACAACAATGGTACTGAGAGAGTCGTCAGTACCATTGTTGTAGTTCGGACTCCAAACCACAGAACAATATTCTAGAATGGAACGTACCAGGGAACAATACAGTGACTTGAGGCAATTGATATCGGAGAAATTCTTAGCTGTTCTGAAGATAAAGCCCAATGTCCTTGACGACTTGTCGACGACGTACGAGATGTGTTGCTTATAAGTTGAGAGTCCAGGATGACACCTAGATCTTTTACATGGCTCACACGTTCAATAATGGTGTCCCGGAGAGCATAGTGAAAAATAACTGGTTCTTTCTTTCGGGTAAAAGTGATGACTGAACACGGCACCAGTTGGCAAACGCTTCAAACTGACGTTGGAGGAATTGACAATCATCGATCGAGCAGATCCGTAAGTAGATTTTGAGATCGTCTGCATACGATAGTCGTGGACCTTCGATTACTAAATTCACGTCATTGAAGTAGAGTAAGATAATCAACGGTCCCAGATGATTTCCTTGAGGTATTCCTGACGTAGCTGCGAAAATGTCGGACTGGCAGTCACCATGGGCTACCACCAACTGACGATCGGCGAGATATGAGCAAAACCATCTCAAGAGATTTCCGCTAATCCCAAGTCTATCCAATGTGGCGATCGCGATGGCGTGATTTATCTTATCGAAGGCAGCAGACAAGTCAGTGTAGATGACGTCTGTTTGTGACCTTTCAACCATACTTTGCGTGATTAGCGATGTCAGACACAGTAGATTCGTGGTAGTAGATCGACCAGAGGAGAAGCCATGTTGATCTTCACTTAGATACTGCTTGCAATGGGAGAGCAGAGGCTCTATGATGATTAACTCGAATAACTTCGAAATTGCGCACAACGATGTAATTCTATGATAATTATTCACGTTCCGTTTACAACCCTTTTTATACACAGGGAACATATGCGCAGATTTCCAGATCGATCGAAAAATGTCACACGATATGGACAATCGGAACAGATGTTGTAGCGGTGACAGTAAGTTAGCGATATGCTTCTTCAGAAAGATAGAAGGGACACCATCCGGTCCAAGGTTGATGAAAGGCTTTAGTTTTAGTGCGGCATTATCAGCGTTATCACTTCAGCGTTGACAACAATTCCACCCAGAGCTTGACCGGAAAGTGGAACGTTGCTTTCTGCTAGAGTCACGTCACTCTCCGGTCAATCGTTGGATGCAATTGACATCGACGTCGTCTTTTTTTTATACAGGGGGGAATCTGCTCCCAGACAGCCTGAGTTCTAGAGCAGACGTGATAGCCAGCCAACTATCCAGGGCCAAACAGGACAGATGTGACCGCTTACCAGCTGCTCTGCGGTAGTTCGTTTAGCCGCAATATCTCTCCCTTGGGTTCGATATTTAACGTTTCCAGGGCACACCACGAGGAGGCGAACTACTTCATGCTCCGTCGTCCTTCAACCCAGGACTCGATGGTGTCCCATCAGTATTACTGAAGAAGCATTTTGCCAGCTTGCTGACACCGTTGCAGCATCTATTCCGCATCTCGAGTGGTATATTTCCATCTTGTTGGAAATTTCCACATATGTTTCCTATTCACAAAAAGTGAAACAAACGGGATGTGGATAACTACCGTGGAATCACATCGTTGAGCTCAGTTTCGAAGTTATTCGAGTTAGTCATCATGGAGCCCCTGCTCTCTCATTGTAAGCAGTATCTAAGTAGTGATCAACACGGCTTCATTTCCGGTCGTTCTACTACCACTAATCTACTTTGTCTGACATCGTATGTCACGGAAAGCATGACAGAACGGGCTCAAACAGACGTAATTTACACCGACTTGTCGGCTGCATTCGATAAACTGAACCATGCAATTGCGATTGCTAAGTTAGATAGACTCGGGGTAAATGGAAACCTCCTGCGATGGTTTCGCTCTTATCTCAGTGATCGCCAGCTGATGGTAACCGTTGGTGAATGTCAGTCTGCTACTTACCCAGCCACGTCAGGGATACCTCAAGGAAGTCACCTAGGCCCGTTGATTTTCCTGTTGTACTTTAACGACGTGAATTTGGTCCTCGAAGGCCCTCATCTATCGTACACGAAACGAAAATCAATTATTTTATTGATGTGTTTCACTTATACATTTTTGCCAAAGCATTAGCCTTATACATTCCATAAGACAAACCACATAGGTCCTACAAGAATGCATAAAAGGTATGTGTAACCGCTTATACATTTCATTTGACACATGAGCTTCATTAACTTTTTGCAAGGCGTCTGCTTATTAGTTGACTTATACATTTTATGAATAATCAGCAATAGAAATTTGCCAAAAGGTATAAGGAGATTTCTATCCGTGTATGCAGATGATCTTAAAATCTATAGCCGGATTTGTTCTATCGATGACTGTCACTTCCTCCAATGCCAGCTCGAAGCGTTTGCTAACTGGTGGAACTTGAACCGAATGGAGGTCAACTCCGCGAAGTGTTCAGTTATCACCTTCTCTCGCAAGAAGGAACCGATCATGCTCAATTATGTACAACTATCAGCCGTGTCAACCACGTAAAAGACCTGGGAGTTATTCTGGATTCCCAGTTAACGAATAAGCAACACATCTCGTTCATTGTCGACAAGGCATCAAGATCTTTGGGATTCATTTTCAGGATTGCAAAGAATTTTTCCGATATATATTGTCTCATACCGCTATACTGTTCCCTGGTGCGGTCCACCCTGGAATATTGCTCTGCAGTATGGAACCCAAGCTATAACAATGGTGCTGAAAGAGTTGAGTCCGTTCAGCGTCGATTTCTTCGATTTACTCTGAGGAAGCTGCCTTGGAGAAACCTTTTTCGTCAACTTAGTTATGAAAGTCGATGTCAACTGATTGATCTGGAGCTTCTACGTACTCGGAGAGACACTTCGCGGGCCCTGCTCATCGCGGATAGTTTACACGGTAGAATTGATTGTTCTACAATCCTGGAGAAGATCAACGTTAACGTCCAACTCCGAGCGCAGCGAAATAACGCTATGTTATCATTGCCTCAGCATCGCACTAACTATAGCATGAACGGTGCTAGACGGCCTTCAACGTGTGTTCAATCGAGTTTCTTCAGTGTTCAATTTCAACCCGACACGAGAGATACTACGCCGGTGCTTTTACCGTATTTTCTCTGACGCAGTAAACCGTTGAATTACCATGTATTTTATTGTATTGTGTATTTTAGTAAGCTGGACTATGTACTTTAATGTTATTCACTTAAACATCATTGGGGCTACACTCAGCCTGTTGATGTAAACTAATAAATAAATAAATAAATAAGGCATCGTTGAAGTTTGTTCGTTATTTCTTTAGGCATCCTTCCTTTGACGGCTATTGCGGTATGATCTGCGAACAGGAAAAACACGCAACCGTCTCCAAGGGGAGGAATGTCGGAAGTGTAAATGCTGTAAAGTAAGGGGCCCAGCAGACTGCCTTGCGGGACTCCTGCTGGGATGGAAAACGTGTCTGAAAGACAACCATTCAACGATACCTTAAACGACCTTTGCTGGAGGTAGCTACGGGTGATTTTAACCAGATGTAATGGAAAGTTGAAGTTACAAAGCTTGTACACAAGTCCGTCATGCCAAACATTGTCAAACGCCTTTTCAACGTCTAACAAGGCCATGGCTGTGGACTTGGATACAGCTTTGTTACTTCGGATGTTATTCATCACCCGCACTAGCTGATGATTGGTGGAGTGCCCCTTTCTGAATCCAAACTGTTCCGGAAGGAGAATGTTATTTTCACCCGCACTAGCTGATGATTGGTGGAGTGCCCCTTTCTGAATCCAAACTGTTCCGGAAGGAGAATGTTATTTTCCTCGACAAACTTGAGCAAACGATTGAGAATGAGTTTCTCGAACAATTTGCTCAGCGCTGAAAGGAGGCTGATTGGTCTGTAGCTTGAAGGCAATGTTGGATCCTTAACGGGCTTGCGGATTAGTATGATTTTTGCTACTTTCCAGATGCTTGGAAAGTAGTGCAGTTCCAAACATCTGTTGAAGATAGCGGTTAGAAGAGACTGCACTTTCATGCTGAGTCTCTTCAAGATCAAATGGAATACACCGTCAAACCCGGGAGCCTTCATGTTCTTGGTGCATTTCAGCGCTTAGCAAATCTGTTGTACTGTAATCATATCCGCCGGAGGCACGACACAAGGGGAGGCATCTAGGTTTTGAACGCATTGCGCAACCTGATCATGGAGCGGACTTTGGATAGTCGAGCCAAGCAAATGCGATGAAGCGACATGCTTGCCGATCGCATTTGCTTTCTCCTGTAGGGTGATTAAAAGCCGATCGTCATCATTTTCAACTTTGAGTGGTGGAACGGGTTTGGGATGAGTTTTCAGGACCTAAGCTACCTTCCAGAATGGTTTGGAGTCCATTCTGGAAGCAATCTGCCTGTTCAGATCGGCCATATCACGTTTTTTGCCTAGTTCTCCAGTCCTCTGAAACTGGCGTGTACGCACATTTCTCAACTGAATCAATAATTGGGTGTGGGAATCAATAGCAACAAACTTACCCCTCACAGGAACTTGTCGATCGCATGTCTCGTCAGCCACGGATATGGCCTGTTGGAGTCTTCCCAACGCCCGTTCAATGTCATCTACGGTGTCGAGCAGTGGATTTTCATCGATGTTGCTGTCCACCATTTATCCGTACTGCACCCAGTCGACATGGTGATAATCTTTACGCAGGCAGCTTCTAGCAGGAACCACGTTGACACCGACTTCAGTGACCACCGGTTGTTTGTCGGAGCTGAGATCGTTGTGCGCCTCTGGCTTGGATAGTCCAATGTGTGACAGGAAAAAGTCCAGGGTGGAGGGATTTCCCGCCGGAGAGATATAAGTTGGTTCGTCCGGAAATTGCACAGTGTACAGTCAATGTTGTTCGTGGTCGAACAATAGACATCCATTCCGGTTCCACTGGTAGTTCCGCCAAGCTTCATGGCGGGCATTCAGGTCGCCCCAACGATGAATCGGGAGCTAGTACGGGTGATGGCGGTCAGGTCCGTTTTGAATTGGATTCCTAGTCCATTGTTGGCGGTACACTGGCGTGGGCAGTAAACAGCAATAAACCGGACGTTTCCAGTTGGTCATTCCACCTCTACATTAAGGGTCTCGATGATAGAAGTGTGGATGTGGGGCAGAGTGCAGAACTTGATTCCCTTTCTGACGATGACCGCTAAACCACCTCCCTGGAGCTGGTGCGATCAAGCCGGATAATGTTGTGGTAAGGCAACCAAAAGCTGTCGCTGGACTTTAGATAGGTCTCGGTTAGAAGACCCACGTCATCAGTTCATCCGCTGAGAACAGATCGGTATTATTTATAGCTGTTGGTTGTCTCCAGAATCCAGGAGGGGATGGAGAGCTTTGTCCAGCAGAAGATCCAGACGTTTCTTGATGGCGGATCGCGCCCTTGAATTCATTTGGTCATGAAGAGGGGGAAAGTCCTCCGCCCTGAAAGCCGGGGCCTTATCCTTCCTTCGTCCTAATTGATTGTTGGTGGACGCTTGATTACGGATGCGCTTGAAATCCTCGCGTTTAGGGTACTGCTTTCGGATCCTAAGTGAGCACCACCACAGTTGGTAAAAATATTTTAAAATTTTAGAAAAGTATTTAAGGGGGAAGGTTAAAGTCTACAATGTCTAAAAATTGGTCTACATGGTTTATGGCCAGCCCCCAGGCTGAACTGAATGCTGCACCCAGCTTGTAAGTTACTCATAGATTTCGTTAGTCACAGCTCCTGTGACTCAATATAAATTATATTTAATGCAGAACCATGATTTTTCGACGTAGGACTACGTCTGAGATATTCTATATACACTTTGTGAAAATGAAATTGGAGCAGGTAACAAAATTATGAAAGATTTTGAACGTTAATAACTTAGCTGCCTCTGGACCAATTTCAATAATTTTATCACCAATGGATCAGATATATTTCGACGCAACTGTTAAATTTAAGACTTTATCATGTTTCAAAGTGTCACTATTGAAAATTGCACGAATGTGCAACTGTTGCTATGATAATTAAAATTATCACCGATTGACTGCGAAAGGCGATATCCCTAACAAAGATTTCAAAGTTGAATTTCATCTGGTCTCACCAAACGGTGTTTATTCAATCACCGGTTGGTGAGTGTGGTGTTATCCAGTACACAACAAAAGGTTGCCTGCAAGCAGCGAGATGCAGCCTACATGAGCATCTATAAAAGGAGGAAGAAGCTGCACAGCTATTGACCGGAATCAGTAGCTCTTCTTGAGTCACTGTGGGTCATCTATGTCAAGCGCGTCATTCTAAAGAGTATAAACAGAGATAACCCCGCTCAAATTCCTATTCCTACACAAAACATATGCTCCTGTTGCAGTTAACAGATAAGATTTATTATATAAGAACACGTAGTCCTACGTCCCCATTGCGAACAACCCCATAGGGCTGTCCCTTGTAGTTTTAAATTTTTTAATTTTTTTCTCCGGAACGATTGATTTGTTATGTTATATTTAATGCTATATTATTCACAGTTCGCTTTCAGCTGTGGACGGACACAGCAGCATTTGTTCTCGGTGTCGATAGTGCTATCGGCAGTCTGTTTTTCGACCAAGCTATTGTGTGTTGCGCACATTGTTTATCCGCAGTTAGCTAGCCGTGTGTGGAATCCTGTGGATAGAATCAAGAATGAATGGAGTTGAAGTTAAAAACACCGTCAAATTTAGTTTTGGCGATGGAGCTAGAAAACCGTCGATGGGCGAAATTATTAATTTCGCGAAGACTCTGGATGCGGATCCTGCGGAGATGGAAGCTATATACAGGGTAGCGGAGCAGAAATCCTTGTTTATTAAATTCAAGGTCGAAGAGGCAATGTGTCACACATTGAAGAATAACAGTGAACAATTATCTTTCCATTATGACGATGGAAAGGCAGTAGAGGTACACATGTTGAATGCGGATGAATACATTCAGTATGTCAGAGTGTACGATCTGCCTCCTGAAGTGCCTGACAAAAACCTAGCATTGGTGCTGGGGAAATACGGCAAGGTAAAACGTGTGGTTAGGGAGAAATTTCCTCCCGAGTTAGGTTTTGATATATACACTGGCATCCGCGGTGTATATATGGATGTTAAGAAGGAAATTCCTACATCACTGCATTTCCTCAACCGTAAAGGTAACGTGTTCTATCCCGGGAACAAGAATGTGTGCTTTGTTTGCAAGATTGAGGGGCACCAGATGAATTCTTGCCCAAAGCGGAAACCTCGCAGGAAGCTCGAAAAACAACAAACGACGGATACGGAAAAACGTGACCCAGACGAAGCCCAAAGTGTTAGCAGCGTGGATACCGGCGATGCTTCAGCGGATGCTATTGAGGTGTTCGATGAAGAAGTTATGGCAATCGATGAGACGACCCCGGACATGGAAGAAGAACAAGAAGCAGCAAGAGGAAGTCAGCTTGAGACCGAAAGCCATCCATTGTTCTTGATCGCGAAGAAATTGAAAACTGCTATTGAAACACAGAAAACGGAAGAAAGAAGAAAACTGCGGCCGCGAGAGAAAGTTAACACCAAACAACCGGCTTCTAGGAAAAAATGAACTAATTTTATAAACTCTTTTATTTCAAATTAATGAAAAACTGTAAGAATCGGCTCCGTAAAGCTAACGCGCTTGAGCCTTACAAATAAATTAATGGATAAAAAAAATGATCTATTAAAATAAGAAGTTGTTGAAGACCCTCGCAGTGAAATGCAAGAAAAATCATTTGTAACGTAGTTGAAGATGCGCCGTTGACTTCACGCTGAAGTAATACTAAACATATAGTCAAAGTATTTGTAACGTATTTTTTTTTTTTCATACAAAATGAAATATTTCTGAGTTTTTCGTAATTTTCTTTCAAACTTCATTAAAACATCTTTTATTTGAGGGATCAATCATAAAAATCAGTTCTGCGGTTCAGAAGTTATGAATTTTTGTAAACAGGCATTTTTGATAGAAAAAAAATAGATTTTTCGGCCTACCCTTGCATGGAAATTGTCACCATAATGGTGGAATAAAATTAAAATACAAGTCCAATATTTTTTAATAAGGAAGAACTATAGCAATTTTCACGAAATTTTGAGACTCACTATAACTTTTTCTATGGAATTGCTAACTATCAAAGCTATCCGCATTATCACAGATACAACGTTTTACGGTAGCCCCTTACCTTGATAGATTTTGCATAGGGTATTTTTTCAAGCCATTTCACATTTTTTTTAAATACGATGCTCACTTGTTTTCAATACATTCATTGGCACCCTAATGTGCCGGTATGTGTTTCATTGCCTCCTTTGAATCAAAACCAATCGATCTATGGTCATTGTATTGTGAGACGCATATCATTTCACTGCAGCATCAACGGCAACATCAACAACAACAACATCCACTATTGAGCATCAATCAATAAATCATAAAGCACATTCCACCACACTCGTCGCTGCAAAACCATCACCCGAAGGCAACCGGGAACGTATTGTGCCCTCATGATAGGCAGGATAAAATGGTATAATACGCACCCCCCTTGGGGCAAAATGGCCCCATGCCGTTTTTCAGCGCTGTAGAGATCCAAATTCGTGAATTTGACGAGAAGCATTCAGAATGAAGAACCAAAAAGCGTTACAAAACCACGTTGGGTCATTTTACCCCAAGGGGGGAGGGGAAATGGCATAATACAATTTTACCCTCCGTACCTTTATCACTTTATCGATCACATCATTTTTCACCGACTCAAATTCACTCTCACCGAATGGAATTTGGTGGAACTGCGCGCTCTAGAGTACACCTTTTTTTTTTGCATTCGTCGAAGCTCGATACCGGATCCCAGCGCCCTATTCAACTCTTCCGCTTTCCGCTGAAACCGCCACCAGGTCAACACTTGAGAGTAGTTCCGTGCAAGCGAGAGTTGAAAATTGAGCCAGAATAAAATTTATCGAGCATCATTCCGATACGCCAAATCAATCCCATCCACGTCCGCGTCCGCGTCGTGGCGGTTTTACCCGAGCGCGGCCTTTTCACCTACCTTACTACCACCAACGAAGCCTGGAAGGGTGCAGAAAAGGATTGACGAAATAAATGGATCATCATCGGTTCCCCTGATTTGAAGCCATATTTTTCAAGTTCTGAACAGATGGTTCTCCATTCGGTCGGTCGGTGCTCTGGCTGCAAGTGTTCATGAGTACATGTATAGATCACTCTTATGCTGACACTGGCGTATGCAGTCGTCAATGGCATTCCATCAAATGCTGACTTGATTTATGAATCTAATCAGATTATTAGCATCATCGTCAGCACTCACATGAAAATTTATACATCTACAAGATTACATCGACATACATGTTCACTTAATCTCCAGTAATCTGATTTCATCCGAGTCGTGTTTGCAACAGAAAACGATACGATCTCCCATTGGTCATGACTCAGAAGAATAAAAAAGGGGTTTTGCACGAATATAGCCAACCATCATCATCATCATCATGATAGTAGCAATTACTCATGCTTGCAAAATCTGATAACTACATACATACCGAGGAGCTATCAGTGCCCGGATCAGTAATGGTGATTCCATTTGGTTATTGGAATATTTTTCCATTCAACCGATTCGAACCGGAAGTAATTTACTTTCAATTTAATGCACCCAATGCAGATAGGAACTGTGTGTTTTTTTTTTTTTTTTTTGTGCAAGAAAGTTAATCGAAAACTCGATGCGTTTTGCAACAGGATTGAGTTTTGTTTGGAATGTGTATCATATTCAGTGCTGTTGTAGTAAAATTTGAGCTAACTAGTCGCACTTTTTTTTTCATTTGGCACACATTTGGTATACAAGATCATTTATTTTCGTACATTTTACCATTCTCAAAAGTACAATGTGTAACGTAGGGGAAATGGATGTAATGTTGGCCTAAATGTTCATAATTTGGGCCCATACATAAATGCAGCAATCGACCAAATTTTCAATAGCGATCAAAAATATCCATTAGTACCGTCCCAATTACGCCTTCATGTAGATAAAATTGATAAATAGCAGATTTTAAGCGATGGGCCCAATTTTATATCCATAGTCCAACATTAGAGCCATTTCCCCAATGTGCAGTTTTTAGTTTATGGCGAGACCTATGATTTTAGCTCTGAAAAAAAAAATCACGCGTTTTTTTGTACCCGTTATATATGAATACAGTCAGGAATCCTTATTGCCGGTATCTCTTATTACCGAATCCTTATTGCCGGGCTATCCGCGAATAAGGATACCCACAGCTTATGGTATTTTCATAAAAAAGGGGCTGTGTTGGATTATCTAATTTGTTTCAATATATAGAGCTATTCTGGCTTGGACAAAGTTGTTGTACTGGGATAGACCAACAAGCCTGTGTCATTGGATTCAGGTTTAATTGGGAACTACGCCGCTAGAGGCGCTTCACTTTTATGTTACTTATGACGGGCGCAATAATATATGGATCTTAGGTCCAACATAGAATATTCTGTAATCCTGGCCATATAGACAGTTACTGTCTTGAGCAAAGTTGTTCAGGTGACCAAGTCATTTCGGATGGTGGCATATTATTTGAGAACTCTCTCACTACGCGGCGCTAGTGTGCACATGAACTTCCTTAATATGCTATGTCTGGAAAGATTGTCCATATAAGATGTTGCTGTGCAGTGTGAGGACACACAACGAAATAGGGAAGACTTGTACAGAGGCTGTTAATCGATTTCGGACGCCATTTTTAAACCCAAGATGGCGGTCATCGATTCAAGAAAAACTGTCAAATACCCTACTATATGGGTATTTTCGGAAAGGGAACGACGTGTAGAGGTTGGAAAGTGATGCCAGACGCAATTTCGGAATCCAAGATGGCGGCCATCGGTTCAAGAAAAACTGTCAAATACCCTACAATATGGGTATTTTCGGAAAGGGGATGAAGTGTAGAGGCCGGAAATCGATGCCAGACGCAATTTTGGAATCCAAGATGGCGGCCATCGATTCAGGAAAACCTGTCAAATACCCTTATATATGAGTATTTTCGGAAAGGGAACGACGTGTAGAGGCTGGAAATCGATGCCAGACGTCATTTCGAAATCCAAGATGGCGGCCATCGGTTCAAGAAAAGCTGTCAAATACCCTACAATATGGGTATTTTCAGAGAGGGGATGACATGTAGAGGCTGGATATCAATTCGAGTCGCCATTTTGGAATCAAAACTGGCGGGCATAGGTTCAATAAAAACTGTCAAATTACAAAATATGGGTATTTATTTGAATATGGAACGACGTGTATAGATCAAATATCGATGCCAGACCCCATATTGAAATTGAAGATGGCGGTCTTTACTTTAACGTAAACTATTAACGGGGACGAATACTCCACGTTATAGGCCCAACATCGATGTCTGGCACCATTTTGGGATCCAAAATGGTGGCAATTGGCTTTCGAGGGAACTACGGGCAGCCTCGTATCAGTTCAGCACAATTAACGTGGACCGTGTACACCCCGATAATCCACTAGGAAGATGAATTTTGTCTAATTAATGTTTTAGGGTATTTTGAAGCTCAAAATCTTGCCTCGTATTAATGTTCCTGAATAATGCTTACCAATCATATTGCGTATAATTTGTATAATGTGTTCAAAGTATCATTGAGCAATATGGCAACGTTTCGACTTCCCTTAGGAAATCTTGAATTTTTGAAATTTCGACATTACTGTCCAATGTGCAGAAGCTTTCGAACTCAGAGAGTTGATTTATTTTTAACTCGATTTCATATTCATTGTAGATGGTTCCAGTTCGCTAACAATTTCATCTGCCGTAGCCAGTTCATCTCTTATGATTTCGTTGATTTCACTGTGTTTCTTATCCCGGGCGCACCAAACTTTCAGCGATTTTTTTGAATTTCGGACATGATCTGCAAATCCTCATTGTCGTCCTCATTGAATTGTGAATTTGCGAAATACGACAGAAGAATTTTCTTCAAGCAGAATAAAACTGTAGCTTCTCTTGACATACTTCAGCTTGAAATTGGTGATGATGCCTTGATCAAGGGGTTGAATCAAAGACGTGATCTTTGGTGGCATGTATAGAAGCATTATGTTGGGATTGCTTATGGTGGTTAAAGCACTATTTCGACTGGCTACTTGACACTCTCGGAAAAAAATGTTTCATGCCAAATTACTTAAAATTGATTTAAACATCGTGATCCATTGTTAAATCGAAAAATATTTTTACCAAACAATTTACAAGATTTAGATGCCGGCCGTAACCTCACCGATAACGATAACATTACTCTTGAGAAGGATTTGTTATAGATTTCCGATCAACACATCTTTCATAAAACTCGAATATTATTTCTTTTAAGCAGGCTTGCAATTGCTCATTACAGCTAAAATGCTATTTTTCAAAATTATGAAACAATGGGATACTTTAATGATAATTTAAATATGTTAGATGCAAGAAAAGTTTGTATATTGCATATAAAATTAGTCAATTTTGCTTTCAGAAGGTCACTACTAGCGATTAGCTGTAACGATGAACAACGCGATGAGCGAGCAATCAGCGAACATAAAATCGCTAGTTGTGACCTTCTGAAAGGATACTAGCGACATTCACATCTGCCGGCGCCGGTGGTGTAGTGGTAAGCGTGACTGCTTTCTAACACCCCAATGGGTCTGGGTTCAATCCCAGCCGAGGTCGGTGAGATTTTTTTGAGGCATAAAAATCTCTGGTCACGTCTTCGTTCGGAAGGAAAGTAAAGCCGTTGGTCCCGGCCCATGTGTGTTGTTGTGAATGGGTGCGATATCCTACGCAGGTGTGGAAGCTGCCTTCTTGCACATTCGATTGCCGTCAATGGATGGCAATCGATGTCCGTCGGTGATTGGCACTAGATTGCGGAACAGAGACCGACGTTAAATAAAGGAAAGAAGAAGACATTCACATCTCTTTTGAAATTATCAGTCTGACTGCTTTCAGGAATAAGGCTTGCGAGTAAAAATTAATTCTAATCTTGTAACCGTGCGGGAAACTTCCTGAGATAATTCTAAACACGGTGGATTAAGCGCCACTCTCACGAAGAGAGACCACCGGTCGTGTTAAACTTGCCCGACACTTTGAGACTAAATCTCAGAGAACTCCCGTACGGTACGATTCTCCAAGTACCTCAACGAATCAACCCCGGATTTTTCGCTAATTCCTGAGATCAAATGAACACTTTTATCCGCACTTCCTTTTATCACGAAAAACCTGCAACCCCGAAGGATCCAAAATCTATCAGCATAAACACAACGAATTGGGTTAAAAAACAAGTATGTATGAATAGAGAGAGATCTTATGAATGGAATACACCAGCTAAGAGACGCAACGGTATGAAGGAAAACTATATACCTTACAACAAAAAAACAACCAATTCAAACTATATTCACGTATTTGATAATTACATTCGTGTTGTGTTGGGCAAACCCGATAACAACGGAAAAACTAAATTCATGGCCATGAAAACAAGAATACGGACATACCTGCGCAGGATTTAGGTTCCGTGAGATGCGATGCGATGCGATGCGATGCAACGGCGACGGATGGAGCGATAATGGCGGCCGGAGGCCTTACCAAGGTCCTAGCGATGGCGACTGTCGACCTTCCGATGACTTGTGATGATGGCGGTGGTCTCGGAATGGCGCCGATCTAGCTGCGGAAATGGCGTGCAGCGACGAAAAGTGACCCGTATGCGGTATGGCCGAAATTAGAGGTGCGGAGGTAGTGGCGGCTGGACGGAAGGCTTCCGATTTGCTTTCTAGAGAGCTGAGCATCAACGGAGTCAAGCTTTTCCCGGGAGATTCGCTCCACGGAAGAGAGAGACCAACGTACCGTCGCACGGCTTCGCGTACTATGTTTCCGCTTTGACCGCCCGAGATGGAATGAAATCTTCTCCTCTTTGGTTAGAATCCGAACCGAGGTACGCGGTTGGCTTCGTACTCCTACGGTCCGAGCTCTCGAATGTCACGGTCCCCGGGGTTGTAACGGGATGGGGACCTTACCGACGGCTTTTGGCGACCGTCGGGAAACAATTCGCTAAGCAGAAATTAGCGTCTTCACTCTCCTCCGTTTGATTACCTACGAGAGGCGGGCCTTCGCTGTGCACACGGGTCTGATCCGTCCTTCACGGACGAAAAATGTGGCTTTGATGACGCCACGAAGCCAAAGTTCCGGCGATGATGACTGCCGAACTCGTCAAAAATCCAGCCCGTACAAAAAAGCCCGTTGAACGAGCTGTCCAACGCGAAAAACACGAAATTACAAAAATGCTAATGTTTAAAAGTTTTTTACAAATTACCTTTTTGTACGATAAAACACTAAAAACGCAGATGTCTGCGACGCAACTACTTTGAACAGTACAATTAACCTAAACGAACAAAAAAAAAACACGTTAAATAACTGAGCTGGCTCAATTAACTCCTTTTAAACTAATCACCTTAGAGTACGTAGATTACTTTCAAAGAGTCCACTTTACGAACTTAAAAACCGCGTCACACACATCTGCTTTCCAGCCGATTCGTTAGCGAAATGGACGAGATTAGAAGTTTTGTTCCCCAAGAAACCACAGGTTTTCCTCAAGATAAAAGGATCGGATATGGCGCGAAAACATATGTCGATTAGCCATCTTATTTATGTGTTCATTTGAATCCTATCTCTTTCGCGTATTTAGCAATTCTCCTCTTTATCCATCTTATTTATTGTTCCATAAAAAACACTAGCTTGCTATAAAACCTTACAAATGTATATAAAGGGTGATACGGTCAAAATTTGGTCAAGGGAAAACGCGTGTAAATCGGTGAAATCGTTTATTTAAAAAATCAAATTAAATTTCTTTTTCAAGTTCAATTAGTATAAAATTCAGGAAAAATATTCAGTTAGGCTTCCGCTTTTCCAAATCCGAATTGCCGGGCCTTACGCTTGACCCCTGCCATCAGATTTTGTACAGCCACCTTGTCCACCTTCTTCGCCGCAGAAAGCCAGTTTGCCTTGAACTGCTGCTCGCCCTTAGCAGTTTTTTTGGTCTTCTTTAGGTTCCGCTTGAAAATAGCCCAGTATTTCTCAATTGGGCGGAGCTCTGGCGTGTTGGGAGGGTTCTTGTCCTTGGGAACCACCTGCACGTTGTTGGCGGCGTACCACTCCATGGCCTTTTTACCGTAATGGCAAGATGCCAAATCCGGCCAAAACAGTACGGAACAACCGTGTTTCTTCAGGAAAGGCAGCAGACGTTTATTCAAACACTCTTTCACGTAAATTTCTTGGTTGACAGTCCCGGAAGCTATGAAAATGCTGCTTTTCAAGCCACAGGTACAGATGGCTTGCCAAACCAGATATTTCTTTGCGAACTTTGACAGTTTCATGTGCTTGAAAACATCTGCTACCTTTCCCCTTCCTTTTGCCGTATAAAACTCCTGTCCCGGAAGCTGCTTGTAGTCGGCTTTGACGTAGGTTTCGTCGTCCATTACCACGCAGTCAAACTTCGTCAGCATCGTCGTGTACAGCCTCCGGGATCGCGCTTTGGCCGTCGTATTTTGTTTATCATCGCGATTTGGAGTCACTACCTTCTTGTAAGTCGATAGTCCGGCTCGTTTTTTGACTCGATGCACGGTTGTAGACGATACACCCAGCTTATTTGCGGCATCTCGGAGAGAGAGGTTAGGGTTTCGCTTGAAACTACCGGCAACTCTCTTTGTCGTCTCAGCGGCTTCCGGTTTTTGATTTCCCCCCGATTCATACTTCCTGGCTGTCGACAAACGTTCCCCAAACACTTTAATTACATTTGTAACGGTTGATTTGGCAACTTTTAGCGATTTTGCCAACTTTGCGTGCGAGTAGCTCGGATTTTCGCGATGCGCGAGCAAAATTTTGATACGCTGCTCTTCTTGCTTGGACGGCATTTTGACAACTGAAGAGTGAATTCCAAAATCAAAATAGGAGCAACATTCTACGCACACACACCTTCAAAATGAGGGGTGTTCAGGTTTTTTAAATGCAAAATTGAAAGAAATACGTAAAGTTGATATTGACCAAATTTTGACCGTATCACCCTTTACAAAGCTAAAAATAAAACATAGATTAGACACAAACCAGCTTCTTCGCACAAGATTACAACCTATATGACAACACATGTTACCTAATATTTACAACTTATACAACTCATCCCTAATATTTACAAATTCCATTCTTTCCACAATCTTTACCGCCAACTCAATTGAAAACAAACGCACAGCGTTACAATCTTAACAAGGATACCAAAAGCATGACTATCACTATGCCCAGCCACGTCCATCTTCACCGTGACTTGGGAAAATCAAGGGTAACCAAGCCCTTTTTATTACAAAAACAATTAAGAGCGAGTTTAATCAAAACGCAATTTTTTTCAAACAGCAATTTGTTCGAGGCTCTCAACGCCCACAAGATGCACAGCCTTACACTTCAGCTCGGATTTCACGGCATTTAAGACTACGATTCGCCGACTATTGCTCCAGACTTGATGCTTGGCGTTCAGGTCGTCAGCGATGATGAAATTTTGTCGCCGTCGTGTTAGTTTGATGATGTCTCTTCGGAGGTCTGCTGCCGAGCCGTCCCTAATGCTGGGTTTGCTTGGGGCAGTAGACCGCGATGATGGTGATTGGACCAAGCGATGTGCTCACCTCAACTCCGATGGCTTCGATAGTTTTCATCCTGAAGCTTCCCAGACAACCAGAAGTCGTATCAAAATGTGCAGACAGTATCGTAAATTGCTACAGCTTAAGTCAAAATTGCATATAAGAACGGCATGCACCGCATTATGTTTAACTTAAATCGTATAGAATGCAAATTTCCGACCTATATGCGATGATTCATTTTTTCGTCGAACTGTATCACAAATCAAATCGGATTACATCGTATGACTTTTCAAAGTGAATTTGTTATTACAGATTAAATCGAATATGATGTTAAATCAACCCGTTTAAAATTAAATTAAAAATTTGCATGTATATGGAGTCCTCTTTTGTACGTTTAAGCCATTAATTTGCATTCTATACGATTTTTTATTTTTATATATGTTTGTATATCACGAAAACAACTTTGAATATACGTGCATTCTGGTTGTCTGGGTTGGTAGTAGCCAGCAGCTGATGTTCCGTTTCGCAGCGATGGCAACTCCCCCTCCCCCGGAGCTGGTGCGGTCAAGCCTTACGAGCCGAATGTCGGGAAGGAAGACGTTCAGCTCGGGCTTCAAGTGAGTCTCGGTGATGACGGCTATGTCGATGTGCCGTTCGTTGAGAAAGTCAACACACTCGATGTTTTTGCTCTTCAAGGAGCAAGCATTCCAATTTACGATCTTGATGGCTTCACGGTCCATACTTAGTGACAAGGGACAAGGCAGCGTGTAACTGTTCAGATCGAGTCTTACAGGTACGCATGATGATGATGACCTCGGCCACGAGCGACACAAGTTCCTCCGAGGTGAACGGAGAATCGTCGACAGGTTCACCTGAGGCAGCATCAGCGTATGATAAACCAGGGGCGGTGGATGAACCTGGAATTGGCTGGAGCGCAGCAGCAGCGAGACGACGCTGAACTGTCCGACTGTTGGGAACCATTTGGCTTGTTGGTTGTTGAGCGGAAGCGGGGCTAGGTTCGGAACATGTCGACGGGGCTGGAGAGCTGGGTACTGGACTTCCGTGAGTACAGGAGGCGAACGATGATTACGGAGGCGACCGAGTTGGTTGTTGATTGTAGCCTTCCGACGGATATTCATGAACTCCACTCGCTTGGGACATCCGCGATTGGAGGCTTGGTGGCTTCCACCGCAGTTGACACACGTTGGCTCTTTATCATCAACTTACTCACAGGACGCAGTTGAGTGAGTTTCAGCACACTTGCCGCAGTTTGTCTTCATATGGCAATTTTTGGTGCCATGGCCATATGAGAGGCAGTTCATACACTGCGTAACATCACGATTTTGGGGTTTGTAATGCTCCCAACTGATGATGACCTGAAACAGGTCCCGGATTTTGGATCTCAGAGCCCCTATGTGAAGTACACCAGGAACAACTGGTCACGGAAGCTGGTTGGTGGATGTTTGGCGCAATATGACCGTTGCCGAGTTGGCTAAATTATAATCCTAGGCTTTGATATAAATTCAATTGAGTTTCTTCGAATTCAAGTTCAACGCTCTGTCTCCGGATCGGCTTGCGAGGCGTAGTGGACCACTGTCGCACGAAGAACTAGAACAAGCAATGCTAGTTTTAGTTCGCCTAGCCCAACAAGACTGTTTCCCGGAAGAAGTCTATGATCTCGAGAAGCACGGAGAGGTCAAACCGTCTTCCAGAATCAAATCGCTCAATCCACAGCTAGTAGCTGGTGTAATTCGCGTTGGTGGTCGTCTTTCCAAGGCACCTGTGTCAGAGAATCGCAAACATCCTGTAATCCTAGACTATCGCCATCCATTAGCTATTGTTGTCGCAAGACATTACCATAACACGTACTACCATGCGGGACAACAGTTGCTCATCTCGAGTATTCGAGCGGAGTTCTGGCGGCGATCCACCTTCCACAATGGCTGTTTACAGAAACAGTTCTTCCAAACGAGTGCTTGCAGTCAGAAGCGGCGGAAAACCGCCGAAGAGAAGAAAGCACCCCGCGTGATTGAGTTTGCAGCGAAGAAGAAAAACAAAATCCAAACCAGCGGAGTGGTGGATGTTTGGCGCAATATGACCGTTGCCGAGTTGGCTAAATCGTGCCAGCTGGAACTGGAGCACATCCAGGAGGTGATGCTTTACGTGAAAGGCGCGGGGAACATCGATCCGGAGACTCGATTGGAGGATCAGAAAATTATCAAGGACATAGTGACCAAGTGTGGGCTGAAGATGAAAACTGTGGCCGCTCCAAGTACGGCAAAGAAAGAAATTAAGGACCGGGATGTCCTGCCGAGGCCGCCACCCCCAGCGGAGAACTTGAAAGAACGTCCACCGGTGGTGACGGTAATGGGACATGTAGACCATGGCAAGACGACGCTGTTGGATTCGCTCAGAGGTGCTTCGGTAGCCGCTAGTGAAGCCGGTGGGATCACGCAACATATCGGTGCTTTTACTGTGGAGTTGGATAATGATGAGAAGGTTACCTTTTTGGACACACCGGGTCATGCTGCTTTCAGTGCCATGCGAGCTAGTGGAGCCAATCTGACCGATATCATTGTGCTGGTCGTGGCCGCCGATGATGGGGTCATGGAGCAAACCAAAGAGGTGCTATCTCTGGCAAAGGAGGCCAATGTTCCCATCATAGTGGCAATTAATAAGATTGACAAGCCGGGATCCAATCCGGATCGAGTGAAAAAGGAACTGGCACAGCACGGTATAGCGCTGGAAGGTTTCGGAGGAGACACGATTGCCGTCGGGGTTGCCGCCTTGCAGGGTATCAATCTGGAAGAATTGACCGAAGCAGTCAGCACTCAAGCCACCATGATGAGTTTGAAAGGGGTGAAAGATTTTCCCTCTATCTGTTAGTATTAGCCACTTGGCTTTCGGTATGATAAAATCAACTCAACTGCTCGCCTCCGTGTTAGAACTAAGAATCATTTTATTACTTCTCTCTTATGCTAACTTAACCTACCTAGCGGTGGCGGACGTGACCCTTTCTGCTGGATCAGCACAAACTGCGTTCGCTGCCCGAGTGGCGTGATAGCGTTTATGCTGATCTTTTTGTTTACATACATTTTATCGTCCGTCTGCGCATTGCTTGCGCAGGGCCGTATCCACCACACGCCCTATCCGAATGAAATTTAAAAATTTATTCAACAGAATAAGTTTTTAAATTGTTTTTGAATTATTTATGTTGAGTTTTTTTTTTGTATCAAGATTGTATAATATAATTGTTTTACTATATAAATGTGTGTAACATAATTGTATATAATTGTAATATAGATGTATTAGTTATGAAAATGTGTTTGTAATATCTTTCTCTTTATTTTTTTTTTTTTTTTTTTTTTTTTTTTTTTTTTTCTTCCGGTATTGTTGTTTCCACATTAAGAAACTATTTCGAGTTAAAAAAAATTTTAATCCTATCCTTATGAATGATATCCGTGTTATTCCCTATTTGGATCTTTATATTGGAACCTAACTCCTCAAGGACCTGATATGGCCCTTCATATTTAGGCTCCAATTTAGACCCCACTTCTCTCTTTACCAGGACCTGTTGTCCCTTTGCGAAAATTTTGTCTCTACATCCTTGCTTGTTCTTTTCTACCCTAGTTGCTTTCCCTTTCAGAAGACTTTTTCTAGCTTCTATTTGGGACTTTTGCAACTGGAATTTCAAAATACTAGCATAATCGTCTACATTGTAGACAGGGTCGGTCTCATTCTGTTCTGTTAGGTTTGATGGAAGTGTGCAAAGCTTCCCAAATACTAGTTCATATGGAGTCTTGCCGGTTGCACTATGTACCGTTGTATTATAAGCGAACTTATAATACGGTACCCAGGCAGACCAATTTCCGTATGAGTTTCCCGTTTGGATACGAAGAAAATTTCCCAAGACTTTGTGGGAATTTTCCAACGATCCGATTGTTTGGTGATGATAGGCGGTAGAGTTCAACTTCTCTACCTTTAGTTGATTACATATTTTAACAAATAGAGCAGACATAAATTCTGTCCCTCTATCTGTTAAGATTTGCGTTGGAACACCGTAATTTAAAATGACATTATCGACGAATGCTTTGGCCACAGCATCTGCCGATTTGTCCAAAATTGGTGTTGCCGTAATGTATTTGGTTAAATCGCATTGGGTTGTCAAAATATATTGATTCCCTTGCGCGTCTGGTAGAAGAGGACCTACAAGGTCCAAGAAAATTTTCTCGAACGCCGAACTGGCCGTACTAGTCAACTGCATTGGTTGCCTAGTATTTTGGCTTTTGTTCTTTTGGCATTGAGGACAATTTTTGATAAAGGATGCGATATCACTATCCATGGACTTCCAGTGATATCGCTGTTTGATGGTGTTGGTTGTTCTCTTGATTCCCGCATGCCCTGCAGTTGGCAATACGTGGAAATCGTTTATTACAACCTGTTGGTCTTTTTTGTTCGTAATTTCCGTGATTTTCTTTCCTATTATAAAAATAGGTGGCATGCCACTAACTTGGAGGGCTTCAATCTTTTCCCTCAACGATTTTGCTTCGTTCGAACATTTCAGTGTAAGGCCTATAATTTTAGTTGCTCTCGCGAAGTCCACTAATCGTTTCATCACTCCCCGTAGGTGAGTTAATGACGTATTAGGCTCGATAGAGAGAACTCCTTTCTTCAGTTGCTCATCAATTGTTGTTTCTGTAGCTTGGCTATTTTTGTCGCTGTTTTTGGGCCCAATTTGTATTTCTATGTAGTTAAGTTTTTCTTTCTCATCTCCTGCCTTTAGTTCATCTGACGCCTGCTGTTTCTTGGCTTGAGCTCTTGTACACACCAAACCAGTCTGCGGTGTGAGAGCTTTCAAATCTTCTACGGAAATTCGTGATAACGCGTCCGCTACCACATTTTCCGTGCCCTTTTTGTACATTACGTCAAACTTATACTCCTCCAGAGCGAGACGAAACTTGGTCAGTCTGCTCGAAGGGTCAGTTAATGTAAATAAATATACTAGCGGTCTGTGGTCTGTATACAATTCGAATTTTCTACCATACAGATATGGTCGAAAATGTCGAATCGCCCAGACTAGACCCAAAAGTTCTTTTTCAATGGTGCTGTAATTCTTTTCAGCACTGTTCAGGGCTTTGCTTGCAAATGCAACTGGCCTAGCATTTTGGTTGCTTAGGACTGCACCCAATGCCTTACCTGATGCATCTGTATGCAAAGTAAAAATGTTTGACGGGGAAAAATCAGGGTAGTCAAGGACAGGCGGGTTCATGAAGCATTCCTTCAGAAACTGGAAGGAGTGTTCACACTCGTCTGTCCAGACGAACTCCACATTTTTCCGCGTTAGTTTATTCAAAGGACTGCATAATTTGGCAAAATCCTTTATGTGTTTGCGGTAGTAGTTCGCAAACGCTACGAAGCGCTTTACTTCGTCGGCTGTTTGAGGACTACTCCACCTTTTTATGATTTCGATCTTCGAAGGATCTGGCTTAATTCCTTCGACAGATACTAGATGACCCAAATATAATAACTCGGTCTTTAAAAAATTACACTTTTGCGGATTTAGTTTTAGGTTGGTATGTCTTAACCTTTCAAAAACTTCCGCGAGGTTTTTATTGTGTTCCTCTAAAGTTTTTCCAAAGATGATTATGTCATCCAGATATACAAGGCACTTTTCCATGTTGAGACCTGACATTGCTACGGTCATTAGTCTGGAAAATGTTGAAGGGCTTACTTTTAGTCCCATAGGGAGACGAGTCATTTGGTACTGACCCCTATTAGTACTAAAAGCTGTCACCGATCTATCTTCAGGTCTTAACTCACACTGGTAGTAACCCTGAGATAGATCCAGATGCGAAAAATATTTCGCTCCGGCTAACGACTCAATTACCTCTTCTATGTTAGGAAGTGGAAATTTGTCGTCTTGCAGTGCGTTGTTGAGCTTGCGATAGTCAATAACTAATCGCCATTTTCTTTTATCATCGGTCGATTTCTTTGGAACTAGCAACAACGGGCTGTTCCATTCTGAAACGGCGTCTTCAATGATCCCTTCATCGATCATTTTATCCACTTGCCTTTGGACTTCCTCCTTTTGGGCTTGTGGTAATTTGTAAGGCCTGGTGTACACTGGGTGTACATCTGGCTTTACCGTGAGTGATGGCTGGTAAATTCTTGTCACCGATAATTTGTCATTCTTCAGACAAAAAATATCGTTATATTTCATGCACAGCTTTTGAATAACTGGCTGGTCTTTCGGGTTGATCCCATCAAGGTTCAACTCCGATAAAAGCTCGCCCACTCTCGCATCATTATGCTTGGAAGCGCTTTCGATTTCTATGACATCATAGTTTCCGAAAGGCTTTGTTGAAATGGTTAAATTCTCAATTTTTACAGGCTTATTTTTAACGTTCATCATACGGACAGGGATCTTTCCCTGCACCGGTTGCACAATTGCACCCGCAATAAAAACATGAGGCTTTATTTCCTCATTCAAAATCACCAACGGTTTGGAATACCGGGTGTCTATGAAGGTAACGACTTCTGTTCTGGGAGGTACTATGAAGTTTTCCTCATATCGAGGCGCTCTTAGCGATAGCGTAGAATGTTCAAAATCGATTTTCGCACCAAATTTTTTCAAAAAATTTGTGCCGATTAGACCAATTACACTGGTTGGTAAATGATCTACCACGTGAAAAGTTATAGGATATACTAACTGTTTATATTCCAAATAAGTATCAACCGCTCCCAAGGTGTTGGTAATTCCATTTATACCATACACCTCTATGGTACGGGGATGGATCAATGCATCTGTTCAAATTTTTTGTTAAATAACGTTGATCTATGAGACAGCATGATGCACCACTGTCCACTATCAACTTAAAATTTTTGGCATCGATTAGAAAATCTAACCGTAATGCTCTATTAGTATTGATCGAATTAGCGAAAAAACTCCCCTACGTTTGCTTCTTCTCGGGGTTGTTGCTGTTGCGACGGCTGTGGTTCTTCAGCCACGTTCGCATTTCTTCTGCGGTTACTGTTGTTGTTGCTGTTGTTGTTACTGCTATTATTGTTGTTATTTCCGTGATATCCACCACGGTTGTGATTCTGATTTCGATTGTTTCCATGGTCGTCACGGTAACCTTGATTATTTTGGTTACCCCGATAACCATTGTTGTTTTGATGCGGTCGATTGTTGCGACCATTCCCGTCGTAGTTTCGGTTACCGCCACGATTACCATGGTAATTGTTACCACGGCCTCCGCGGTGGTTACCTCTACGGTTTCCCCTGTTGAAAAATGGAGGTTGATAACCCCCCTGAGCCCACATTGCGGACTCAGCGGATGCATGAGGTTGCACCTCCAATGCATCCGAAATAGCAGCAGTCAACGTCTTTGGATTCCAAGATTTCACTAGGTAAGCTGCTGATTGATCCTTAAGACCGTTTATGAAGGTTTGCACTGCTATGGGTTCCACTACTGGCTTCGCTGAGGCCTCAGTGGTGAAGGGCACACCCTTCGAAACCCATGCGGACGCTAATTTGGTAGCGAGCTTTTCTACCTCGCTGCCAAAATCCGTCACTGTTTTGTTCTTTTGCTTCAAAGCTCGTAATTCAGCCTCCACCGCAATAGGTGTAAGTTGAATTGCGAACTTTGTTTTCAAGGCAGTTGTCGTTTGGGTTCCATCAATGGATCCCCTCGCGGCACCAATTAACCGCGATTTCAAAAAATTAATAAAATTGGCCTCCGGGACGGTAGGATCGTCCTCCCGAAGAACCTGCACGCTATCCAACCAGGATTGTAGCGTGGCTGCATCCCCGTCGTATTTATCCACGACGCGGATTGCCAAGCTAAGATCCAGTTTGGGCGGCATTATGGGCTTAGTTTTTTCTTCGTCAGATTCGCTTTCGGATTCTTCTTCCTGTTCACCTTCTGCTTCTTCTTCCTGTTCTTCTTCTCCTTCTTCTCCGTCTTCCTCCTCTTTTCTTATGAAAAATTGGTTAACTTGCAGCCTAAATGCTGCGAACGCGTTGTCAATCTTCTTGTTTGCTAATGACAGTACAAACTTTTGCAGTGAAGTTACGTGTCTGAGCACCGTATCCTTCTTTTTGGAATATTGGGGGCTCGTTGCGTTAACTGTGGCAACAGCCTTTAATAAATTTTTCACTACTGTCTCTTTTTCTACATATTGGTCCATGTATGCCTACAATGTGACCTAACATAGACAATTCAGAGGATTTGACTCAAGAAGTTAGAAGGTTTTCAGAAAATATCTTAAAATAGCTTCATAGTGTGAAATAATGGCTTCGGTTCGTCTTGCTTTGCTAATCTTCCACAATGGAGAACTTTAATACCAATTAGGGAACACAGTGACGACCTGATTTCTCGAAATAATTTCTTATGTGATATCAATGTATGTTTCGGAAAAATTTCCAACTTTAAATGCAAATTTACGCTCTTTTAGTCATGTACTCAATTCATTAGCAAGAAAATCGACAAATGAGTAAAGCAATAGAGAATCATGTAGATCGATATAATCGTAAATAAGTAATTATAATGCACAAAACAAAAATTTCCACTGCCTATATAAATATTGGGAGTCCTATTAGTAGAACTCTATTAGATTTACACTTGAATGCATTGAGATTATTTTTTTTTTTTTTTTTCTTGTAAACATTGAATATTGGAAAAGGTTCTAGAACACACCTTACTTGTTACTAGTGTTATGCAACTTGATTATATGATTATGTTTTCCGATATCAGTTCATTTTATCAGGCACTTACTATCGCTTCCCTTTTTGTTCTGCAAACCGGCAACGACGACGATGACGACTACGTTCTCGTCGTTACAGCACGGCGACTCACTTAGGGCTTCACAGCATCTACGGTCATCTTGAGGCCGTTGTAGGCCCAGTTTAAGTCCTCGATGAGGCCTGCCGACCTTATCCTCAGGGCAGCTCCTGCTGCCAGGTTGTATACCGCTTCAAAGATTGCACGCTTCGCGGCCATCACTTCCACAGATAGTTTTTTGTCTCTACGGGAAATTCGTTCCCAAAACTTTTTTTTTTTTTTCGCGTTCAAATTGCTCTATCGCTTGAGCAACTATAAAGAAATCGATACTGTCCACATGTTCAATGTTTTTTTTTTTTTTTTTTAATTTTTGTTCACTTTGTCTTTTACGGTTCGCCTTTTTTTTTCTTCCATGCGCACTCGTGGGGTGGTGGTTTATTGTAAATTTCAGCTTCCACTGGACTTTAGCCGCACTTCCAATAGCACTTCGTAAGATTTCCCAGCAGTGGCTTCAAATATTTTTCCTTGCACTTGAATATCGGTCAAAGTTTTGTCAATTTACTTATTGAGAGGAGTCCGTCTTCAAACCTTAAACTTGCGCATTCACACGGCGTGCCGCCCTCTCGGCAACGCGCTCAGTGTTGTGGCGGTTGATCTTCGCTACTCCTTTGAAAATCAAATAGCCAGCGGCAAAGACCGCCATGGCACACAGAGCCACTGTTTGGGTTGTATGATGTCCACACTGGGGCTGTGGCTGTCCCCCACTCGCGGCGGCTGGTGCGGCGACGATTTCGTCCGCACTGAACCAACCCATATTGTCACTCGCGGTTTCGTTTGATTACTAAATTTTTTTCACTGTTTTCACTAATTTAACGACCATCTATCAGGCTTGGCTGTTGTAATTGTAGTTTATTGGCCTGTTAATCACAGAAACTTTCTTTTCGCGACCGGTTGGTTTTCTGCCGCATCGCATCGCAGTGCACTCGCTGTTCGAACTCGATCAAACACACTTTGTGTTCGTCATTAATTATCACTTTTCGTCGCGGCGGCGGTAGCGTTCAATTAACGGCACACAATTTGCAGCACTCATCTACTGTTCCTTAGAGCTCCTGGCAGGATCGCCATGAAAGATTTTCCCTCTATCTGTTAGTATTAGCCACTTGGCTTTCGGTATGATAAAATCAACTCAACTGCTCGCCTCCGTGTTAGAACTAAGAATCATTTTATTACTTCTCTCTTATGCTAACTTAACCTACCTAGCGGTGGCGGACGTGACCCTTTCTGCTGGATCAGCACAAACTGCGTTCGCTGCCCGAGTGGCGTGATCGCGTTTATGCTGATCTTTTTGTTTACATACATTTTATCGTCCGTCTGCGCATTGCTTGCGCAGGGCCGTATCCACCACAGGGGAATATGAAGGAGTGGTCGTCGAATCCAAAATCGATTCCCGTCGGGGGAAGTTATCTACTGCAATTGTCACACGGGGCACTCTCCGGAAAGCAAGCGTGCTGGTTAGTGGCTTAGGGTGGGCAAGGATGCGAGGGCTTTTCGATCACACCGGTCAACCAGTGTTCGAGGTGACCCCCGGAATGCCTGTGGAAATCCTCGGTTGGCGAGAACTCCCCTCAGCCGGGGAATTAATTCTAGAAGTCGAATCCGAGAAAGTCGCCCATTCGGTGATGCGATGGCGAGAGACTCAAGTCATGCAGGAAAAGGCTGAAAGTGATAAGGATGCAACCCAGGAGAATCATATCGAAGTTCGGCTGGAGACGTTGGAGAATGCTATGCGGAAATTCTACAGTGTACGCCGGAAGATTGAAATTGCCATAGATGAAGAGGATAAAGAGGATGAAGATGAAAAGGAAGATGCGAAGGGGTCCACCGAACAACGCAAGAAACGTTTGGAAGCCCTAGCCGCTACACGAGAAGACCAGTACGATGAAGCGATTCGTGTCGTAGAGGAGCAGTACTACGAAGTAAAGGCAGCTCTAATTGCTCTGAGGCCACCAATAGCTGAGTCATCCAGATCATCTGGTTCAGTAAAAACTCCTGCAGATTCTGCGATGTCCCGAGTGAAGCTTCCTGACATCAAGCTACCATCCTTTAGCGGAAAGATCAAGGACTGGGTCACTTTCAGAGATACGTTCCACAGTCTAATTCACCACAACCATCAATTGACTGCCATCGACAAATTCACCTACCTACGCTCTTCGGTGTCCGGTGAAGCCTTGCAGGAAGTTAGCTCGATAGACCTATCTGCTGAAAACTACGAGGTGGCATGGAAAATACTGGAGAAGAAGTATGAGAATAAGAAGCTCATTGTCAAAGCCCACCTGGATGCAATCTTTGCTGTAGAGCCAATGCGACGAGAGAATTGTGACGCCCTAAACCACCTGATCAACGAGTTCGATAAGAATTTGCAAATGCTAAACAAAATCGGTGATGACACACAAAACTGGTCGACGATATTGGCATACATGTTGTGTGCTCGTTTGGATTTTGCTACCCTTCGATTGTGGGAGTCGCACCACAACTCCAAAGATGTTCCGAATTTCGACCAACTGATCGAATTCCTAAGGGATCATTGCCTCGTGTTGCAGTCGATTGCACCTATCAAGTCGAATGAAGGAGAATCGAGGCGTCCACGCATCTCTGTGACACACACGTCGTCGCAATCATCTAGAAAGTGCTTGTTTTGTGGAGAATCTTACCATCTTCCCTTCAAGTGCAATAAATTCAAGGTCCTATCGGTCAACCAACGTGTGGAGGAGGCAAACAGAAAGCGATTATGCCGCAACTGTCTGTCTTCTGGGCATTTTGCTGAAGGATGCTCCAAAGGTTCATGTAGTAAGTGTGGCAGGAAGCATCACACGATGCTTCATTTCGACAACGCGTCGATGAATTCCCGGTCTTCGAGATCCTCCGTTCCACAAACGCAAGATCGACCCCAAGCAGCCGGGCAGCAACAATCGCAACCAAGAAGACCAACAAAGCCAGATAATCCAAATACAGGGAAACCAGACCACAATCCCGGACAAAAAGGCTCATGCGTTTCAATTCAATGATTTATTCAAGCTCTTTGTATTTATCCCACAATAATCACCAAAATGGAGACGCTACATGCAAAACGCCACCACAGACATGCAATCCTTTACTTCCCTGCTAAGCCGTGCTTTCCACTTTCTTATGGACTGGTCTGCATGCAGAATTCACCCATCAGCAATCCCTTCAGGCTTCCACAATTCCACAGTCAAATCACTATCGTGGATCACGATCTTCACTGGTCAGCATCAACAATGATGAATCGATGAAACAATGGCAACACAATGCCACCGAAATCTGCTTCGACAACGCCAACCCTTTGAGTGAACTTTTTCCACCAAAGATCACACGCGAGTACTTCACTTTCCGCACAACTATACTGTCCAATGTCCACCGGTTTATTATCCGGTTCGAAGGACCATGTTCTGGATCGGACTTACGAGTGGACTGTAGGGCTCTATCCGTCCAGACCTCACTGTGTACTTGAGGTCACCGACCTCCACATTGCTAATCGTGGTTGGATTTTAGCTTCCACTGACTTCGTCGATGTTACGCTTCCATTGCCAATTCCTTGTACTTTCAGAAACGCTGGAGTTTCGCGTAGCTTCAGCTTCTTCGAGAAATTGATCGTCACTTAGCAAAACTCTGAACATGAGTCCAGTAGCGTTCGTGCGTACGAAACATTCCCGAACTGATCTTGCACGCGAACAATCGCGGTTGACATTAGCACTTGTGGAAGAGATTGCGTTTTGTCTGATTCCTTCACAGCTTTCAGAGTAATAGTGGCGTGTGGGTCTGTGGTGAGTAGTATGTGTAGTATGTCACTGGTCTCGATTTCGGTCACGGCTACACGGCCTCCGGTTTGAGCCCAAGCCGCTCCAGCTCGGATTTCACAGCAGCCGCCTCGAACGACGGTAATCCACGCAAAACCACCATCAGTGGCTTGCACGATGGCAGATCCTGACGCCATTTTGGAATCCTGGTGGTTCTTGAAAAACTGTCAAATACTCTACAATATGAGTACCGTGGACACCTGGCAATCGTGCAAACAAAAAATTGCTCAAACGGCATTCAGCATAAGGAATGGAGGAAAGCAAAATGGAACATAGCAAAACGGAACGCAGAATCCAAACAAAGTAGCAAATAATGCTACCAGAAACACGCTTTCCAGATGTTCATAGAGTTACGAGAAGTTCAAATTAAAAATGAACTCCGTCAAAATGCGTGTAAATTAACGAGGGTCTATGGTATACGTGAACATTTGGTTGAAAATGAGCTCTCCAATACTGAAAATATATATCAGCATACTGTATCAATTGACGTTTACGTTTTATTTTATGAGTTGTAAAATGGAAGGAATGTTTGGCGATTTTTCAAGAGAGAGATAAGAATTGCAGATTCTCATTAGAATTGGTTCACTCAAGAGGGCTCAATGAATAGGATTTTAGAATGATTTCCCGATCACTGCTGGTGATTCACAAACTTTAAAGCATTTGCGTGCCGCCTCCACCTTTATCGATTTTCTCCATTTATTGCACAGGAAATTGGCTGCCATAATTGTAAACATTTCTTGCAAATAAAGCACCCTGTACGTGCCACTGATCAAATTAATCGCTTCCAAAGAATGAGCAAAATTAATTTAGATTCTCTCAAACCGGCTGATAAATATTTATCGTCCTAGCCAACCAGTGCAGAAGAAGCAACCCAGCCAAACCTTAAGCAATTTCCTTCTAATCTCGTTGCCCGTCAACTTTGCATCTCGCGATAAAAATGGGTTTTCCACCTTCTTGAGCATCGTTGAGAAAAAAAAACAGCGTGAACTTGACTTCAATTTTTTTTTGCGAAACAGGCCCCGAGAAAACTGGAGGTGACCATGTAAGAAGCTGGGAGGCAGAATGGCAGATCGAGCAATATCCATAGAAAGACAAAATCCCCCGAAAAGCCACTCAAAAGCTCGTCACGAGGATTGAAAGAGGACCAATGTCGGTGGGTGGTGGAAAAATCGGGTTTTACGACACTTCTTTTCCCCCTCCCCCACCGACACGGAGCACACACATATACACACAGCAAGACCGAAAGGTACAAAGAGGGTCACGATATTTTTTTTCCCACACCGTTCCTTGCTTGAATCGTTCCGTTGTTTTTATTTTCAGCTTATGCTTTTCGCACGACATTTTCTGCATTTTCCTTCGCTGGTCCACTTGAACACATTCCAGAAGGTACGTAGTGTTCTCCTCACATTTGTTCAACAACGTTCTTGACAGTCTTGTTAAGCTTATTTTTTCCTTTCGTTATTCTTCTTATTCTTCCTATTGCCGGTGAAGACTATGAATTGGGTGTTCACACGAAAGCAACAGAGCATAGACGACGACGACGACGACGACGACGACGAGAAGAGAAATGCTGCATGCACCAGGTATTTAAATTGTCGAGGTGAAACCATTTGCCACCGCCAGCCATCACTTCGACGCTCGGCAGGCTGTATTTTTCAACTTCTAACGACGCCGTGGATTCGGTGTTCGAAACGGTACGCCGGGCAGGGAGAAAATCGAGTGCATTGGAGATTAGATGAGAATCAGGATTGGGACATGTTTTTGGTTGCATGCAAAGTGATCATAACGCGTGGTTCGATGTTCTACAAAATTTCATTAGAATCTGCAGCGTTTTTAAAATTTTATGGTTGCTAGTTTTTGAGGTGAACTGCCCTTTGGGTTTCAAGCCTCATTGATTACGGTACCCTTATTGTTGTTTAGTGCTAAGTGAGGTAATAACTTGGACGATAGGAAAACTACACATTTGAAAAAAAGTAAGTTGTTATTCACTTATGGCGCCATTACTGTGCCATTTGCAAAATCCAGTTGTTTCAATCAGCAGCGGTCATTTCCCGAAGATTTACTTGTCCCGTTCCAGACAGCCAAACTGCGTGAGACTGGCTTCAGGTCGGTCAGTTCAAATGAAAAGCGTCACTAATACCGTCTGATGGGCGAGTGTCACAAACCTGAATGCCAGCAGGAGACAGTTTCAATTTCATGGTCGAATGCCTCCCATGGGGCCGAGGACACCATTCATTTTCAAATCTCGTCCCGTTCTTTGGTTGGTGCCAAGCTGCGTTACGTAGAATCAATGGAAAAACTCCGCTCGCCGGGAAGCTTGCTCTTCTTATTTAATTTCGGTTTGTTAGCGGGTCGCACGGCAAATAATCTCATCAAAAAGTTTTGTTTTTCAAATTTTACTCACCCCGCGAAACTGACTGGTAACTCATGGCAAACAACGACCGGAGTAAGGGTAGCATTTTTGAAGGCTATTTTATGGCTAACGAATTTCTGACCAAACGCGGTTAATGAAAAAGTTTACCCAAAAAAGGGGGTGTAGTGCATTTTCAAAAAACGATCATCAAACCTCTCTGTCGAGGTACGTAAAGGATCTATCAGCAGCGTTGGTGTTGGCAGCTCAAAGCTAAACAAGTTTTATAGTTTTATTTGATATTCTAAGGGGAAAATCGTGTCAACCACACCTTATCCATTTGCCGGCGCCAGTGGTGTAGTGGTAAGCGTGACTGCTTCTCACCCCCATGGGTCTGGGTTCAATCCCAGCCGAGGTCGGTGGGATTTTTCTGAGGCATAAAAAGTAGAAGAGTCTGTGCCTAGGTGCACGAACGGAAGCTTGACGTAGGACCGCATTGGTCGATGCATTAGTTTTTGGGTTCGATGCTTTAAATTGTCCAAAATTTATAATTTTAACTCTTTATTTTTCAAATATGTGGTGCTTATTTATATGGTATCCCTCAAATGGATTGTTGCAGTGTTAAAAAGGATCCCAAATGATTAGGCACTAATGTTGTCAATGGGGCAATCTTGCTGTTGCTAGGATTTGTAATCAAGACAAGTTTGTTACTTTTATTACTATTCAGATAATTGTTTCAACAATCTACATACAAAACGGAATGGATATCTACAGTAAGGCCTGTAATATCTATGTTTGTTGAGGTAAGGCCTTAGAGGTAACTTTAAGACCAGAAGGTCCCGAAAAACAACAACACAACTCAACAAGTGCCTTAGTTACTACTTAAATTTTGCCTTCTTTTGAAAAAGTAGCAAAGGCATATTAACCTATAATTTTATTTTATTTTTCAGGAATTTCAAAATGAGTTTTTGAGGAATAAATCTCCCTACTATTTGCCATCATTTTCTATCAAAATCACACAAATAAAAAATCTAATTGTGACAGTATTGCATGGGATCAGTACCAAGCACTGAAATTATCAAACAATACCTTTATTTATGTTTTTAGATCAGCATTGTAAGTCTCTCCTACTTGGAGATTTATGCTATAGAATGGCTTGCTAAGCTCCTCCTCAATTATAATTTCCCAGATTTTTTGGCTGATGGAGGCGGAGTACCGCAAGCCGTTCTATAGCATAATTATTCATGTAGGTGGGACTTACAATACTAATCTAAAAGCATAAGAATAGATATCTTTCGGGTTTTTTTTTCAGTGCTAAGTACTGAAATCTGTAATCTGTGATAGGAAAATCACTTTTTCCACCATAAAATGCACTGTAAAATGATTGATGTGCGTCCACAAAACCTCACGAAATCTTAAAAAATATACCATATTTGTTACCTTTTTTTTTCCTCAATCCATAGATAAAAGATGCGTCGAGAAATTATTGCTTACTTTGCTTTTGAATCAAAATTGCGGGAACAATTTTTCGATGTTATTCTCCATATCGTTTTCTAATATCACGTTCATAATTTATGCTAATGTGTTTTGTGCAATCAAAATTAAAATTCTCAAAAACTACAAGGGATAGCCCTATGGGGTTGTACGCAATGGTGACGTGGTCTTATATAATAAATCTTATTTGTTAACTGCAGCAGGAGCTTGTGTTTTGTGTAAGAATAGGAATTTGAGCAGGGTTCTCTCTGTTTATACTCTTTAGTATAAGGCACTTGACATAGATGGTCCACAGCAACTCATGAAGAGCTACTGATTCTGATTACAGGGTGTCTACTCAATCCAAGGAATCAAATTCCCTGAGTATTCCAGGTTTTTCCAGGTCGGATGAAAAAAAATTCCAGGTGCATACAAATTATACACATTATTATTTTATCTATTTATCCATCTGGAATCCCTTTTATGTACTTATTGATTTATGTTATTTTCGATTGTTCAAACTTGGTCGGCAGTCGGCACAGCAAAAAAGTTATTGAATATTACAGCAGAACAGATGCACATAGGTTGTTTAATATTAATTTGAACAATTTATGTTTAGTGAATGCACCAATAGTGGAGATACTTTAGTGCAATGTGTTCCTATGGTGGCTTATAGAGTCTCCCTAAGCCGCTATAGAAGTACATTATACTAACGTAATGTACTTCTATAGCGGCTTAGGGAGACTCTATAAGCCACCATAGGAACACATTGCACTTAAGTACCTCCACTATTGGTGCATTTATTCTACACATAATTTGCGAAAATAAATTATATCCAAGGGTGTAATATTGTATTTGGTTTTTGCAATCACATTAGTTATTCATACAGTAGCATGCATTACGTCAATCAATATTACATTCTTTTTTGGTATTTGTGTAGTATTTTTTTAATTCAAGAATATAAATATAAGTAAGAAATCTTTCTATACTATTTCGATAAAACGATGTATCAAAATTTGATAACAATATGCTTTCAAAAACAACATATCATTTTGATAATATGTTTGAGTTCAACTCTGTTTGGAAGATCAACACAGAATAAATCATGGTTTCACATGTCTAAAATCTCTTAAGGTCCGTTTAGACTATCTGATTTCTTGGTCTGACTTTGACCGCCGCCATAATGAAAAATCTGCTCGAATTTACTTTCGACACACTTTGTCGAACCCCCCTATTTGCTGGTGTTCACACTGCTTGCACATGTCGATAGAACTGCCAATTTAGATTTCAAAACAAAACTGTATCAGGAATCAAAAGTAAATACTTCCATCATGAATTACCGGAAAATTGCTCTAGTTTCGGCAGACGTATTTGCTTCTATTATTTTAAATAATATGAGGAAGAGAAGGTGAACTTTGTGGAGTAGGAAATAGTTGCTCAGGAGGAACACCATCAAGCGCTGCGATATGAAGATGAAAATGGATTTCAAAACTTCGCCAGGATGTCGATACCAACTTTAGACAAGCTAGTGGGAAAAGTTCTCACTAAATATACATGATTCATTGAGTTCTGAAAATTTATGTTAACAACTCAATTCTGCAAGGTCTTCAAACCTTCTGACGTCCCTGAAGTTTTGTTTCTGTTCTCCGGTAAAATATTTTTAAAGATCAACAATCTTTCCTGCCAATCTGTAAATTTCTCGGTAGTTCTACAGATTTATTTGAAACTCTGTGTGTTCTTCAGAAGCTCTGCAAATTTTCCTAAAAATCTACAAAGTTCCTGAATCCCTGAAGATTTAAGATCCTTGAAGATCAACAATTATCTCTGATGTTCACAAAATTTCTAATAATCTACAAACTTCTTGACAGTTCTGTAATTTTCTCTGCAGATTTTCATGATTCAATGAATATCTGCGAATATCTCTGAACATCTATACAATTTTCTAAAGAATTAAAAGATTATCAATAAACAGTTTCGGCTTGGCAGTCTGGCAATCACTCAATCAGAACAAATTAATTTTTTAATGTGTCCCTACGTTTCGGCTCTTATAAGGGCCTTCTTCAGGGGAATCAGAGCCGAAACGTAGGGACAAATTACAAAATTAATTTGTTCTGATTGAGTAATTGCCAGACTGCCAAGCCGAAACTGTTTATTGTAAAACCTCACAGTCGACACTCCAACACAATAAAAGATTATCTAGAAATTTTTGAGCTTTCCGGAAGTTTTAGGAAGTATTCTGAAGTTTTTCAAATTTTTCTGAAGCTGTGCAAATATCTCTAAAGATCAGCGAACTTACCTGAAGTTCTGTAAATGTCTTTGAACATCCAAGAACCGCAGCAAAATTCTGAAAATTTATTTAAACATCTGCTAATTTTTCAGTAGATTTACGATCTATCCTCTGAACTTTTCTGAAGATCCTAAAATTTATTTCAAATTCTGTGAAGTTTTCTGAAGTACTGTATTTCTGCTGCCCTGAAGTTCAATAACTTTCACAGTAGATCTCCGAACCTTTCTAAAGTTCTTTAAATTTCTTTGTGGATTCTTGAACTAAAGATCGGCGAACTTTCCCGAAGATCTGTGAGTTTTGCTGAAGTTTTGCAAATTTTTCTAAAAACGTACGAACTTTCTGACGTTCTACAAACTTCTCTTAAGGTCTACGGACTTCTTTTCAGGTCTACGGACTTCTCTGAAGTTCTTTAGATCTACACAGCTAAAAAAAAGTAGTGTCAATTTCCGTTACTATGATGCACGTAAATGGAGCGTCATATATCATACAAGTTTAGATTATAGATCGTGTAAATTTATGAGACATGTCATGTAATATCCCATATATTGTATACAACTGTCCACTTTTGTTTACAACATTTCTTGCAAGTTGCTAGTTTACGTGAAAAGGAAGTTTACAGGTATGAATGTTTGCATGCATGGATGTTTACATCGCCAGTAAAATTCAGAATTTTTTGGTGTGTATCTATTTCCGACTTCCATGGAGTTCTGCAAAATATTGTACTTTTGTACTTCGCTGCGATTTGTTTTTGGAATTGAGGTGCTTTTCTGACATTTAACGAATTTTTCTGAAGATCTCACATTTGTTGTGTGAAACTGTGCAACTTTCTGTCAAATTCCTGCAAATTTCGTTGAAGATTGCCTCAAGTTGTCAAAATTTATCTGAAAATATTTGAGCTTCTTTGAAGTTTTAAATGTCTCTCTCAAGATCTAAAAATTTTCCTGAAATCGTGTAAATATTTTTTTTAAACCGCCGAACTTCCATGAAACTCTGCAATTTTTACTGAAGAGCCATTAACATTTCTGAGATTCTTGTGATTTTTTTCAGAAATCCTGTATTTTTTTTTCAAAGTTCTGTAACTTTGTTCTGAAGATCTACGAACTTTTCTGATGTTGAATAATGTTTCGAGGATCTCCAAACTTCTGTGAAATACTTTATATTTCACTGTAGATTCTTGGACTTGTCTGAAGCTATGCAAATTTCCCTGAAGATTTGCAAAATTTCGCTTATAGTTTTACAAATTGATTTGAAATTATTTTTGCTTGCTTGAAGTTTTGAAAATTTCTTTGAACATTTATCTGAAGATCTACGACCTCTCTTATGATGTTGTTTTTATGAATTTCTGTTAATTACTTTTAATTTGTTTGTAGTTCTGTTCTCAAGATCTACGAACTACCTTGAAGCTCAACAAATTTCTCAGTAGATCTCCGACCCTCTCTGAAGCTCAAAAAAAAATCTATGTATGCTCTGAGACATGCTGTCTGGCATGCTTATTCTTATACAATACATGCTTCGTATGGTTCCTTTTGCCAGTCTCTCTTTTTCGGCTGTTTCCTTTTTACGACGATTTTGGTCCTCTACATACAAATCAGCGAAGAGCGAGCGTGACAAGACTCTCTGAATGAACTTGTCTTGTTCGTACACATTGTCTTAGATGTCAGATGCTTGCAAATCCAGTGTCCTTAAGAAACGTTTCGAGAAACTGAACGAAAAACTTCTTTTGAATTACGAATGGAGTGATAATTGGAAAATTCCCTGAGTGGAACCAAAATTCCCTGAATATTCCAGGTTTTTCCAGAAAAAAATAAAATTCCCTGTAAATTCCCGGTTTTCCATGTTTTCCAGGTAGTACACACCCTGGATTACTAGCGGTGCGGCTTCTTCCTTCATCTATGGATGCTCATTAGATTGATACAAAATTTGAAATTTTCGCTCCACAGTGCTTAAACGTTTCTAAATTGGGTCCTGCTTAGCCTCCCAAAATTTGAACTTCTTTAGTAAGAAACTGACTTGGCACAAACCATTTCAAGTTTATATGGGAATTACTATAGGAAAACTTATGTTTTTGATCATATCTATCTAACAATTCACCACATCACTATGCTTTTAAAAATGATAGCAGTGATTTTAGCAAATTTTCTCAGCTACAACTTTGTTGAAAACTATGCTTCAATTAAATGTAAGGAACAAAAGTTATTAATGATTCAAGTCACTGATGCAGAATACAGTGTTGCCAACAGAACAGCTGCTTGATCATGCCATAAGATTATCAATCTCTTAAACAATTAATAGCAATTTAATTTACCATTTGGCTGAAAAACAATGTTCCGCAAAGTTGTAGCTGAGAAAATTTCCTGTAAGAATTGTTATAAAAAGCAATAAGGGAAATGGGCAGAAGACCATGAACAAGAAGTTTAATTTTCCCATAGTAATTTCCATATAAACTTCGAATAGTTTGTGCCAAGTCAGTTTCTTACCAAATGAGTTTAAATTTTGGGAGGCTAATCAAGACCTGATTTGAAACCGTTTGAGCACTGTGGAGCGAAAATTTCAAATTTTGCATCAGTCTAATGCTAATGTGGGCTGCAGCTCGCTGCTTGCAGGCAGCCTTTCGTTGTTTACTGGAGAACACCACCACTCACCACGCGGTGATGACCGTTTGGTGAGACCGGTTGGAATTCAACTTTGAAAACTGATTTTCGCAGGCAAGCGGTGCTAATTTAAATAATCATAGCAACAGTTGCACATTCGTTAAATTTTCAAAAGTAAATTTTGAAAAGTGACAAAGTCTTAAATTATTCAGATGCGTAGATATATAACTGATAGATTGGCGATAAAATTATTGAAATTGGTCCAGGGGAAGCTGAGTTATTAACGTTCAAAATCTTTCATAATTTTGTTACATGTTCCATTTCCGGTTTTCACGAAGTTTACCCCCATATAAAAATCACAGACGTAGTCCTACGTCAAAATCTCTGGTCAAGTCTTCCTTCGGAAGGGAAGTAAAGCCGTTGGTCCCGGCTCATGTGTGTTGAATAGGTGCGATATTCTACGCAGGTGTGGAAGCTGCCTTCCTGTACATTCGATTGCCGTCAATATGGATGGCAAAAGATGTCCATCGGTGATTGGCACTAGATTCCGGAACACGGACCGACGTTAAATAAAGGAATAAACACTTTATCCATGGCTGCTACACTTCGCACGGGATGCTGTCAGATCACCTAGTCGATTTAACTAAACTTTGTGTCAATCATCAATTCAAGATCAACAATCGAAAATTTCTCAACTCAATTTAGTAAACAAACTTTTTTTTATTTGTAAGGCTCAATCGCGTTAGCTTTACTGAGCCGATAATTCATTGTTCTTTGTTTGTACCAACATTTACTTAATTCTATGCCTAGTAGGAGTTGGGCCGAATACTCGCGGCTTACTCGAGGTTAGAGGGGTACATTGTCGAAGGATAGGAAAAGGGGAGTAGCTTGGGAGTAGGGTTTCATTGTCTCATCAGAGCGTTGTCGCCATAGTAAACAAACCTTATAAGGCCATTTTGTAGTGAACCGAAATCCGCCAACGCAAACCAACAAAATGAACAGGAAACAATTCTGCTCTACTCGATTGTGTTGTAGATTTCGGTTCGCGAAAAAAATACCTCACAAAGATTGTTTACAAAATTGAGTTGAGGCATTTTCAATTTTTGATCCTGAATTCTTGACCCATAATTAAAAAGGGCCTATCAGTTTTTGTAAACAAAACTTGGTACGGCCTTTCCTCGCAAACCGAAGGCCATCCACGCAAAACAACGGCATCAGGGTAGGGGTGTAGGGGTAAGTTCCCCCTGTTCAATGACGTTAGCTAGGATGATGGGCTGAGAGTTATCCTTCAGACACAAACCATCGGTAGTATAGGGAGGAGGCAGTCAAAAAATTAATTGAGGACCCGGCTAGCTTTTGCTTACTGAACATATGATCGAAAATTTCAAATCCTTCACAAGAGCAGTTGTTGTCGTTGGGACCGAAATCTAGTAACAGCAAATTGATCGGGAATTCGTAATTTGTTTATAATATAAGGAGCTCGGTGGCCTAGTGGCAACCGATTTTACTTATTGAGCAGAAAATGATGGGTTCAATCTCAAACTCCTTCACATTATAGAGTTATACTGTACATCGGCTTTCTTTCATAATATCTATTCATAATTTTTATTTTAAATAAATTCGGTTGGACGGCCGGGTACGTAAAAGAAGTACTAGGGAAAATAGCGTGACTGAACTGTTTGAAATGATAATGAAATGAAATGAAATGTTTGCAGAGATCTCAGTAAAACTTTTGTTGCCGAGATTTGCACAGCCGAGCTCGGTTGAAAAAACTAAGTGTGTAGATGAACGCGTCATTGGGACGGTCCAATTGATATTTTTGGTCCCTATTGAAAATTTAGTCGATTGCTGAATTTATGTATGAGTTTTAGGGAAGACGTGTTGATTGGAAATCCATATAAAATACTTCTCAAGAGCAATTGTTGCCGTCGTCGGTCAGGTCGCCGCCGGGATCGAAGCCTAGTTAAAGTAAGTAGAACGGTAACTTGATCGGAATTCTTTTGTATGATAAGGATCTCGGTGGCCTTGTGGCGACCGATTTTGCCTACTGAGCAGTGGGTTCAAACCCAAGCTCCTTCGCGATATTAAATCGTTAGGATATCAATCCAGCATATCGTTTTCCAAAACGAATCCCGTTGCAATCCCAACCCTTATATCACAAACGAAGCGACAGACGGAGCGGCTCGAAAACTTTGGTGACGCACCTGCTAATGCAATTTTTCAGTGTACCACATGGCAACACTACTACTACCATGTGGCACAGCAACACTACTAATGGATTGTACCACATGGCAACACTAAATGTACTAGAATGTTTTGGTTCTATCTCTTTCACTCTACTCTAAACTGAAATGCATAAAAAATTGACAAAATGATACACTCTTTGCACACTGTGAAAGATCACATTGCACACAAAATCAACTATGTTCAAATCAAAACAAAAATACTAGCCCATCTGGTGGCTGATGGCACAAGCTTCTAAGAAAATTCTATTACAGCGAACCACATTATTTTAATTGATTTCTTCGCCAGTTAGTCGTCTGTCACTTCGTTTGTGCTTATATCCAACATACCAGTGATTTCTCATGACAGTGCAGAGTGGTCTAAAAGTGCCAAAAAAAAAAACGGCGCCGGTGGTGTAGTGGTAAGCGTGATTACCTCTCACCCCAGCGGGCCTGGGTTCAATCCCAGTCGGCGCCGCCGGGATGTTCTGAGGCATAGCATCTCTGATCACGCCTTCCTTCGGATGGGAAGTAAAGCCGTTGGTCCCGGTTCATGAGTTGATGGGTCGATAGGTAGGGTCCAGGTGTGGGAGCTGCCTTCCTGGCACGTCGGTAGCATTGGTGCTCAGCACGGAAAACAAGATCGACGGAAAAAACAAACCAAAGGAAAAAAAATACAAGTGCCAAAACGTGCGTTTTTAGTTTAGGCAAAAACGGTCCATTTAAGCCATATAGGGTCTTCGGAGAAGTTTGTGCACTTAAATATCCCTTTATTTTGAGCTTAGCCATTTCATGATTAATTCATCTAGCAGGGCGGCGATGAAAAATTGCTTTTTTTTGTTTGTCGAAATAGCAAAATGGTGTCTTGAGCAAAGTTTAAGACAATATTAAAACAAACATTTTTGCTAAAGACGTCAACCCTCTATCTCTTATGTTTACATAGAGATGTAATTTTATGGTAAGAGCATTCAGAAAATCATTTTTTTGCAAATAACTTATCAGGATGCAAGTTTTTGACAATAGTATGTTCTACACAATTTGTTTTTTTAAATACGCCATTTTTTCTTGGGAAGCAAGTCCTTCAATATTTCTTGCAATATTCAAGGTTTTGATCAAAAATTAGCACCATTTCCAAGCCCAATGCAAACCAAATCATTAATCTTCTTTAATATTCTCTACCGATCTACTTATTACCAAACTATAGGGTCACAACTTCCCGTATACTTGTGCTACAATTGTTTTTTTATGTACTTGGACTGTAAGTCCGTTTCACGTTTGAGCTATATACCGCATCTGTTATGACCAGAGATGCCAGATTTTTTTCAGAAGTCTGCGAAAAATGTCTGTGAATTCCAGAAATGTCTGTAATTGGGCTGCATAAAGTTAGCAGAAGTTTTGCGCGTGAGGGGGGAGGGGCTGGTCATGTAATAGATACGAAATACCTGCTTTTAACTAATTGAACCTTATTGGAGTTGGGAATGCATCCATTTGCGCCGTCTACGTTAAATGGAATTAATAAAAAGATAAAATAAGATTACACGACAAATGAGGTGGAAGTTGAGATTAGTTCACTTATATTCTTGAAAACGTAGTTAACTCATACACTGAGATAAAAACATCCTGAGCTTTTACATGAATTTGTTTTCTAATATGAGCAACAAATCGATTTACCTACGAAATTAGTACACGGAAAAAATTCATGTAGTTTCTATTGGGAATTCACATAATATTTTTCCATTAACAAAACCAATGCTATCTATCTGAATTTCACATAACATTCATCATATACACTGAAACCTCCGTTTACGAAGTCTTTTTTTACGCAGTATTCAATTTACGTCTCTCTTTTTACGAAGTAAATCCCAAATAACGAGGTTTTTTTTTACGAAGTAAATTCCAAATAACGAGTTTTTTTTTGTGATTTTGTGAAACTGGGATATACTGTCAAATACCCCATAATGTGGGTATTTTTAGAATAAGAATGACGTGTAGGGACCGAATATCGATGTATGACACCATTTTGAAATCCAAAATGGCGGCTTCCGGTTACAGAAAAACTTGGAAATTCTGCCAAATACCCCCCAATATGAGTATTTTTGAATTGAAGTGACGTTTAGGGACCGGAAATCGATGTCTGACGCCATTTTGAAATCCAAGATGGCGGCTTCTGGTAATAGAAAAGTTTGGAAATTCTGTCATATACACCACAATATGGGTATTTTTGGAATTGTAGTGACGGCTTCCGGTTACAGAAAAATTGGCAAATACCACCAAGTCATCCTGATTCTTAAGATACACATATTGTAAGTTATTTAACATTATTTTTATGTTTTTATGTAACCGGAAGTCGCGATATTGAATTTCAAAATGGCGTCAGACATAGGTTTTCAGTCCTAACAAGTTACCCCGATTCCAAAAAACCCATATTGTGGGGTATTTGACAGTATTTTCTAGTGTTTCTGTAACCGGATGTCACCATCTTGGATTTCGAAATGACGTCAGACAGAATTCCCGATTCTCACAGGTCACCCCGATTCCAAAAATATCCATATTGTTGTGTATTTAACGGTATTTTTCTGTTTTCCTGTAACCGGAAGCCGCCATCTTGGATTTCAAAATGGCATCAGATATCGATTTCTGGTCCCTGCACATCACTCCGATTGCAAAAATACCCATATTGTGGGGTATTTGCCAGAATTTCCATGTTTTCATGTAACCGGAAGTCAAGTCACCATCCTGGATTTCAAAATGGCGTCACACATCGATTTCCGGTCCCTACATGTCATTCCGATTCCAAAAATACCCATATTGTGGGGTATTTGCCAGAATTTCTATGTTTTCCTGTAACCGGAAGTCACCATCTTGGATTTCAAAATGGCGTCACACATCGATTTCCGGTCCCTGCACATCACTCCGATTCCAAAAATACCCACATTGTGGGGTATTTGGCAGAATTTCCAAGTTTTTCTGTAACCGGAAGCCGCCATCTTGGATTTCAAAATGGCGTCAGACATACCCATATTGTGGAGTATGTGACAATATTTACAAAAACCTCTTTTTACGAAGTAAATCCCAAATAACGAGTTTTCATTTTACGAAGTAAATCCCAAATAATGAGGTTTTTTTACGCACTAATTCGATTTACGAATCCCCGTTTTGGTTCGTAAATGGAGGTTCCAGGGTAGTTCTATATGATGAATCACTTATATGTCAAACGTTCATTTGATTTTGTGGTGCAATTCCCAATTATGATATCACACGTTGGGCACTAAAACTGCATCCGAGAGTGGGTGTTCTCGAATAAGAATATGGAAGAGGATGGAAACACACTGTCCGTTTCATTCAAGGGGGACGAAATTATTCCGTTTTACATTTCATATAACTTAAAAATTTCGATTTTTTTAAATAAATTCTAGTCTTAATGAATAATAATAAGCACTTGTGATGTGAACTGTCACTTTCTTGAGCATCTGCTTTTGTGATTGTTGCATGTTCAAACTCTGGAAGCAACGATATTTGCCCGGAGATTTGGCAACAGAATTGATGGCCAAACGTGACCAAACCCAAGACCAAACGATAGGTGCCATCGATGCTGATCTTCACCGGATGCCTGAGATTGGGGAAATCTGTTGAGGTAGTGATGGAAATCAGTAATGACCTTGGAGATATCCGAGAATTCCCAGTCGTGACATATACGTTTCCGCACTTCCTACAATGTGTGTAATGCGCTATATTATCACCTCAAAATCTCTAGCTGGCACAAAATATGCAATAATGAAACTGGAACTTCACATTTGATGCAGCAAACAGGGAGTTCCAATTTCATGAGTGATGTCACAACTGTGTCAGAAATTTGAGCTCCAGAACACTTGAAGTGATAGGGTATCTCAGCCATCATCAGGCAATTTGTGACTCTTCAAGGTATCACCATAAATGATTTTTGAACAGATTTATCAACCAACAATACTAAAGGGTGAATCCGTAAACTTGTAATGATCATATCATGCAAACTGAAGCACGCCTACGCAAACCAATTCCACCATTGGATAGGAGAGAATTTTCCCAAGCCGACGGTGTTGTTGATTTGGCAAAGCGAGCTTTGATTTGCGAGAAAAAAGCATTACAAGATTTGATTTCAAAAGCTGATCCGCCTTTTTTAAATTTTTGGTTGAGATTTCACAACGTTCCTTTCTTATAAAAAAACGGCTGTCATCGTTACCTGTCATGATACTTATAGAGATATGACCGATAAAAATTGATATTATTTGGTTTTAGAGATTTAAGCACAATTACGATTAGAGTAATTTTTGGCAAAATTTGAATAAATCTGGGAATTTCATGCCCCTCTGTTTCATTCAGTTTTTCGGTGACAGTGACTATAGACAGTCAAGTAATAGACACTGGCGTGCACAGGGTGGGGCAAGGTGGGGCAATTGCTCCTCCATTTATACATAAAAATTTTATTCCCACATTTACAAAATCATGATATAAAATAACTTGATTCCTTGATAACTTGATATGAAGGTAAAATAACTTCATTTCATAATATAAGGGCACTGAAAACCTTTTACTGCGCCAATTCCTTTGAGATGGTGCCTGAAAATTGTTTCACAAAGGTGCATGAAGGGACAAACTTTAATGAATTTTTTAGGTTAAAAAATTGCACCACAGTGAATACAAAACATTTTATTGTAATTCTTTTTTTTTCAAGGATGTTCATGGAGGGCTAAAAGAAGTGGGTAAATTTAAGATTGATAAAATTCACTTTCGTGGTGGTAAATCGAAGAAAAAGCTTTTTATTGAATATTTCTGGTGAAAATATATCATCAAGGTGGTGCATGGAGGGACTAATCAAAGCTTCATTGAAAATTTATGGTGGAAAATTTGAAGAGGCAAAGCCTAAAAATTACACCACGAAGGTGCATGGTGAAACAAACTTCACTGACAATTTTTGGTGCACCTGGTGAATGAAGGAGCAAAATTTCTGGTGCAAAATTTGCATCGCCGTGATGAATGAAATGAACAGAAGATTTATGGTGGAAAATCTGCACCGTTCTGGTGAACGGATGGGCAAGCTTTTCGGAAAAGATTTTGGTCTTAAATTGGGATCCCTTGCTGAATAGAGATACAAACTTTAATAATATTTTCTGGTGTAAAATTTGCATCATTCTGATGATTGGAGGGAAGCTGATTTACTGAACATTCTCAAAATATGAAAATAGGGGCAAGCTTTATTTGGTGGAAAACTTGCAACATTCTGATGATAGCTATATTGAAAATGTCTGGTGGAAAATGGAAAAAGGAAATCTGTACTGATCAGAAGATTGGAGAAGCAATGTTTATTGAACATTAACGGTGGAAAATTTGCATCGTTCTGGTCAGTTGAAATTTTATGGGGGCAAGTTTGTATTGAAAATTTCTGGTGTGAGATTTGCAATAATCTGCTGCATGGAGGGGCAAGCTGATTTGAAAATTCCTGATGTAAAAATTGCACAGTTCTGATGAATGAAGGGGTAAGCTTTATTGAACATTTCTGGTAGAAAAAATTCAACGTTTTGGTGCATGGACGAACAACTTAAACTTGACTTCCGAGAAGAACCTCAAGGTAATTGAATTCTGAGGACAGTTCTAGAAGAAAAGATTTCTGGGGATGATTTCATGAAAATTCTGCGAATAATTTCTAGTGCATCCTGCCGATAGTTCTAAGATAATTTCAAAAAGAATACCGAGAGAATCAAATTTTGAATGAAATTCCAAAGGGATGTAGAAGAAAATTTCAAGGAAATAACGAGGATAATTTCAAGCTCATTTTGGGAAAAATTTCTTGATAATTCAGAGGAAATTCTTCTGAAACTTCAGGGGAATTTCAGTTCCAAAGTGTTCTGAGAAAAAAAAAGTTCTAAAATATTCCGAAAAGAACCTCAATGATATTGAATTCTTAGGACAGCTCCAAAAATTTTCTGGGAAGAATTCTAAGAAAATTCTGCGGATAATTTCTAGTGCATGCTGCAGATAGTTTTAAGATAATTTCGAGAAGAACTCTGAGAAAATCAAATTTTGAGTGAAATTTCCAAGGGATTTTAAGTAAAATTTCAAGCGAATTCCGAGGAAACGGGAAACCATTTCTGAAGGAATTTCAGTCATAACGTGTTCTGAGAAAAAAATCATGAGGAGTTCTAAATATAATAGCAGTGGACTTCTGAGAAGAATTTCAAAAGAGCTATTGGGAGAGTTCTTCAAAATCCGAGAAGAACATCAAGGATATTGAATTCTGAGGACAGTTCCAAAAAAATTCTGTGATGTATTCCAAGAAAATTTAGCGGGTAATTTCTAATGAATCCTGTAGAAAGTTCCAATATAATTCCGAAAAGAATACCGAGAAAATTAAATGTTGAGTGAAATTCCAAAGGGATTTTGAATAAAATGGCAAAGGAATACCGATAATTTCTAGCTCATTCCGGGAATAATTTCTGGATAATACTGAGAAAATTCTTCTGAAACTCTAAGGGAATTTCAGTTCCAAGGTGGGCTGAGTAAAAGTCAAGAAGAGTTCTAAAAATAATTTCAGAGGACTTCTGAGAAGAATTGTAAAAGAGTTCATAGAGTTCTAAAAACGTCAAGGAATTCTGAGGATGGACTTTTTCGAAACTGTACAAAGTTTAAAGACAGCTTTTGGATTCCCTATTTGAAAAAAGGTATTAGTTTGCCGTTGATCCCTGGTCAATTGTTGTCTCACTAAAAATTGGTGTAAAAATCTTCTCTGAAAATTTCAAGTCATTTGTTACCGAGGTTAAAAATTTACAGCTGTTTATGTGCGTTGCAATAAATTCGGGTTTGTCCTAAATATCATCTCTAAAATATGTTGAATGTTCGGTATCATTTTCTGTTACCCCAACTGGCGGTACTTAGGGACAGGGTTGACATGCTCAATCCTTCGCACATGTCGTCATTCCGTTAACAATCATGTACTCGCTTGTCAAAATAGTTTGGTGCGCTCCACTCCAATTTTCGCTGAAAATAACCAAGTTTAACGTACTCGCAACGGTAATAGTAAAGTGTAACTACAACAGCATATAAGGGTTTACAAAACCTTGACCTTGACCTTGTCAAAAATAAACTGTAACGATGCCTTCAAAATATACAAAAACGTACAGCACAAAATTTCAGAAAGGTAACTGAATACAAGATGAAACCAGTACCTTGAAGAATATATTTTCTTTGGTTTATATTTTTAACCTGTAAAGAAGAGCATGACGCAAAATATTATTACAACATTTTTCTATCAAATATTAATCGAACTGTAACTTTAACTTCCAAGGAATCTTAGAAACTTGAAAAACTATTTTAAATGATATTCTGGATTTCCGAAGCCAATTATACACAAAAACATTATGCTGCCGATCTTTTCGGGCGATCTAAACTGTCCTAATCCTACAGGGTTCAGAAATTGGAAGAAAGCGACCAAGTTGCTGGACAAACACAATGGCAGTGATACCCATGTTGGTAGTATAGAAGCGTGGAAGAATTTCAAAACCAGGAAGGGTATCGACGAAGCACTGGACCACCAAAAAACATCTATGATTGCTGCTAGAGAGGCAAAGCGACTACAGAATTGCTTTATAATGAAACGTTTCATCGATATTGTGCGCATACTTTGCAAAGGTGGCCGACCACTTCGTGGACATTCGGAAGGAGCGAAAAGTGTGTCACCCAGTTGGTGGCTAACTACGATCTTGTGCTGGAAAAACACTTGGCGGAAGGCGCCTAAAATAGCCAGTACACAAGTACCGTATTCAAAATGACATGATTACGTCGTTGCACAATGTAATGACGAACCGATCTTCATCGATATCGTCGATTGGATTAAATTGCCAATTTCCATTGGCTGTCTGAAGGTAGTTTGCATTGAAGAAGATGAATCACAACCGGAGCAAAAAATAAATAAAATTAGCTAGATTAAACAGTAGGGAAATAGTGGGAGGTGGACTATTCCCCATCCCCAGATTAAATGCACCATAGAAAAAAATTGCCCCTCCTTAACAAGATTCCTGTGCACGCTAGTGGTAATAGACCAGCCAACGTGAGTTGCCGTATCCAAACAAACCGTCAAATCGTATGAAAACGATTTGAATGTATCACACGTGTAATTTGATTAATGATTTCAAACAGTTTAACCTAATAAATTTTGAAATTTTCCCTTGATTATAAAAGTCTGTAAATAGGGGAAATGTAGGTAATGTCGGCCTACATGTCCCTAATTTGGGCCCATCGCTAAAAGTCTGCTATTTATCAATTTTAACTAGATGAACGCATTATTGGGACGTTACTAATGGATATTTTCGGTTGCTATTGAAAATTTAGTTGATTGCTGAATTTATGTATGGGCCCAAATTAGGGACACTTAGGCCGACATTACCTGCATTTCCCCTATCTGTGAAAAAAAAGTCTTTAAATGTCTGTAACGAAAAAAAAGTCTGTGAAAAAAATAAAATTCTGTAAATTCACAGACACGTCTGTAAATCTGGCATCTCTGATTATGACTCAAACGTATGTAAAAATTGACACTCGTATATGTCACTCTCAGAGCACCTAAATTTACAGTTGCCGCAGAAAAGTTTTCTTGTTACATCGTTCGTAAGAAAAGGAAATCACACAAAGCCACTTAATTGATTTAAAATTCCCAGAAACTTAATCGACTTGAAGATCCCCGGAAAACAGCTTCCTCTGTAGCAACCACTTGAACCAAAGCTACCAGTTGGCATTCCCAGAGCCAGCATGATTTTTCCACGGACGCTTCCGATCGCTCATTTTCCGTTTTTTGCAACTTTTGTTGAAAGAACTGTCGAAAAGCAATTTGCCGCACCATTTACCCATTTCGGCCATTTAACGCTTTCGCCGTCGTTGTCGTCGTTGTCGTCGTCGTCGTAGACCGAACGGCGTCCTTGGCCTCGTTGTTCCATCCGTCGCGTCGTCGCTAAGAGCTAAGAATCTGATGATGCCCCATTAACCGGAACACATTAACAGCCCATTTCACGGATACTGTTTGTAGCTTTTTTACGAGAATTGTACGAAAGGAAGAGCACTTCCACAAACACCTGAGCGTTGTATGGATCACGCACCGATGCGATGGGTTTTAGCTCAGATTATCTCTATTCGGGTCTCTGACGTTAATTTAAATTCGAAACGATGTTTTTTTTCTATTGCTGAACAGTTGCATTCAAGCGGAAACAGCAAATTGAGTCTATTTACCAAACCGACATAAACCAAAACCAGTTGTAGTTGCAATAAATTTCCACATTATGAAAACGATTTTGCTTTATAATGAATTATCGGTTTTAACGACCACTTTCAGGCTTTTGTGATTCAATACAAACACTTCATTTCATCGATACCAAGTGCCGGTAGTTTGTTCGAGTGGGGCTACGAGGGTGGCAATAAATTTGTCCATGAATAGAACAACTGAACCAACATGCGGAACACACACACATGCGTACACACACACAATATTTAGTGGCTCCCAGCACTTTGATCCCTTTTGTTTGTTTGATTGTTTTGTTTATTTGCATGCAGAGCTTAGTCGCGACGCATTCCGGGTCAATAAAACGAACCGCGCCACACACATGTGCTGTGCTGAGCTTGAACAATACGGTTGTCCCTACAGGCCAACACGAAAGCCATAACTATTTCCCCCCTCATATACAATTTTGGAAACCATACGCATAAGCTCCACTCGTTTACTGTGTGTTTGTGTGGTAAACGATATAATCTAATCATGATTGCTCAATTCAGCAAATTGTTCGTGCGTAATTGATTTTTGGTCGTAAAATCCTCTCCACTTTCGGTTTTCCGATTTCGGTCATAAAGCTCCGTTTACCACCGATTTTGGTTCCATGGCACAGCACATACGCGACCAAGTGTGGAGTCAATTGGAGGGGAAGACTATCGGCAGGCTATGAGGGGGATTTGCTGGGGAAATAGATTAGTATGTACTTGTGTTTGATTGTTATGGTTTATGGTGGCACTCATAATTACTGGCACTTGCGGTTGGGTTTTATGAATTGAATAACTCAGAAGTATGAAGTACCACTAGTGGTCGTTGATAACTTATAGACATACACAAACATGAATTCAGTTCGAATGCTTGAAAGGTTAACGATAAACCACTTCTGTGCACGAGAGCTCACGGGAAAGGTCGTAGGCCTTATCCTTAGAGACTGTCCATAACGGTGGGTCAAGTTTGTATGGGAGATTACATCCCCCTGTTCCCTGTTTGTTGTAAAGAGAAAGATTAGTAACTCTTTAAAAAAAAAAATCAAATCGGTTTGCAGTCTTCAAAAAAGTTGTTTTTTATAGTATTCTCAATCTAAGTCCAAGATTCCATAAAAAATTTAAAATTCTACCGCAAATCAAGATTATAAATCATTTCCAGCCCAAATCGCTAATCGGTTGGACATGAGTGTTTCCGATTTTAATGAAACATTTTTCATATGTTCGCTGCTACCAATGGTTGCATTTACCATTTAAATATTTTTTTTCTTCACTGTAAGTTTTGAAAAGGGCGTATTAAAAAATGGATTATATTTCTTCAAAAACCATAACATGAAAACTATTGATCTGATAAAAATGAAATCTAAGAAGAACTTGTAGCTAATTAAATTGTCTTTGATGCTAGGCTGTATGCACTCGACTAATACGATGAGCCTCGAAGTACTCGCGGGTGTTCTCCCACTGACAGATCATTTCGCTGAGCTGTCTTTCCGGTTTCTCATCCGTTGTGAAGTAATGAATCCTTTGGTAATGGAACACTTTGAGAAGCTGCTCGACCGAAATCCTCAAACAAGATTCATGAGTTTGTACTATGAGTACATGACGCTGGAGGTTGGTCCTTCTTCATTAATCTCCAATCGTGATTGCTTTCAAGCCTTCTATGGTAAAAAGGTAAATGAATCATTAAACAATGACGATGTTCCTTAATAAGTAAAAAAAATCTCCTTAAAATAGATCGGGTTGCTCCTTAAATGATTGATCAAAATACGTTAAAAATCTTAAAATGCTCAGTAAATATTTAAAGTACGCTCCCTAAAATAGGGAAAACTGTACATTAAGCATTTGAAAACGCTCCTTAGTATGCACCGCTTTGCACCATTTTGAAGTGTAATTTTACCATATATCATCGGAAAAGTTGCTGTAGAAAGGTTCATAAGTACCATGAAATCAGCTGAAATGTTCAGTAAAAATGCACAAATGCACACAATGATTTACTGAACATTTCAGCTGATTTCATGGTACTTATTAACCTTTCTACAGCAGCTTTTCCGATGATATATGGTAAAATTACACTTCAAAATGGTGCAAAGCGGTGCATACTAAGGAGCATTTTCAAATGTTTAATGTACAGTTTTCTCAATTTTAGGGAGCGTACTTTAAATATTTACTGAGCATTTTAAGATTTTTAACGTTTTTTGATCAATCATTTAAGAAGCAACCCGATCTATTTTAAGGAGATTTTTTTACTTATTAAGGATTATTTCATCTGTTTTATTGAGCAAAAGTAGGGCTGCCAGCCTTCTATAGTTCCTCTGTAAATTTTGATCTGACCATGATGCAAGAAATCCATGGAATACCAGATCACCATCGGTCGATGGTTGTTCCCTCAATTTTTACAATCAAGTACCACCATGTAAGTAACGATAAAAGATTTTTCACAGATGGGTCAACCATAAATGCTTCCACTGGATTTGGTGTATTTAATCAATTTCATAGCGCCTCCTATAAACTGCAAAAACCATGCTCCATATACGTTGCGGAACTCGCAGTTATATTTTACGCAGTAGAGCGAATTGCCTCACTACCTTCTGACCATTATTTCATTTTTTCGGATAGTCTTAGATCATTGGAGGCTATTCGTTCAATGAGGCCGATGAAGCACTCCTCGTATTTCCTGCCTGAAATACGATCTAAACTGGGTGCTTTATCTAACTGCTCCTTTACTATCACCTTAGCTTGGGTCCCATCTCATTGCTCACTTCCGGGTAATGAGAAAGCAGACTCGTAGCCTAAGGTGGGCGCTATGGAAGGCGATATTTTTGAGCAATTTTCGCCTTCAACGAATTTTTCTCCATTGCTCGTCAGCAAGTCCTCATCAGTTGGCAACAAAAATGGAATGATGGTGAATTGGGAAGATGGTTACATTCTATTCTCCCACAGGTGTCGAACAAACCATGGTTCAAAGGGCTGGACATGAGCCGCGACTTTATACGCGTTATATCAAGGCTTATGTCCAATCACTGCTCGTTAGACTCGCACTTCTATCGAATTGGGCTCTCAGGCAGCAATTTGTGTGCGTGTGGTAGTGGTTATAACGATATCAGTTATATGCATGTTGTTTGGTCATGTACCTTACACCGTGTTGCCAGATTTGAGTTATCCACATCCCTCAGGGCCCGAGGAAAACAACCCGCGATACCCGTTAGAGATGTCTTGGCGAGCCGAGACCTCGACTATTTGAATTTAATTTATGTGTTTTTAAAACGGATAGATTTGAGGATTTAGTAGTTAGTGTCATCTTGTGTTCCCTCAAGTTGTTAGCTGCCCATCGGTGTACCCCCATGTTTGTCTTTTTCATCAGCGTGTCGCCTAGTTCGAGATCAAGAGCACATTGCTCTCCAAAACTTGTGTTCACAATCCTTACCCAGCCATCCATTTGTTACAATTTGTTACTCCTAACCTCGAGATAGCCGCGAGTAATCGGCCCCCGCTTTACTAACGTTAGTTTTTTGTTAATATTTTTTTGTTTTTCAATGTTTGTTAATATTTACAAGTTGATGAAATTGCATAATTTTTAGTAAAATATTAATTTATTTGGATTTTACGCATAATTTTCGATTAATTTGTACATGACAATTTATCTTAAGTTCAGCCGTTCTCAAGTTAATGCGGATTAATAATTATGATAACAATAGTTTTCAAACATCAGAGGCAAACCAGTCTTTAGGCTAAAAACCTCTTAAATAAAGAAAAAAAAAAATCAACATGTTATAACATTTTCAAATGTTAATCGTGATGTCCAGCAACGAGATGTTTTTTCCATGCTCTTCCTTCACTTGCTTTCCGTCGATCTTGTTTTCCGTGCTGAGCACCAATGCTACCGACGCCAGGGAGGCAGCTCCCACACCTGGACGCTACCTATCGACCCATCAACTCATTAACCGGGGACCAACGGCTTTACTTCCCATCCGAAGAAAGGCGTGATCAGAGATGTTATGCCTCAGAACATCCCGGCGGCGGCGACTGGGATTGAACCCAGGTCTGCTGGGGTGAGAGGTAATCACGCTAACCACTACACCACCGGCGCCACTAATTATAACATGCTAAAACGGTTGTCAAATAATTGCAACACGGAAACCACCATCAAGATAGCGCTATAACATGTTAAAGGGCGAACACGAAATTATTGCGACACCGAAAATGTCATGTCAATTTTCTTATAATGTTTAGAATCAAACCAAAATTTTAGGGTAGTTTTATACATATATTTACTTCAAAAATCAAAAGAAAAGTTAATCGATGGAGCCTTGAGTGTAAAATTGAACGCATTTTCGCTTGATGCCCTCCATCAAAGTCTTTACAGTGTCATCCGGTACCAGTTTCTCAGTTTTTTTTTCCATCTCTTAACATGTCCTTCTCGTCTTTGACTGTCTTCTTGCTCTTCCAAAGTTCCCGCTTCATTATTGCCCAGTACTGCTCCACCGGGCGCAGCTCTGGACAGTTTGGCGGATTCATGTCCTTTGGAACAAAATGGACAGAATTGGCCTCATACCACTCCAGGACACTTTTAGAATAGTGGCATGATGCCAAATCTGGCCAAAATAGCGGAGCTTCGTCGTGCTGCTGCAAGAACGGCAAAAGGCGCTTCTCGAGGCACTCAGATTTGTAGATCTCGCCATTTACTGTGCCCTTTGTCACGAAAGGCTCACTCCTCAGTCCGCAAGAGCAGATGGCCTGCCAAATGAGATATTTGGAGGCGAACTTCGACATTTTATTCTTCTTAAATTTGTCGTCCACATCGAACTTGCTCTTGTCGGTGAAAAACTCCAACCCCGGAATTTGCTTAAAATCGGCTTTTATATACGTTTCGTCGTCCATCACACAGCAGCCATATTTTGTCAGCATCTTCTCGTAGAGCTTCCGTGCCCGAGTTTTAGCCGTCGATTGTTGCCGCTCATCGCGGTTTGGGAAGTTCTGTACCTTGTATGTATGTAGTCCAGCTCTCTTCTTTGCATTCTGGACGTAGCTCTGCGACATGCCGATCTTTTTAGCCAAATCACGGCTTGAGACGTTGGGATTTGCTTTAATCATCCGCTTCACCTTTCCCTCCGTCTTTTTGTTCTCCGGTCCCGGTTTTCTTCATGCTCCTTTGCCGTGGTCCAACGTCAACCGCTCCTAAAACCGCTTCAACACTCTGGAGACGATTGAATGGTGAATGTTCAACATTTTTCCCAACTGCCGGTGCGACAGGTCAGGAAATTCCAGGTGTTTGGAAAGAATTTGTTCTCTCAACTCGCGTTGGTTCACCTCCATTTTCGTTGAATCGAAAAACACGACTTCGAGTTTGACAGCATGTACAAAATAAACATCAATGAGAAAGTGTGCAAAATTTGGTTGATTTTTACCCAATGGTAAGAAAGTTATGCCCTGTTGAATGTGTCGCAATAATTTCGTGTTCGCCCTTTAATACTCTGTAGTCTGAACAAGGCATTAGTAAACAAAGATTGATCAGTAGCCAAGCAATGCTTACTCCCTGGTGAGCTTTGTTTTTTTTTTTTCATACAAAGGCGGGTTAGTTGAAGGTACGTCCGAACCTTGTTTCTCCATGCTGTATCCTCTCAGTGTATTAATAGCCAGTCCTCCAAATGGTTGATCGCTTCCTTGATCGGTACGCTGGGAAAAAGATCTGTGACGTCGAAAGATATCATAATCTCGTCCTCGTTGATGTCTTCTGAAGATTGTAATTGCTGGTTGAACTTCTGGGTTTACTAACTGCCTTACTTTGTAACTGGTTCGGCATACTCTGGAAATCCGTGACTAGCCACTTCGCTAGTTTGTGGGTAGGGGAGCCAACTGCAGGCACGATCTCTTGCATTTCATTGCCCGGTTTGTGGACTTTGGGGAGACTCTTGATCCTAGGTAGAATGGGATCGGATTCTCGGAAACGACCTGCTCCTTCTCCTAATATTGATTTACACTTCTTCAGTGTTTTCTCCACGTGTTCCACTATGCTCTGTAAGGGGTCCACTTGAAGCTGCCTATACGGTCCGTTGTTAATCGTTGTTGTCCTTGTCGTCCTTGTCCATGATAACGATCGCCTTGTCTGCTTTCAGATAATGTACTGTTTTACTTTCCAGGTAATTTAAAATCCGAATTTCCTTTTCGTGACTGTGACTTTGTTCCTGTCCGTCCTTGATTCTGGTCGATGTGTTAGTCCTGACCGTATTCTGTGATGATGTTGGAAGTGTTTTGGTAATCGCTGTCATCTCGCCAATGATGATCTGCTCCACGTCTGGCTTGGTTGTACTGCGCTCTAGCCCCCTAACCCCTTGTTGAGGTGTGTCAATTGTTCTTCCGTGAATGCGGCCGTCGATCGGTTGACAACCAACCAATCAATGGAGTGAACCCACGGCGTCGTGGTGATGGTGGTTGGGATTTGCTCACCCGTTCGGTGTGTCATTCGTGTCCGTTGAGACTGTTTGGTTTCCTATCGTGCAGCTTCCGTTTCCTATTCGATTTGCACTCCTCTGCTACCTTGGCCCTAGATAGAAACTCCTGGAATTTAATTGGATACTCCCTGACCAATTTGAGATGCAGAGCATAACATTCCAAAGCCTTCATGTGCAGTTTGCTATATAGTCGTCTGATGTTATCCTTGATGAACTCTGCTTCCATCCTCTTTACTACACTATGTGGGGTGGCTGTCCGTACCTTAATCCTATGGCTAATGAAGCGATGCGATGGTTTTCTTCAATTTGATGAATTTGTTTGGCTTCGGTGGCTTGGTTGCCATGATTTGCTTATCCTTGACACGCGTATTTCGTCTACAATGTGCAGAATTTTTCAGTGTCTTGTACTTATCCCAAGTAAAAGTTTGGGTTTTATGAGGGTTCTGTAGACCATGATTTAGATTTGTAGAGTGCTTTAAAACCCCAATAAAACTTGCAATGTTACTTGGGATGCTCGACTACTCGGCTAGAAGTCTGCACATTGTAGACGAAATACGCAAGTGTGTCAAGGATAACCAAATAAGGTGGTGGAGTTAAATGGAAATTACTAATCCTCCTCTCCTTATCCAGGTATTCCACTAAGACGCCCACATTCATTATGAAACCTCAGGATATTTTTTTAAAGTTTTCATCAGGTATCATTCTAAAGGTATCCAGGTATTCCATATTCCATATCGAATCTCTCAGATTTTCTCTCATATGAAACACGGCAGTTTAAAAATTATTCCGAAGTCCTTCATGAGTTTTATGATCTCCATAAAGTCGTCTTGATATTTTTCAAGACCTCAGCTATTGTAGTGCAGATCTAATACTGTTTAAAGCATGCTTGGCATACACAGTTTTCGTCACGAACTGCTCATTTGCTAATAAATTTGCACACAGTTGACGAAACACAGTTCTTTTTGAAGCCGTATATAGTATTGAGTTTAAGCTTGCGTAAGATACGTAAAAAAAGTAGATTGTAATTTTAGTAATAAACTGTATTTGTTTTTGCGTTTGTTAAAATGAAGTGAGAAATGCTCGCTGCACAACTCGGAATTTAAGTTCCCTCCCCTTGGCTAGTTTTTACACCTTGCTGTTGGTGGGCGGGCTTAATTTCATGCTTTTTAGTGAAGTGTTGGAGACGGTAGGTTTATGGCCGGCGTTGCTGGCTCATGCCGCGATAGAATGGCGTCACGGGCAGGCAATGGGGATTACTAAGCTTCCCCTCTCTGATAAACCACTGCATGAGAGAACCAAAGATCTGGTCTAACAGTGATAGTATCACACTTGTTACTCCTTTGTTTGAGAGCCGCGTCGTAGTACGCTTACGTATAAGCACTGACGTTGGGTGTGATACCGGCGGGTTTTGCCGCAAATTACTCTTATTTTATTTATTTTTACGCAGATAGATTTATTTGGGTTTGCAATTAAGCCTCTTTTTCTCGCTTCGGTTGTCTCGCACGGCTTTCGGAATTCGCGCGGTTTTCGTAACTTACATAATTTAGATATTTCATTCGAAACGGATTTACTTATTCAATCGGTTTACTACGCGCACAAATCACAGGATTTTTTCTATAAATCTATATATGGCGGCCAACATAGACTAGTCCTTCTGCTGTATTGTCAAAGATAGAAGCAAAATTTATTCAAATGGGTCAAGGCTTGAAAACTAAGCTGTCACGCAGCTCCAGCTTGATACCCAATAAAAAAAAAAAGATACCAGGTTGTACAGAAATTATTCAAAAGACCTCGAAGTGATCATAGATCTCCAAAATAAACTCAAGCTATTTGTTTAGACTTCAGATTGATCAGGTATCGTTCTGTAGATCTTCAACTGCCCAACAATTCAACTCACATCTCCAAGATATTCTCAAAGATTCCAGATTTCAGATGTTCACTCATGATGCAAGGTGGCTCCGAGAATATTTCAACGACCATCAGATAATCAGAGATCTTTATTTTCTACAAGTTTTGTTCTGAAAATCTTCAACAATGCAACACTTCAAATCAAATTTGCAACTATGCAATCAGTCACCACGTTTGGTCCCTCACAGCCCAGGATGGTATGGTATGGTCACCTCAGAATTCCTTCAACAACTTCTTTCTATATCACTTTGTTTATCTCCACCAAACAAAAAATGTAATTGGCTCAAAATGGTTAAAATGCATCAATAGTTATTGTTTGCTTCTTGTTTTTAGTAACCCAAATCCATACAATACTACAGAAAACTAATTATGGCCCCGGATAATTGAGCCCTGCATAATCGAACCCTCGGATAATCGAAGCCCCGAATAATCGAGTCCGATCTGTACTGTCAAATACCCCACAATATTTGTATTTTAGGAATCTAGATGATGTATAAGAATCGAAAATGTATGTCTGACGCTATTTTAAAATCCAAAATGGTGGCTTCTGGTTATAAAAAAAAAATGAAAATTCTGTTAAATAACCTAATTTAAAAATATTTAATTTAAAGATTTGTTTTCAATGGGAGAATATTATAAAATAAATACACTCGTTGAGAAAATTCTTAGAAATTCATAGGAAAAAACCATTTTAGATGTAACGATTGGAAAAATTATGGTTACTGTTTTTTTTAAGGTTGGTTACGTCTTTTGGCAACATATTCGGGGTGCAATTTAAAAAAAAACAAAATCGACCGCGTTACGAAAAGTGGTCAGGTTTAGACCACTTAGAACTCTGTCAATAGCGAATGGATTTTAATTCTTAACAAGCCAATCGATTGTAAATTTTGTTAAAATGTACACTTTATTAATTTTCAAAAGGTCACATTGTTCTCCAGTACACAACGAAAGGCTGTCCGCAAGCAGCGAGCTGCAGCCCACATGAGCTTCCATTCGACGAAGAAGGAGGAAGAAGCCGCACCGCTACTGATCGGGTTCAGTTGCTCGTCGTGAGCCGCTGTGGGCCATCTATGCCATGCACGACACCCTCGTTCCAAACAACATACAGCTCGCCAGCCTCATCCGTGTTGAACACGCTAATAGCTCAGCATTACTCAACTATCACGACAAAACGGTCCTTTTCAGGACCACCATAAATGATTGTTTTTTTTTTTTTTTTTATCCATTTCGTTTATTTGGAAGGCTCAATCGCGTTAGCTTTACGGAGCCGATAATTCATTGTTCACTGTTTGTAACAAAATTCACTTAATTCTATGTCTAGTAGGAGTTGGGCCGATTACTCGCGGCTTACTCGAGGTTAGAGAGGTACATTGTTGAAGGATAGGATCAGGGGAGGAGCTTGGGGTAGGGTTTCGTTGTCTCATCAGAGCGTTGTCGCCAGTATGAATAGTAGTGCTGTTCTAGCTTCGTCTGGAGTTCGACCGGCTATGGTGACCAGTGGGCGACGATGAGACTCATCGAGACGGGGGGACAAGACAAACAAAAACTAATAAAGAGAGACAAAAGACAAAGGAATTAAATTCTTATACTAGACATTTGAAGAAACACATAAACGGACTGCATGTAGCAGACATCGCGAGTTGCCAACAAGTCTCTGATAGGAACATAGGGTTGTCTTCCTTGGGCCTCGAGGGTAAATAAATGATTGTTGTTTAAGAGTTAATTTTCAAAGCTCTTTAATAATGTACACAGCAGCCAAACGTTTGTGGTGAAATGCGCAACAGTATTGAAGTGGTACATACAAAGTCTCGCAATACAGATATACCTCGATATAACGTAACTGTCATTTTTGACTTCCATCGCAGATTTCTCGCAATCGATCATTCAATCAAACAAAAGAATAACAACATCGGACAGATGAAACAATACCCAATCTATTGGGAATGATGATTTGTATGATTCAATTGTCAATGTCGAGATATCGTGTCATGCATACAACCTTTTAGTCTATTTTTTAGGGATTTTCAAACAAAACCACCTGCATGTTTAAACTCATCATTAAATGAGCACAAACATTTGTAAGACATTTTCAAATCTCGGACCCTCCGCCATTTAACGGAACTGGTTATTGTGTATCACAATTGCACTTTCGACTTCAACATCCCGTCAGCATTTCCTGCCAGCAGGCTCAAACTGTTCAATCTGCTCAATTGCTCATCCTATTTGGGATACTTCGCAAACCCACACTCACCCATTCGGATACGAGGCTGGATGGCTTCCGAAAGCATTCAACCGCACCAAATTACTCCGATTTCGATGTAAATTTATGAAAATCTCATCTCCAAATGCCACCAACTGGACAACGCGCACGGCGGGAGCCCCCAAAAGAAAGAGCAAACGGACACTTACGAAAATTATCTCCGTCGTCGTCAGCAAATGGGTGTTCCTTTCTCGATTCTCCTTCTTCATTCATTCCTGATGCCCAAAAGCTAAAGTGCAAATATTTGCTGATTGTTTAAGCGATAACAATTTCGAGCACCATCCTAGCTCCTGGGAGCGGCAGAACGCGAACGCTGCACTGTAGAGGGTCCCTTTTTGTAGCGGGTGGGGGTGGAAGAATTGTCGAAACTGAACAGGATATTGTTCGCTTCCGTCGTACCGTCGTCGTCGTCGTACCGAGCAAAGTTGAATACGCCGTGATGTCTACCTTCTGCTGGAGGAAATGGAAATTGGTGTCGCGTTGGCGTTCGTTCCGATGGCTGAGAATAATTCCATTGGATGCGATGAGTTGGTTCACTGGGGGGAGCCACTTTTACGGAGAAGTGGCGATTATTTCCGTGTCAATTAAGCTTCAACTTGGTAGATAGCTTCCAAACTCACACTTGATTTGGTTTGGATCATGACGAGCTAGGAATTTAGTTATCAGCTGAAGCGTCCGAAAAGGGTGAGCCGATCAAATTAACCAGACAAAAAAAAAAGATATGCCAAAACAAACTTGTATTCTAACAATGACTACCGACCTCAGAATCCTGGTGGGAAAACTTTTCCCCAAAGTACCAATTCCCATTCCGTCAACTCATTTAGAGAAATGCCAACAAGGCACAAAGCATGCAATTGAGGTCGGTTATTCTTGGCTGCCTCTCGAGCACCCTCGCCAACCCTGCTGTGGTTGTGGAAAATATGCTCCAAATGTGAAATCGACTCTCGAATTTGCTCCGCCTTGGAAGGGGTAGAACTAAGTGCCGAAAGTGTTTATCGTGTGTTGTTGTGCTGTTGCCGCAACTACTATGGCTGGCGTTAGTTTTGCTTTAAAGGATGGTTTTGTGGTGCTATTTGCATGCGTCTCTCCCTCTCAGCGTCGTCACTACCCGAGCAAGAACCGATAACTGACCGATAGCATATGAATGTCTTAATGTGGTGTGATAGCTTATTTTGGTATGCTTGTGAGGTAAAACCTTGTTTTGATATTATTCAGCTACCGAAATAATTTGTAAAATATCAAATTAAATACCAAATCAACAAAACGTGATCTTTCAGTTTTTAGACAATACCCAAGTAACTAATTCACCTTTTTGTAATATAAGGCTGATACACGGCTAACATAGGACATGCTTTATATTAGCCGCATATTAGCCTTATATTGCTAAAAAGCGAATTAGCGGGCTTGTTGGTTACTCGGGTACCACCTAAGAGAGTTATTGGATTGGTAGGGTAGAGCGCTACTTCGTCATCATCGCCCATTTCCGATCTATCGATCAGAAAAGATCAAGAATATCAATGATTTCAACGTACACAAATCAACAATAGGTTTGTTCCGATGCGTTAGTTCATTAGCTAAAACATAAATCCTATTAGAGTGCATTGTATGAATATTTTCGCTCAATGTTCTCAAAACAAAAGAGGCGCTCCTAGCGGCGTTTCAGTGTGTTAGGACGGAATTGAAACTCGTAGGACGGATTTAGAATCAAGAAGGAGTATTAAATTTTAAACAATATCTCAACAACTTGTCACTGTTCAAATCCAACGGTACGTATGGAAAGGTGAATACATTTAGAAGTCATCTTTGACAGAGATATGTTTCATTTATTGTTCAAACCCATTCAAAAAAGAGAGGTGAAACGCGGGTTGTGCTTAGTAGGACGGAAATTAGATCAAAACCCGTATTAGTAGACCTTTCAAAAAACAAATTATGGTATTCTGGCATAACAAAAAGCGTTTGGTATCGGTCAGTTTTTGCTAGGTAATTATGCGTAGAACATTTTTGGGGAATTATTCTTGGAATTGTACCTCTTTTGTCAGACTCGTCAATACCATATTCAGGCTGCCAGTTTTGTTATTATCATACCTAAATGTGGTGTTCGTAAATTATTTTCTCCTGCTCGGGTACCGGCGTCGTCGTCGTCGTCGTGTTTGCTATTGCTGTGCATTATTATGAGTTTGCTTGCATGTCTAGAGAAACTTCGTTCAGTCAATATATAAGTACAATACAGCACTGTGCTCAGTGTCCCATGTGCATGCGTTGAGGCAGTGGAAACTTTCCAAATGGTGTCGTGTTTTTCAGTTTTGAGAATAGATTTCACGGATAATGTTTAGCTGTATACGGTATCATCAACTACTAGGAAATTGAACGCTTTCATTCCGTACAAGATGTTCGTTCTAGCTTGTTAGTGTTCCTATTGACATTTATACCTACTCTCAAAACTGTAAGTGTTCTTTTGCCAATTTCCACAGTTGTTAATTGTTCTGCTTGATGGGTAGGATTAAGATCTAATTTCCGTCATACTAAGCGCAACCCGTTCTTTACTCCTCTCTTACGATCGGGTTTTGAACAAACATTGGAACAAACATTGGAACAAACATCCTCTGAGCCACTTCTGCATTCCATCCCAGTACTACGAATGACGTAATTTCATATCTCGTCTCTGAGTGTCTGGGTTTGGAGAAACACGAGAAACCACGGGCTACAAAATTGGTTTCCAGAGGAATAGATTCATCCACGTTGAACTACTTTTAATTCAAAGTCCTGCGATTCATGGCCAGAGGGTATTCAATTCCATGAGTTCAATGATTCCCGGACGAAGAAAGTCACCGAAATCGCTGGAATTAGTCCGGAACATTGACAGCAGTATCAGGATACTTCCCTTTCGAGGACTGATGCACTGATGAGAGGACCTGGGACACAACAACACAGCGCTTTGGAAGCCCCTAACCCACTGGAAGCCTCTGAAGTCGTCCTGGCCCTGCTATCGGTAATGGCGACGAGGACTTCCAGCCTGTACACACAGGCAAGTATCGTAACATACCTAAACCTGCATCCTCTGAGCCACTTTACGCTTCTAGCAACGATACCGTAGCCCGAATAAATAGGCAGTCTATACAACATTCATCTACTCTGAAACGCAGTGATGTCAGCATCTTGGAAGCCACCGATCCTCTCACCACAGTCGTGCCTCTGCAGCCGTCGTTCACCTTTCGTCTCGGCCCTGTGTGTGCGCTTGGAGACGTGGTCTTCCGACCGAACACAGCAGGCAAGTCCGATCTTCTTATGACCAGATCAATTCCTGACTCGTTCACCGGTTTCAGCGCTACAACGATCAACCATGATTCTTCACTTACCAGCATAACTCTGGGACGCAACGATGTTAACTCCATAGAAGCCCCTAATCCCTCCACCACAGTCGAGCTTTTCCCGCCTTCGTTCACCAGTCGTCCTGGCCCTGTGTGTGGGATTGGAGATGGGGTCTTCAAACCCGCTATTCACGATGTTTCCACGATCTCCAAGAATAATGCTGCTACCTCTACTGCTTCTGGACCACCATCACCACTACCGAGACGCATCGTTGATAGTCCGAGACGCATAGTCGTCTAGGCCCTAAGTGTAGATGTAGGGTCGGGGGTCTTCCAACCAGCTATTACTGGCAAGTATACTGACGATTCAGCCTCTCCATTGCCTGATACCGCTTCAACTTCTAGCAGTGTTTCCGGTTCATCGGCCTCCGCACTAGCCACATCAGGTTTATGCTGCCACCAGCTCTTCCTCAGATCCGGGACACCATAAAATAGGCACTGAGGAAGCTTCCGAACCTCCCGACCCAGTCGCGCTTGCTGCAAACATCTGCAATCTTCATAGTCCCGGTCCTGTGGTCGGTGATGGTATTGGGGACTTCCGGCCTGCAACCTCAGGCGAGTATGTTTGCGATTCCGAGCTTTCGGTACCTGATGTCCTTTCGATTTCCAGCTCCCGTTATTGCTCCTCGAATGGTCTCCGGATCTACTACCAAAACGTGCGTGGGCTGAGGACTAAAATCGACTCGTTTTTCCTGGCAGTTGCGGAGGCCGAATATGATTTGATTGTGCTGACGAAAACGTGGCTGGACGATCAAATTTACTCATCGCAACTTTTCAGGACACTCTTTTCCGTCTTCAGAACTGACCGGTCACCCCTAAACAGTCAAAAATCGCGCAGTGGCGAAGTCCTGATTGCAGTATCAACGAGACTAGCCAGCTACGTAAGTACGTCACCCATTTCCAGTCAACTGGAACAGCTGTGGATTGTCATTGAACTTCCACAAAGCAAGCTTAGTATAGGCGCAATCTACCTGCCCTCGACCGCAAAAACGACTGCACGATAATCCGTGAGCATGTGGAATTGTTAGGCTCGATTTCTTCTCAATTAAGTCCCTGCTCTCCCGCTTTCGTATTTGGCGACTACAATCAAGCTGGTTTACAGTGGTGCTTTATAGACAGTAGCACCACTCCGTTCGCATATGCCGGTTACTTTCTGTGATCTTTTGGACGGTTATACGGGTGCACACAATCGAATACTTTTCCGAACCGAAATGGACGTTTGCTAGATCTTGTCCTGGCGAATGATTCCGCATTTCCGGGCACTTCTGTTTCCTTGCCGGTCGAGCCACTCATTGATCTAGATGCTGATCATCCCGCTCTCGTCGGGTCATGTAGTTTACCATCGCCGGCTGTTTTTACGCCGTCATCTGAGTGCTACTCTTTGGACTTTCGCCGGGCTGATTAGGTTGCATTGGACAATTGCGGAAATTGATTGGCAATTTATCGAAACAGCCGCTAGCGTGGATGATGCTGTGGATTTGTTCACTGCTGCACTGGAAGATGCTATTTTCCGCATTGTTCCAGCACGACGACCCCCGCAAAAGCCCCCATGGTCTAACCCACGCCTACGCGTGCTAAAACGTCAACGCTCTGCCACCCTTCGGAAGTATTGTAACTCTCGCACGGCGTACTACAAACGGCTGTTAAATTTTTCGAGTCGTAGTTATCGAAATTACAATCGTTTTCTCTATAATCGACACGTGAGACGCGCGAAAGTGAACCTTCACACGAATCCGAAAAGTTTTTGGTCGTTTGTCAACTCTGAACGGAAGGAATCTGGGTTGCCTTGTTCCATGTTTCTCGGCAATGACTCGGCTAATAGCTAAAGAGAAAAACTACAAGGGACAGCCCTACGGAGTTGTACGGAATTGTGACGTAGGACTACGTGGACTTATATACTGTTTATACTCTTTAGTATGACGCGCTTGACACAGATGGCCCACTATGACTCACGAAGAGCTACTGATTCCGATCAATAGCTGTGCGACTTCTTCCTCCTTCTATGGATGCTCATGTCGGCTGCAGCTCGCTACTTGCAGGCAGCCTTTCGTTGTGTACTGGAGAACACCACCACTCACCACGTGGTGATTGAATAAGCACCGTTTGGTCAGACCGGATGGAATTCAACTTTGAAATCTGTGTTAGGGAAATTGCTTTTCGCAGGCAATCGGCGATAATTTTCTTTCGTGCAATTTTCAATAGGGAAATTTTGTTAAAGTCTTAAAATTAACAGATGCGTCGAAATATTTCGGATCGATTGGTGATAAAATTATTGAAATTGGTCCAGGGGCAACTGAGTTATAACAGTTCAAAATCTTTCATAATTTTGTTACATGTTCCATTTTCGGTTTTCACAAAGTGTACCCCCATATAGAAATCACAGACGTAGTCCTACATCAAAAGGCAACTTGTCCGGTAGAGAAAATTTGCATTTTACCACTTCCAAACAGCCAAAAGGATACTCAAACTGATCCAACCTTGCTGTAAACACCCGCTCCTATACCATTCCCAAACTTCCATCCTTCCGAAGAGGATTTTTGTTTTCTCAAGGAACATTTTCAGTCGACGGTTCACCATCCGTTCGAATACCTTGGCCATGCAGGATGTGAGAGCGATCGGCCGGAACTTGGATGTGCCCCTATCTTTTTCGTTTGCCTTCGGGATGGGCACGACGAGACTCTCCTTCCACAGCGTCGGGTAGGTATCCGAGACCCAGAGTTGGTTGAGCATCTCAAGCATGCAACTTGCCCTCAAGAGGCAGCTTTTTTAAAAGTGGACACCCGAGATCGTCAGGTCCGCAGATTTTCCGTTGCTGCGGCTTAGTGCGTGCTGGAGATCCTCCCAGGAAATGGCTCGTTGATCTCGAGGTTGTCCGTGTCAGGCGGGATGCTGAACTCAGCGACTGATGTACGGGTAGGCTTTTCCAACCGCTGAAAGTGGTTGTTGTAACCGGAGATGGCCGAAATTTCTGCGAAATACCCTCCGAGTTTTCCGGCAACGGCTGCCGGTTCGGAGATGGTAACTCCGTTAGCTTGTACATGTAAAGGCGTCGAATGCCGTTTAACGCTGAGAGCATTAACCCCGCTCCAGAAAGTGGCAGAGGACTGGGAGGCGTTGGTGCTTTCAAGGAAACCAGACCAACTGTTTAGTTTCGCACTTCTTTTCTGCATTGAATATGCAGTGCACGGTACCAGGTTAGTAGCTCCTCCCTGTTTGGGCCATCTCTCGGGGTTCGCCTGAGTTTCCGTAGAGCTTTCCGGCGGGCTTTAACGGCTTTTTTGGTGTCTTCGCTCCACAAATGGAGTGCTTTTCGTACAGGTAGGCTACTGGTCTTTGGTATGGTAGCGGATGCAGCATCTGTCACCAACTTAGAAAAATCCGGGATGGTTAACGGATTGCGTTCGACGATCAGGGACATAATTCCCCGTTATATCTCAAAACAATTACGATCAAGTTTTCGTTCAACTTTTTGTTATCCCGGTGGAGACCTCACCAACGACAACGGCAACGACTGCTCTTGAGAAGTAGAAGGATTTGATATGGATTTCCGATCAATATGTCTTTCCTTAAACTTCTTTACGTATAAAAGAAAACCGATTTGAAGTATAACTCTATAATATGAAGGAGCTTGGGATTGAATCCATGATTTTCAACTCAGCAAGCAAAACCGGTTGCCACAAGGCCACCGAGATCCTTAGTTCACAAAAATAAATTACGACTAAGTTCCTGTTACTAAGGATTTGTTATAGATTCTGATCAACACGTCGTTCCTAAAACTCGAATATTATGTCTTTTCTGTACTTGTTTACTCTACAATGAGAAGGAGCTTGAGGTTGAACCCACTATATTCTGTTCAATAAGCAAAATCGGTCGCCACTAGGCCAACGAGCTCCTTATATCACAAAAAATACGAGTTCCCGTTCAACGTACTGTTACTAGATGTCGGTCTCGGCGGCAACCTCACTGAAGAAAACTGCACTTGAGAAGGATTTGATATGGATCTCCAATCGACACGTCTTAAACAGACGATCTTCTATTCAGTAAGCAAAATTGGCAGCCATCAAGGAAGCCGAGCTCGAGACGTTGTCTGGTAAAAATTGAATTAATTTCAAATACATAACTGAAAAGGATTTCGTCAGAATGATCTGTAATAAGTCGGCCTACTAATGTTTCATAAGCTTAAAATCAATCGCTCTTCCATGTTCACCGCTTAATAAATATACAGTCATTTCTTAGCAAAACGAACCAGTGGTTCTCAGAGATTCGTAAAAATTTCAATTTTTGTTCCTTTCGCATATCGTTGCTTAGACTTTTATTTTTATTGTCATGAAGGTGATCAGTTCCATGTTAGAGTGGTTCAAAAAATCGATTTTTTTTTCAAAAAGGTTTTTTTTTAATTATTTATTTTTGAACTACAGGGCCGCTTTAAAAGAAAAGTATATCAAATGAAAGGTAATTAAAACACTTTTTAGAAAAACATTGATTGTATTTGACAGTGGGTCAGTATTCTTGAAAATTTAAGTTTTTTTTACACAACATATCAGAAAATCAGTGCTGGAGGCGGTAGCTCATCGATTCTTCCGGTTCGCCCCCTAGCATCGTGCTATAAGTTACCAGGCGATAACCAGGGTAGTTGATCGATAGCTCGATGACGTCATTTCGTTGGCGTCTGCAATGGGAAATTCTCATAGCAGGCGTTGACGATGGGACGCTGTCAAGTTGTTGAATAGCAACTATCGTGGTAACTCACCGATTACCTGTCGATCTGCCAAATTTGGAAAGACGTCTGCATTGAATTGTCTCATATAATAATATTCCGCCCACTATATCACAAGAAATTGCGAGTAGCTGAGTGGAAAGGAGATAAGTTAAGCATTGGGTGCAGGACCAAGTCTCCCCTGGGTGGTGCAAGAAGATGAGCGCAATAGAATCATCAAGTTGCCATAAGGCACGGAATGAGACTATTGCATGGCTGGGTAGTCAAAGTCTTCCATTCGTTAGTCATTTCAGGTGGATTAGAACAGGTTTAGGTTTAGGGTGGGCGTTGGCCAGATTTGGATTTTTCAGATATAATCCTTAATAGGACCTAGATTATTTAAAACACTAGTAACCTCAACTTCTGTCACAATGTTTTATTGTGACTAATCAACACTCAATGGGTAAAATATCAAATATGCGGTAAATTTGAAAAAAAGGGAACTTGAAGTGTAGAGCGCACTGCCCACTAGACGATTCTGAAGCCTGACCAAGTGAGTGGGTTACAGGTTTATTTGATTGTAAGTCATTTCCAAGTTATATATTCATACCATTGGCATGGCATTTTGTATTTGAAATAAGACAGAGACAGGATGCGAAGGGGTGAGCGTTATGTTATGGCTTCCATTTATTAAATAGCTCAGATAGGCTGGAATTTCCAGCCTGGAAATGATAAATTCATGGTGAAAAAATGTACCATATGGTGCCCGTTCACTGATCAAAATTAGATTCAAATCGTCAGGCCCTACCCTGGAATAAGGGGATTGACGTTGATTTGTCAAGTTTCATTTTGCATTTGCATATAATTGTAAGTTTAGGTTTGCTTTTGTAATTGTAAGATAGATAGTTTGGCTCTATTGAAACATTGAGTTGTATAAACTTGACGAATCATACCTCTAAAATAGTAGTTACAGTGCCGCATTATCTAACAACCACTGCCTGCAACTAATGTTGGAGGGGTCAGCAGGGCTGATTACGGATCAAAACTAACATAACTCTAACACTGAAATGATCCCGAAACTAACGCTCATTCATTGCACTTTGAGTCATTAAGTAGTTTTATTTATTTTCCAACCAATCTATCTACACACTTAGTTTTTCTACCGAGCTCGGCTGTGCGGGTCTCGGCGGGGAGGGTTTCGCTGAGATCTCGGCGGGAGTGACATTTGATTGAGGTCTCGGATAATGCCTTTTCTAATAATCTGCCTACGTTACTTTTCTTTGTTATCTACTTTATCCCCTTTTTATTTTTCTGCTCTTCTTTCCTCTTCTCTTCTTTTGTTTTGTTTGTTTACATTTAACTAATACTAATACCTCCTTGTTTTCTCTCTAATTTGTCTGATTTAGAACTTAATGAAGGCCTAAGTACTTTTTCGTAGTCTTTAGTTTTCGGATTTGAAAGATCGTCGGTTACAGTAGCCTGCTTACTGAGCAGAAAAACGCGGTCCCAGGTCCTTACATATCAAAGAGATTTATGGTAAAATTGCTTGTGTATCGTGTATTTTGCATAACTCGTTGTTGTCGTTGGTTCCGGGTTTGAATGGATACAAAAATTTGAGCAACGGTATTATGTGATATGAGGGGCTCGGTGGCCTTAGAGCAACCGTTTTTGCTTACTGAGCAGAACATCATGAGTCTAATCTCAGGTCCATCCACATTCAAGATTCGTCAATCGTTTTATTTGTTAATATGACTACATGGTAATAACAGCAACTCGGTGATTAAAAAGGTGCTCGTCTGCCTAGTGGCAAACGTTTTTGCTTACTGAGCAGAAGACCGTGGGTTTAGTCCCAAGCTCCTTCGCGTTATATGATCGTTAGGACATCAATTCAGCTTATCGTTTACCAAAACGAACCCTGCTGCAAACCCAACCCTCTTATCCAACATCCCAGTGATTCCTCGTGGAAGTGCAGAGGTGTTCTCGGCTTCCATCAAAGCGAGTGTCATGTCAACACAATCCTTCCCATTCCTTTCTTGACCTGTGTTCGGGTGCGGCCGGCGCTGGTATTGCCTAATTTAAGATCACCAGTTTTTACACATTGATGATGATTGCTTGTCCCAAGCATCGTCTATTGGTTCTCTGTGTAATTACAGCTAATCTGGCAATAACAGAATAGCAACCGTGGGCGGTCAATCAAGCTCAAGCTCAAGCTCAACATATCAGAAAATCAGTGCTGTGTTTTTTCGTTTTTGAGTTATATTTTTCTGAAGTTATCAAGTTTTGGATTTTCGCTCAATACAATTATGCGACTTGACTTATGACTTAAATCATGTGGGTATGTTAGCTATGTTAGCTATGGAGATGCGTGGTACTTGACAACTTACAAAAAAATATAATTTAAAAACGAAAAAACACAATTAAAAAAAAACATATTACACCTCTACAATCCATTAAACCATAAACACAATACAATAAATGTTTTTCAATACACAATCCCATTTTTTTTAAATATTATGTTTTTACTAATAAGTATCTTTAATTACCTTTCATTTGATATTTTGACCTTTTGACTACTGCACAGTGGTGCAAAAGGCCAAATCCATGAACTTTTTTCATAAGCACCTTGTACAGTGGTTTTTTCAAGTTTCAAGTCAATCGTCAATCGTCAATCAGTGTGGACGCGTTTTTCAGTCGCTCCTAGCCGCGTGCGCTTTAATTTCGTTTTCATTTTATTTTATTTTTTTTGGGTGCGGGTGCCGTTTTGCGTGTGTGTGTTTTTTTTTTTTAACTTTTGTTGTTGTACGCCGTTAAAATGAGCTGTGAAATTTGTGCTGTGGATTCTTCCACTGACTCCGGCATGTGGAAATGTGCTGGATGCCCGCGTCAATTCCACGCAGCCTGCCTAGGATTATCTGTACCTGTGCCTGTTCAGAGGAGCTCAATTCGCAAGAGAGACAAGACAATCAACATTTTGTCTTATGTATTACCATGCTGTAGCTCATGCCAAACTATGATAACGGCTAGTTTTGAGTTCAACGCGCTTGTGGAGCAACAAGCGCGGCTGGTCGACCAAGTCAACAAAAACACGGAGGTGACTCATCGCTCCACGGTTCACCCAAATAATGCTGACATTGTCCATGAAGCGATCGACCGACTCGATGCTTTACTCGTCGATATAAAAAAAAACAGCTGACGGCAACTGGAAGCAGTGGTTCTACTGACAACGTTAGTGCTATTAAAAACCACATTACCTCGCTTTTTGACATAGCGATGAAAGCTTCACAAGAAAATTTTGCAAATTCAATGCCAACAATGACAGCAGGAATTTCCGAAGACCTTAACTTTCTCAAGGACGAGCTGAAAAATATCAGCAATATAACTTCTGACCTGTGCTCTACTGTTGCAATGCAACAAAACCCTATACTAGGGTTAGGTATTGTATTAGATGAGCTGAAATCGTTATCGGCTGGTATTGGCAACATCGAAACCCAAATTAACTGTGTCACACTTAATATGCCAGACTCCCCATACGAAGTGATATCACCATCACCTGACCCTCTCCCCAGTTTGCTGGAAGAGTTAAACAATGAGTAAAACGTTGGTGACTCAGGGTGGCGTCTTTTGGGCATGAGGAGGGTCTGGAAGGCAGACTGGTCAGATTACGACGCGCGCAAATCACGACGGCTAAATCAACAAAAACATGCTGAAAAAGCTAGAAGGAAAAGGAAACAAAATACAGTACGAAATTATTCTAACGTAAGGAACAACATACACAGCAACAGTTTAAAGCATCGTAATCATCGAAACATGAATTCCGACAACGGTTACAGTACCAATCACAGCAATATTTTCGGTCACCGGAGCATCATTCGACATAACGAACAGGATAACATTAATAGCAATAACAAAAACAACAGTTCCTACCAGTCCCACATCAGAAATCATGGCAACCCCCGTTTTCTTCCACCTGATCGAGAGCTGCTTTCAGCAGCAAAAAATGTCTTCAACAAACCACCGGTTAATTATCAACCTACGATGCAGTTTGAAAAAAGGGAAACTATAAACCCGTACCCAGTAAGCGGTCTTCAGAATTCACATGGTATGGCCCCGGGGAATTCTTCCTCTACATCGTGTCAGCCGTGCACATGTAGACATGCGTGTTTTCGGCACCACTGACGCACTCACCTGAGGTAGAATATGACAACATAGCTGAGCCCGAGGATCATGGCATCTCACATAACTTGAGGGATTTCGGACAGGATGCAGCCACTTCACCCCCTGACCAGCACGACGTAAGTGACCATGTCGCTAGTTTATCAAGTAGCTCTTTTTTAAGTGAAACTACAGTCTATTGCCAAAATTTTAACCGTATGCGTAGTGCGTATAAAATAAATGAAATTCAAAATAAAATAAGCGGATGCACATATGATATAATAATTGGAACAGAAACTAGTTGGTCTGATAGCATTAATAGCGAAGAGGTCTTTGGTAGTAAATATTGTGTTTTTCGATGTGACCGCGATTTATCATCATCAGGTAAAAAATCAGGTGGTGGTGTACTTATTGCTGTGAATGCTACATTTCAAGCTGAACAAATTGTTAGTGAAAGCCAAAAAGAATTTGAAGATGTGTGGGTTAAAATTTTAATAAACGGCGAAGAACATCTTTTCGCTTCTGTCTACTTTCCTCCACACTTTTCCAAAAAACCAGCTTACGAAAAGTTTTTCACTGCTGCAGAACTGAAAATTCAAAGAGAAGATCCAAGAACCAAAATTCATATTTATGGAGATTTTAACCAGAATACTGTTAATTTTATACAGGATAGTGATAATGATTCTCTGTTGTTACCAATTGTAGGAGAAAACGATACTTTGCAATTCATCTTTGATAAAAGCAGCCACTTGGGACTTCATCAAATTAACCATGTTCGTAACCAGCTCAATTCCTATTTGGATCTTATGTTTACTAATTGTACAGAAGATTTTTGTATTGTAGAAGCAGCAGTTCCATTATGGAAGAATGAAAAATTTCATACGGCTATTGAATACTCAGTGTTCACAGACTCGCATCGGTCACGCCCAAGCGTTGTTGATTTTGAATTAGTTTATGATTTTAAAAATGCAAATGTTCCTGAATTTAACAACAGACTGAATAACATAAGTTGGCAAAACCTTTTAAAAGATGAAAACAACATGGACAAGGCTGTTGACATATTTTATACTAACTTATACAATATTATTGAAGAATTCGTTCCTAAAAGACAAAAGAGAATAGTGAACAGCACCAAATATCCTGTGTGGTATACACAAGAAATCAGAAATATTAAAAACAGGAAGCAAAAAGCACACAAGGCGTATAAAAAGTTTAAAACGTCACAAAATTTAGAAAAATACGTTGAAATTTGCGGAGCACTTGAGGCAGAAATATCGTCAGCATATGAGAATTACAATTCAAGAGTAGAGAACAATATAAAATCTGATCCCAAAACGTTCTTTAACTTCGCGAACGAAAAAATGAAGTCATGTACATTCCCATCACGCATGCAGTTTGAAGAGTGTGATAGCACTGATAGTGAGGATATTTGTAACCTATTTGCTCGTTTTTTCCAAAACACATATAAGAAATCCAGTAATGCTCTCGATTTGAACTATTTTTCTTACCTACATGAAGGGGAAAATGACGTATCAGTTAAAAATATCACTGTTAAAGAAATTTTTATGACTTTTGAAAGTCTCGATGCTGGCAAAGGACCTGGTCCTGATGAAATACCTCCATTTTTATTGAAAAAAATAGCAACAAGTTTTGTTAAACCATTGTTTTGGCTTTACAATTTATCTCTCAAAACAGGTGATTTTCCAAAAATTTGGAAGAAATCATTTTTAGTTCCAATATTTAAATCTGGCAAACGGTCAGATATTAAAAACTATAGAGGTATTGCAATTATGTCATGCATTCCTAAAATGTTTGAAGTAATTGTTAACCAGAAAATATTTAACCAGGTTAAGCATCGCATTTCAAATAATCAACATGGTTTTTTTAAAGGTCGGTCAACGTCTACTAATCTGTTGGAATTTGTAAACTTTTCTATTGAAGCAATGGATAGAGGTAATACCGTTGAAACCTTATACACTGACTTTAGTAAGGCCTTTGACAGAGTAGACATTCCCTTACTTCTTTTTAAATTAAAACGTTTAGGTATGACAAGTACACTTTTAAAATGGATTGGATCATACTTGACAGAAAGAACACAGATGGTCCGCTTTAAAGGAAAAATATCTTCGCCAGTTAATGTTACCTCGGGAGTTCCACAGGGATCTCATTTAGGTCCTTTATTATTTATTTTATTTGTGGATGACGTGAAGTTTGTGTTAAATCGTTTAAATGTGCTCATATATGCTGACGATATGAAACTGTACATGGAAATCTTTGACAATTCTGATTTGCTACATTTTAAAAATGAAATTGATGTTTTCTACAACTGGTGCGTTAAAAGTCTGCTGGATATTAATGTTAAAAAATGCAATATTATATCATATTCCAGAAAAAACACTACTCTAGATTTTACATGTACTCTAGGAAACCAGCTGGTTGTAAGGTGCGATAAAATTAGGGACTTAGGAGTAATTCTTGACTCGAAGTTGACATTTGTAGATCATGTGAATACCACAATTCACAAAGCAAATAATATGTTGGGATTCATAAAAAGATTTAGTTATCATTTTAAAGACCCATATACCATCAAAACACTTTATATAGCTTACGTGAGATCAATTCTCGAATACTGCAGTGTGGTTTGGGCTCCATACCATGAAACTTATATAAATCGTATGGAATCAGTTCAAAAACAGTTTTTGTTATTTGCTCTTAGGAAACTAGGCTGGACCTCTTTTCCCCTTCCTTCTTATGAGTCCCGTTGCATGTTGATAAACATTGAAACACTTAAGAAACGAAGAGAAATTTCCATGATTTCCTTTGTCAATGATATTATCTCACAACGCGTAAATTCAGAAAAAACATTAGCAAGATTAAATTTTTACGTACCATCACGTATGTTTAGAACTCGAAATGTATTTCAACTGTCACCTCACAGAACGAATTATGGTAAAAATGGACCAATTAATAGAATGATGAGAGTGTATAATAATTATTGTGAGCATATAGATCTAACGATGTCTAAAGATACAGTAAGGAGAACACTAACTGCTAGGATTTCATCTCGTTAAGTTTAAAACAATTTTTATTTTTTAGATATTTGTATATGCAGTCTACATTTGCTGACAATTTCAAATAAAACGTATGTTTTAAAATAGCATGTAAGGCAACAGCACTATTGTAAAACGGTCTACACTGATTGACGACAAATAAATAAATAAAGACGTCTCCCAACATCAATAGAGTGTCTTCAGAAGAGTTTTTATAAATGACAAGACCCATTGAATGAAGTTAAATTTTAGATAAAAACTTCACCACAGGTGGTGCTGCAAAATCTAACTTTTCGGTTTGACCAGATAGAGATATAAAGTCTTCAGTTAAGTTGTAAGTTGCTTCAAAACTAAAAACTTTGTACAAGACGCCATGTCTCTATCTGCTTGCGATTTTGAGTTATGAAGCGTTTTTTTTTATAAAAGGGCCTCAAAAATCCGTTTTTTGTTAATATTTGCGAAACTATTTGTTTTAGATAACTATAATGTTCTGCAACATTTAAATAATTAATGAAATACACAACTTTTCTGAAAACAGAAAGGTTCTATCTGCCAAACAGATAATGTTATAGGCAATATCAGCTCAAAAATAGCCAAATTTCAAGCATCCACAAACTTCAAAGAGGCTAAAAGGGGCCGACGGCTCCTCAATATGATGAAACTATAGTGAAAATACTATCATTTCATCTAGTAGTCATTTGTATCCCGTTGTATCCATGTCAGCTGAGCAATGTTTTATTAACCGCATTCTAACCACCCACCATGTTTTGTTTGTTTGTTTGTTACATGCCAAAGCAACTCATGATTGCCATTTTTTAACTGTCATTCGAGCGTTATGGTAAAAAAAACGTTTGTTGCATTTGCGTTTATCAGAGTAAAAATTGGCAAGGCGTCTTGTACAAAGTTTTTAGTTATGAAGCAACTTACAACTTAGCTGAAGACTTTATATCTCTATCTGGTCAAACTAAAAAGTTAGATTTTGCAGCGCCACCTGTGGTGAAGTTTAGAACTAAAACTTAACTTCATTCAATGGGTTTCGTCATTTATAAAAACTCTTCTGAAGACACTCACTGTAAAAGGTACTAATGAAAAAAGTTCATGGATTTGGCCATTTGCACCACTGTGCACTGGTGAGTTCAAAAGATATAAGTTTTTGAAAAAAGTCGTTTTTCAAAAAAAAAATCGATTTTTTGGACTAACATGGAAATGATCACCCTAATGACAAAATATAAAAAATGGGTCAAATATTTTGCAAAAAAAGAACAAAACTACCAATTTAAACAATATTCTGAGAACCATTTTTCGGTTTTGCTATGGAATGAATGTTAAATAAAAATTAACTTTATGGCGTCGATATTTCTATATTAAAAAAAAAAATGCTAAACGAAGATTTCAAATATTCACGCGCAAATCGTAATTTAGGCCTCAATAAAGGAGATAAATGCGATTTTTTTTTGTATGGAAAACACGGTCTAAAGATGTTCCATAATCGAATTAAATAATTTAATTCAATAGATCCAGCCGGAACGAAGGCTGAAAATGTTAATCATTATAATTTAAGTCCAAATATGTTTATCCATCATCGAAGGGCTAAAAAAATAAATCAATAAAAACGAACGTTTCACGATTCTGCGGGACCATGCTAATTTTCTTTGTATCGTTCCAATTAAAGTATATGTCCAGCCGAAGCTAAAATTACATTATAGTTCCTTTTTTTTCGAAAAAAGTTGTGGAGCTTAAATATCAGTTTCATGGATGGATCACTTTTACGGAAGTTCCGGATCTTCCGGAGAACCGTTTTGTTGCCTCTAGGGCTTTCATTTACTAACTATAGACGTGTAGACTAGATAGCAATATTTCCCACAAATGACTAAGTAGTTTACTAGTCCCTGACACATTCCAGCTCGACGAGAATGAGCCAACCATTTTTGTGCAATCTTTTTGCATCCCTAGAAAGAGCAAAATCACGCAACGGATAGCAGTGAAGCCGCACAGCAATTCCACCGAACTATCGTGACGTAGGTATCCGAGATATGCGGGGGAGGTTTGGAGCAAACATCTGTTCAAGAGTGTGTAAGTGGTGTGCTACCGTAGTCTACGTACCCACGCTAATCCAACCAACCCGTTGTGGTGAATAATGGTGTTGGTACGAATGTGTGTGCTTCCACTGTACATGGGTCGAGTGGATAAGGGTAGGTTCATACCAAGAACGAGGTTTGATTATTTGGTTAGTCATGCAAACAGAAAAGCTACTGCTTCTCTACAAGCCAAAATGTCAGGAACGTATGTCAACAGCTCTCAGGATGTTTGGGAATTGCCAGCGGAAGGGATTCTACTGGGTCTGGGTGTTTGGGGAGTCGGGGCGAAAAGCCATTATCGGTTGATATGACAAGCTTTGTGATTACATATATTGTGGGACGGTATTGGCTGTTGTAGCTCCGATCCAATAGAGCAAGAGCGGAATTGACAACGAAGGCCATTTGTGGTGGAATATGTAATTACTAATTAATGACGTTTACAGTTGTCGACACCAAGCCAAAGATTATCATACAGGTGATTAATGAACAAATTGGTGTATGTACTTCATTTTCTCTGTGGTTGGACACAGTGCAATGTCATGAGTAAATGAGCAGCAGTCAGCAAATTGCATTTCCTGATTTTATAGAAACCCATCAGAAATTTGCATCAGCAGCTTGCCAGCGGAATCGATGCAAATCCGAAACCACTTGGCTTGTTTGCTCCAACGACAGACGGTTGCTTCCGGTATGCAGAAAATTCAGCAAAATGTACACGGCGGCAGGTGTTCGACTTGAAGTGCAATAGATTTTCCTTCCGATCCTAGCACAGCTCAGCAAACTATCCAACCTAGTGGGAAGGCTGTAACTCAGGTGACACACACTGTGGCTAAAGTGATTCCAGGATACCATCATGGTAAGCAATATGCAAAAGGAACACCCACTGACTGGTTGGAATGAAAGCTTTACGGCTTGGAGGAATTTAATATAGATGGAATTTCATTCCACCGCAGATCGGAGGCACAAAAGCCATCACTTGCAAATGGATCTGCGTGCCAAGTGGTTGCACTTGATGTGAAAAAAATTGCATAAATGAGCACCTGCAGTGTGTCGGATATGTTTGTCGATTTGTACCGTTCTTCGTTCATCTACTTAGTGGTGGTTCAGATTTGCTCTACACATTGCAATCGATTCTGATCATCCTCCCAAATGTTGAACTCATTTGGCTGCAACCTGAAGTTTATTTGATTTCCTTTGAAGTTTACTTGAGAATTAACTGGTGAAGAGTGAACATTTTGATCACCTTGTCCTGGCCTTTCCTCACATTCTCAGCTATAGATTGCAAGGGTACGCGACGCTAGGCAAAAACATGAATAATGATACATTGAATAGTACTATTCAGCCTAATGTGGGTTCAAGACACTGTGTGATCTTCTGCAATAATCAACATTAGTATACTAGTTAACAGCGGTAGCCTACATTTTCCAACAACACAAACACCGGTGACCAAGGAACAGCTCATCAGCATCATAAACAAATTGCCGACTTAAGCATATTCAACATCGGCACCATCGAACCATCGTGGACACCTGACAACAACAGCAACTAGCCTCGAGTGAACCTCGGACTTGCAGACGCAGCACTTGGCAACAGCAACTACATAGGACAACGACACGGACTATGGCCCCCGCTACATGGGTAGAGAAATGCAACGTTAGGACTTTTAGGGCCACTTGGTAGGTTTCAATTAATTTGGATCGATTAATAAAGCTCAGTCTCAATTGTACCTTCTTTTTAAAAACATCGTTTGAAGAATCCGTTTATTAATTTACTCATACATTCACATTTTACACACTGGTCATCCGAAAATTTAAAGCAAGAATTTGCTGATTTCACAACGAACATTTGCTAGATAAATCTATTTTACTGCATTTACTTATTTGTGTTCTTCGTTGTATTTAAAATTTCACGCAGTCAAATACACGAAGCCATTAAAAACTGCTTTTCAAATCTGTAGATGATCGGAAATAATAACCAAGAAATCCACTTTGACTCCACTTATTTGCTAGCGAACGAACACTGAGGCAAAAATAACTTCAAAAATCCATAGGTACACACTAAAAAATACATCTTTGACATAAAGCATGAGACGTAAACAAACATGTCATGTAAAATTAAATGCTCACACACCGAAAAGTTCGAAAGTACGTTTGATTGAGCTGAATTTTGCGTTTATTATGACTCAATTTTATGTCAACATTGACGCTCGTATATGTCAGTCTCAGAGCATCTAAATTAACATTATTTTTTCTTAGTGTGTACCATGATTTTTTGCCACAAGGATTTATTTTGGAAATGATAAGTTGAACTTATGCAACATAATTCATGAGTACAAATAAATAAATGATGGCTAGTTTGCTTACCTTCTCGATTTGTAAGCAGTGGAGCATCCAGGCCGACTCCAACAACGGTTGGGGACCAAGTAATTAATTACCGGCTGCTGATGGTTTCCCTTAGGGCAGTGGGGTTTGCGGGGAATCCACAGAAGTAGCACACCTCTACCTATTCCATACAGGGAGATTTCTAGGGGTGTATCTTCCTCAGTCACTCAACAAGAACACGCGGATTGGAGTAAACATACACTGCCGTTATACGCATAACTGTCCCGTGGGACTCTTATGCGTATAACGGCAGTACAATTCATAAAACTACAACTTATTTCACTCCTTTACATTTAATGACACTTAAAGGCTAACATTAAAATCTTCGTCCCCAATGGAAGCACCTCCGTTCCTGACTTCTCGATCACCGATAAGATAGTCATCGATTGATCCGTGGTCGCTTAGCTCAACGTTCGGCGTTTCGAACAGCTATCCACTCGCCTGGTCATCTCATCTGACGCTCTCGATGCCGTCTGACCATAGTTATATGATGATGATTGCTGCTTTCCCTTACGTGCGAAGACCGGACAATAGCCACACTTTGACTCGTAGCGTATTACCTTTGTTGACTGCAGATCAGCTGTAGCAGCGACGGTAATACATATCCTGGGTTGTAGTTCTCTGGGTGTTCAGTCTCGCACATCTTCACCCACCCAGAAATTAGCAAAAATCCGAAAATCTGCGGACCTGACGATCTCGGGTATCCACTTTTAAAAAAGCTGCCTCTTGAGGGCAAGTGTTGCATGATTGAGATGCTCAACCAACTCTGGGTATCGGATGCCTACCCGACGATGTGAAAGGAGAGTCTAGTCGTGCCCATCCCGAAGGCAAACGAAAAAGATAGGGGCACATCCAAGTTCCGGCCGATCGCTCTCACATTCTGCATGGCCAAGGTATTCGAACGGATGGTGAACCGTCGACTCAAGATGTTCCTTGAGACCAACAGCTTGCTTGACCACCGACAACATGCCTTTCGACAAGGTTTCGGTGCGTCCACGTACTTTGCCACTCTGGGGAGCATCCTCACGGAAGCTTACGACCTGGAACACCACGTTGAAATTATTTCATTGGACATCTCCAAGGCCTTCAACCGGACATGGACGCCAGTCGTCCTAGAAAAGCTTACAATCTGGGGCTTGAAGGGGCATATGATGTATTTCATACGAAACTTCTTGACCGACCGGTCATTCCATGTATTGTTGGGGAACACGCGGTCGAAAAGTTTCAGCGAGGAGATCGGAGTCCCTCAAGGCTCCGTTATTGCAGTCACGTTGTTTCTGGTTTCTGGCTACCTGGGCGCATTTACATATTTGTTTACGTTGACGAAGTGTTGATTGCGGCCACCGGTCCCACACAGAACCGAACCCTACGGCAAGCGCAAGCGGCAGCCTCTGCCGTCGTCAAATGGACCGACGCGATGGGTTTCCAGCTGTGCGCCAGGAAGAGCATCCGATGCCACGTATGTCCGTCTCATCACCGAGTCAATAGCACCCCAATTACGATCCACGACCAAGCCATTCCAACCAGGAAAACAGTTCGCGTCCTCGGCGTACTGACCAGCACTGGCGTGCACAGGGTGGGGCAAGGTGGGGCTATTGCCCCACCTTTTGTAAATAAGATTTTTATTTCCACGTTTACAGAATTATGATATAAAATAACTTTCGTGATAATTTGATTTGAAGGTAAAATAATATCATTTCATAATATAAGGGCACTGGGAACCTTTTATTGCGTCAATTCCTTTGCGATTGTGCCTGAAAATTGCACCACAAAGGTGCATGAAGGGACAAACTTACATGAAATTTGTTGGTCAAAAAATTGCACCACAGTGGTGCATACAAAAAATTTCTGGTGTTATTTTTTTTTCAAGGTGGTTCATACCGGGTTAAAAGAAGAGGGTAAATTTAAGGTTGAAAAAACTTACCTTCGTGGTGGTAAATCGAAGAAAAAGCTTTTTATTGAATATTTTTGGTGTAAAAATACATCAAGGTGGTGCATGGAGGGACTAATAAAAATGAATAACTCTGGTGGAAAAATTGAATCACGCTAAACATTTGGAGGTTCACATTTAACTGCAAATTTCTGGTGGAAAGTTCGCAGCACTGTGGTGAATGTAGAATCAAGGTTTATTCATTTTTCTGGTGCATAATTTGCACCGTTCCGATGAATGCCAGCTTAATTGAAAATTTATGGTGGAAAATTTGCACTATTTTGGTGCATGAAGAGGCAAAGCCTGAAAATTGCACCACTAAGGTGCATGGTGAAACAAACTTCACTGACAAGTTTTGGTGCACCATTCTGGTGAATCGAGGAGCATGCTTTATTGAAAATTTCTGGTGCAAAATTTGCATCGCTCTGATAAATGGAATGAACAAAATATTTCTGGTGGAAAACTTGCACTGGTATGGTAAATGAAGGCACAAGCTACATTGAAAATTTCTGGTGGAAAATCTGCACCATTCTGGTGAAAGGTGCTTTTCGGAAAATTTTTGGTCTTAATTTTGCATCCTTTAGCTGAATAGAGAAACAAATTTAACAATTCCTGGTGTAAAATTTGCACCATTCTGATGATTGGAGAGAAGCTGCTTTACTGTAGATTTATGATAAAAAATCTGAAATAGGGGCAATCTTTATTTAGTGGAAAAAATGCAACATTCATATGATAGAGGAAGCAAGTTATATTGAAAATGTCTGGTGGAAAAATGGAAAAAAGAAATCTGCACCAATTAGAAGATTAAAGAAGCAATTTTTCATCGAACATTAACGGTGGAAAATTTGCATCTTTCTGGACAATTGAAATTTCCTGGTTTATAATTACCTGTGGAAAAGTTATTTTTGAAAATTTCTGGTGTAAGATTTGCAACAATTTGCTTCCTGGAGGGGCAAGCTGAATTGAAAATTCCTTATGTAAAAATTGCACAGTTCTGGTGAATGGAGTAGCTAGCTTTATTGAACATTTCTGAGAAGAACCTCAAGGGTATTGAATTCTGAGGACAGTTTCAAAAGAAAAGATGTCTGAGGATGATTTCATGAAAATTCTGCGAATAATTTCTAGTGAATCCTGCAGATAGTTCCATGATAATTTTGAATCAAATTTTGAATGAAATTACAAAGGGTTGTTGAGGAAAAGTTCAAGGAAATTCCGAGGGTAATTTAAAGCTCATTCTGGAAAGAATTTGTGAAGAATACAGAGGAAATTCTTCTGAAGCATTAGGGGAATTTCAGTTCCAAAGTGTTGTGAAAAAAAAAAGTTCAAAAATATTCCGAAAAGAACCTCAAGGATATTGAATTTTAAGGACAGTTCCAAAATATTTTTGGGGAGAATTCAAAGAAAATTCTTCGGATAATTTCTAGAGCATCCTGCAGATAGTTCCAAGATAATTTTGAAAAGAATACCGCGAAAATCAATGTTTGAGTGAAATTCCAACAGAATTTTAAGCAAAATTTCAAGCGAATTCCTAGGATAATGTCTAGCTCATAATGTCTAGCACTCTAAAAGAATCTCAGTTCCAATGTGTTCTGAGAAAAAATCATGAAGCGTTCTAAGTTTAATTTCAGTGGACCTCTGAGAAGAATTTCAATAAAGCTTTTAGGAGAGTTCTAAAAAAATCCGAGAAGAACCTCAAGGATATTGAATTCTGAGGACAGTTGCAAAGAATTTCTAGGGAGTATTCCAAAAAATTATGTGAATAATTTCAGTGAATCCTGCAGATAGTTCCAAGATAATTCCAAAAAGAATACCGAGAAAATTAAATTTTGAATCAAATTCAAAGGGATTTTGAGGAAAATTTCAAGGGAGTACCAATAATTTCTAGCTCATTCCGGGAATAATTTCTGGATAATACTGAGGAAATTCTCCTAAAACTCTTAGAGAATTTTAGCTCCAAGGTGTTGTGAGTAAAAGCTCTAAACATAATTTCAGATTGAGAAGTATTTCAAAAGAGCTCATAAAGTTCTAAAAGTTTCGAAGATAACTTCAAGGAATTCTGAAGATGGACTTTTTCCCAGCTGTACAAAGTTTAAAGTCAGTTTTTAGATTCTCTAATTGAAAAGTGGGTATTAGTTTGCCATTAAACCTTGGTCTATTGTCGTATTACTAAGAATTTATCTGAGAATCTTCTTAGAAAATTTCAAGTCATTTGTTACCGTGGTTAAAAAGTTCCAGCTATTTCTGTGCGTTGCAATAAGTTCAGGATTGTCCTTTATATTATCTTTAAAACATGTTGTATGTTCGGCATTATTTCCTGTCACCCCGACTGGCGGTACTTTGTGGCAGGGTAGACATGCTCAATCCTTCGCTCAAGTCGTCATTCCGTTAACAATCCTGTACTCGCTTGTCAAAATAGTTTTGTGCGCTTTTGTGCCAATCGTTACTTATTTTTTAAACCTTTTTTTTACAATTTTTGCTGAAAATGACCAAGTTCAACGGACTCGCAACGGTAATAGTAAAGTGTGACTACAACAGCATATAATACCTCGTACAGACTACACACAGAGATTATTTTACTGGGGTCAGTAATTTTTTACTGGGTTTTCAAACAGCTGAAAAAGTCAGTAAACTGAAAATAACGGTCACACGTAATGCAACGAACAATTTTAACATCTTTTATTTTTATCATCAAATAAATGTAATAAGAACACAGTCTGTATAAATTTCAAGAAAAAATCACTTTTATACAATTTTTTACAATTTTTTTATGTTTACTGACTTTTTCAGCTGTTCAAAAACCCAGTAAAAAATTACCATCATGTAATAAAGACTGTCTTGCAATGAGCACTCACATATAGAAGTACTCCCCATCCCCAGATTAAATGCACCATAGAAGAAAAAATTGCCCCTCCTTAACCAGATTCCTGTGCACGCTAGTGCTGACCAGCATTTCCAACAGGTCAAAAAGGACTCCCGCAGTAGACTCAACCTCGTTAAAACGATCTCTCGGTCCACCGATCCCACAACCGCGATGTTCGGTTCTGGGTGGCGCGAGCCATCATCAACAGTAGGTTAATTTACGAAACGGAAATTACTTGTATCGCCTTCGAGAAGCTGGTTAGAACCCTAACACCAGTCTACAACAGCTACATCCGCATCATATCTGGTCTCCTGCCATCCACTCCAGCAGACGCCGCATGCATCGAAGCGGGTCTTCTTCCTTTCCGGTTCTGCATAAACGCAAATATTGCCACAAAATCCGCCGCCTTTTCCACCAAGACCTCCGGAAACAATAGGATCTTTCTCCTCAACGAGGGGAACAGAGTCCTCCGCACGGCCACCAACAACGACATCCCCCCAGTCAGTGGCCAAAGTCCATTGGCATGGAGAGAAAAGTTGGCACTCTTCACGAATCCAATTGGACAATCGGATCAAGAACCGCTTCAAAGCAGGGGATGCATCCGTGATTTTGCGCAGATCGGTCGGCGAGTTACTTGGGTACAACTATGCCTACCACGTACACCGGTTTCTCGGCCGAGGCTGCAGCGATCTTCCGTGCCGCTACGACGCCAGCCAACAAACCGATACTTATCTTAACCGAATCACACAGCGTCGATCAAGCGATCACCTCGGAAGCACAAAAACACCCATGGATCCAGGCGATTATCAAGTACGCCCCACCGAACACCGTGTACACATGGATTCCCGGACACTGCGGAGTGCCAGGTAACGAGTCTGCTGATCACCTTGCCGGAGCAGGGACATCGGGGCCCAGACTCACCGACATGGTACCCCTACAGGACGTCAGACGGTGGATCATGTGGACCATTCGAGCGACATAGGAACTGCCTTCATCCGTAAAGTCAAAGGGTCAACTGAAGCATGGATCGAACTGGACACCCTGAGGGATCAACGCGTGATTTTGCGGCTTCGGACATTGCATGGACCGGGCACACTAAACTCTACTATAACTATGGTGGCCTGCCATTCTGCAGAAGCTGCATCATCATCCGTCGAACACATCCTGTGCAACTGCCCGAAGTTGCAACATCTTCGGGAGTCGCTCTGCCTAACTTCCAGCATCAGGGATCTGCTCGGGAATGATACTCCGGCCTCGGCAGCACTAGTAACCTTCTTAAAAGAAACCAAAATCTACCACTTGGTATAGCAGGAATTTCTTTCGGCCGTCGGAACATCTCAGCTGGATGGATTTCCCCTATTGGAGCCATGCCAGATGAGCTCTGTATTGTTTGAATTATCCGTTTGTAGCTTGTTTTAAAACATTTGTACAATCAATTTGTACAATCAGCAAAGAGATCGGGAATATCTCTGATATTCCTCGTGAAAAACTTAGGGTTTGGGGTTGATTATCCAAAACTTTGAAGGTTTCATTGCTGTTCATTAAACCTGGTGTTAAAATCAACAGTAAATATTATTACATTGATAATGCTTTGAAGAACCATTTGCTTCCCTCCGTCAAAAAACACTACAAGAATGCACCATACTGCTTTCAACAAGACTCTGCACCGTCCCACCAGGCAAAAGTCACACAGGCTTGATGTGAGGTCCATTTTCTGGATCTTATTTCGTCGAAAGAGTGGCCTTCTCGATTTCTATGCATGTGGCTACATGTTAGGTGACTTAGGGAATACCTAGGGACTAACCATGGAAACTTTTAAGAATCGTTTGGTGAAAATATGGGACGAAATGCCTCAATATATCGTGCGTACAGCTCACACAATCATTTTTTTAGTTTATATCGTTAAAATATGATAAAATCTCCATTTCCAAATGCTCCATTATTGGGAATGGTTGCCATCCGGCCATTATGTTGGGGCCGGGACGTTTTACAATTTTGACGTCATTTTTGGAGTTGATTTGCCTTTACTATCGAGATTTTAAGCCAGAGGCTGGTTCATCTTCCAAAGATTTTGTTCATTTTTCGGCGTTTATATGCATCACATTCTTCAAATGCTGTTGTAATGGATGACAAAATAATTTCGTTTACTCATACAGTTATGTTCAATATAATAGCAGCTCATGCCGATTTCCATACAAAATGGTCAACTTTGACAAGGTTTTACTTTGTTAACTTATGATCAATTAATCATTTTGTCAAGCTTCTGCATTCATGTTCCATCAGATGTCACTGCTGTTGTTTCCGATGACATTTATATAAAACTACTCATAATTTGTTTTACGTTAATTATTCACAGAGGACAGTACATGCAGAGGACAGAGCAAAACATGTCTGGTACCAAAAATAACAAAACATGTCTTCATTTAGATTAAAGGGTGATACGGTCAAAATTTGGTCAAGGGAAAACGCGTGTAAATCGGTGAAATCGTTTATTTAAAAAATCAAATTAAATTTCTTTTTCAAGTTCAATTAGTATAAAATTCAGGAAAAATATTCAGTTAGGCTTCCGCTTTTCCAAATCCGAATTGCCGGGCCTTACGCTTGACCCCTGCCATCAGATTTTGTACAGCCACCTTGTCCACCTTCTTCGCCGCAGAAAGCCAGTTTGCCTTGAACTGCTGCTCGCCCTTAGCAGTTTTTTTGGTCTTCTTTAGGTTCCGCTTGACAATAGCCCAGTATTTCTCAATTGGGCGGAGCTCTGGCGTGTTGGGAGGGTTCTTGTCCTTGGGAACCACCTGCACGTTGTTGGCGGCGTACCACTCCATGGCCTTTTTACCGTAATGGTAAGATGCCAAATCCGGCCAAAACAGTACGGAACAACCGTGTTTCTTCAGGAAAGGCAGCAGACGTTTATTCAAACACTCTTTCACGTAAATTTCTTGGTTGACCGTCTCGGAAGCTATGAAAATGCTGCTTTTCAAGCCACAGGTACAGATGGCTTGCCAAACCAGATATTTCTTTGCGAACTTTGACAGTTTCATGTGCTTGAAAACATCTGCTACCTTTCCCCTTCCTTTTGCCGTATAAAACTCCTGTCCCGGAAGCTGCTTGTAGTCGGCTTTGACGTAGGTTTCGTCGTCCATTACCACGCAGTCAAACTTCGTCAGCATCGTCGTGTACAGCCTCCGGGATCGCGCTTTGGCCGTCGTATTTTGTTTATCATCGCGATTTGGAGTCACTCAGTTTTTTGGCTCGATGCACGGTTGTAGACAATACACCCAGCTTATTTGCGGCATCTCGGAGAGAGAGGTTAGGGTTTCGCTTGAAACTACCGGCAACTCTCTTTGTCGTCTCAGCGGCTTCCGGTTTTCGATTTTCCCCCGATCCAGACTTCCTGGCTGTCGACAAACGTTCCCCAAACACTTTAATTACATTTGTAACGGTTGATTTGGCAACTTTTAGCGATTTTGCCAACTTTGCGTGCGAGTAGCTCGGATTTTCGCGATGCGCGAGCAAAATTTTGATACGCTGCTCTTCTTGCTTGGACGGCATTTTGACAACTGAAGAGTGAATTCCAAAATCAAAATAGGAGCAACATTCTACACACACACACCTTCAAAATGAGGGGTGTTCAGGTTTTTTAAATACAAAATTGAAAGAAATACGTCAAGTTGATATTGACCAAATTTTGACCGTATCACCCTTTAACCTCCGAAGTTGTAACCCGACAGCCTTAAGAGTTTCCCGTTTTTAGTAAAAATGGCTTAAGCGCCACTCCCGAGGGAGACCATCTACCGAGACTAGGGTTGCCCGACCATATGAGACCTTTCAGGGAAGGTTCTGTTTTTCTCAAATGAATGAGCGGGAAGCAAGTTGGCTGAAGATCGATTACGGTAAGGACGGGAATGCCCACGACCTATGGTCGTGAAAGAATCAAATAAAAGAATGAAGCATTCACGAAAACGATTTCTGCCACCGATGAATTGCTCTTTTATCATCACGGGCAGGCTTGACACAACACTTCGAACGGATCCCGTTCGAATAGAGAGAAATCCTGGTTGGTTTCGGAGCCAACTTCCCCAGTAAAACTCTGCAAAAAATTCAAAAGAAAACGACCGGAAACGTGAAAAAGCCTTACATTCGCTTTTCTAGATCACTTTGGGAAATGATGAACAAAAACTTTTTATCTGTAGTATGTTGGTTTATTGAAAACGCCTCCTATTCATATTCAAACTACCTCTTGTTCATGATGGTTTATTTTCGTACTTCTACGTTATCGACAATTTATTATTCTAGGCCTATCTCAAATTCATTCCCTCTAGTTAGCTATCCTTTTCTTTTTTCTTCTTCTGGCGGTATTTATTTAGTGTGCTGTGCGACGAATGGTGTTCATTTTGTGTGTGCTACAAAAAGCTGTTTGTAACGGCTGAATGAACAGCGGCCACGCTAGCGGTTATGCTATGCTAGGGGCTTTAATTCACCATGCGCATGGGAATTTTGTGAACATGCATGTTACTCACGTTTTGACTCGCTACTTGCGTGGAGAAATTGGCGGTTGCTCGATGATGCCGGTTGGACCCACGTGTACCACACGTGATACTCCTACGGACTCCGAAACGATGCTACTGCGGACTGCACATAGCCGATGTCGTTTTCCAACTACGCCTCACGCGCTGAGTTGTGGTCTTCTACCTAGACGGGGTACGGCCGTCGCATCGATGGTCGTCACCGTCGACGGGAAACTGCGGAAAGTGGTTGCCGCTGGAGAGGGAGGTCACCGGTTCGAAACCAGTGGGTTGCTGATCGCTGTGCCTAGGGCGCGGAAACCTTTTTGCTGCCCTTTTCCGGCCTCTGGTACCACCGGGTGTTCTTCGAAGCTGGAAAATGGGGTCGAAAACGGTCGCTGACTGATGTGCGTGGTGTGACGAGCTTCGCAACTTGCCACAAATCTGCCAAAGAGAAATTCCGTCGCGTGGCATTCAACATTTGCACACTGAACAAAGTTATGCACACAAAATTACCTCGGTTTCAATACACCTTCGCACACTCCTAACCGCCGAACTAACGCACTAAGCACTTTCTGCTCTAATTTCGAAAACTAACGAACTAATCGAGGGAATTTATAAAGAAAATCTAAATTAACAAACTTAAAGACAATTTCACGTTTACTAATTCACCTTTAAATTCACACCACGGCGCGATAACTGAAACTCGGACCGCTCTCGCCTCTTCCACAAACCAGAACGAAGTGAAAGAATCAAGTCTGAAGGTCCTCAGATTAGGCGCAAGAATTGCAATCTTCGTCGCCGTCGCCTTCACGCATACTAATTTTTTTGTAAAAAATTACGAAGGAAGGCATTCTCCTTCTATCAAGTTAACGCATATGCCAATTCGCTTCCCACCCGAAGTGCATGAAAGGATGGAACGGGTCAACAAATCCTGAAAGCAGAATTGTGCAGGTTGATGTCCGTGCGTTTACGCGTGGTTTGCTTAGACTCTTCGTTTGGCTATCGAATTACGCTTTGGCGCCCGAAATGGTACAGAGAACTCATTGGCCATCTAATGAACATTTCGGTGAGTGAACTTTTTGCGAACGCTTCATGCGTCAAGGGGTAATTCGATGGTGTTTGAAAAATTTCAATTAAGGTACAATTTTTACATTTTGATTTTTATAATATGGCACCTGCCACAAAGTCCCTCATTTTTTACACATTCTGCACACAAAATAGCTCACCCGTCACAGAATTTCCCACTGATTTTTATGTATGGGGCGGGGCAAAAAGTATCTTTTGTGTAGAATGTGTAAAAAGGAAGGACTTCAAATGTTAAACTAAATGCATATATAGAGGTTCCAGACATGTTTTGTAGTGGCGGATTCTCTGCTTGATCGTCAAGCAGTTCAGTTTGGTGTTAGCTCGCTCTCTCGAGTTGTTTGAAAAGTTCGTGACTATAGTGTTCGCGCTCTCTCCTTCGCGGTTTGTCGTGCGTGTGTGTGTGCCCCGAAATGGTGAAGCATCGGTCGAAAAGCTCGGCGAAGGTCCAGAACCCCGGTGAAGGAAGCTCCGGTGTGCCTACCTCGAACAGGTTTGCTGTTCTCCCCATGGATGGGAATATCCAGCCAGCTGTGTTGGAAAAACGCAGCAAGAAGAAGAAAAAGAATCGAGGCCAGTCCGGTGTCACTGCGACGAACGCCAGCGACATCGGTGATTTCGGCGACGCCAGCGGCAACGAAAATTCTGCCGGCCCGAGTGCGGCAAAAGTGAAGCTACCTCCATTGGAAGTGAAAAATGCCCATCTTAATGAGCTCATCGCAGATCTAGCTGGGCGTTAAAGCCGAATACAAGTTGGGCAGAGTCGGCACCAAGGTGGTGCTCCGTACCAAAGCGGAGTATGACTTGGTCGTCGCCCACCTGAGGACTTCCAAGGTGGAATTCTTCACCCACGACATTCCCGGTGAGAAGCCATTCAAGGTCGTCATTAGGGGTCTACCAAACATCGACCCGAAGTTTATCGAAGCTGAAATCAGAGACCTGTACAAGCTGGCCCCAAGTGCCGTCTATCGGAGAACAAGGAAGGACGAAAATGTGAAGGCGTATCCGGATAGCCTTTTCCTGGTCCACTTGCAGAAGGGAACGGTGACGCTCAACGCGCTGAAGGCCATCCGCTCCATCAATTCCATCATCGTCCGCTGGGAGCCATACCGTAGCGGCCATCGTGATGTGACTCAGTGCCAACGGTGTCTGAACTTCGGACACGGCACCCGCAACTGCAACATCAAGCCACGCCACTTCCGACTGCCCTGCGGATGGAGCCGTGGCGTTAAAATGCGCCAACTGTGGTGGTGCTCACCAAGGATTCAACAAGCAGTGCCCTAAACGCGACGATTTCAAGCGCATCCGAAATCAGGCGTGCACCAAAAATCAACCAGCACGAAGGAATGATAAGGCCCCAGCTTTCAGGGCGGAGGACTTTCCGCCTCTTCACGGACAAGCGAATCCAAGGGTGCGAACCGTCCCCCCTCAAGAAACGTCTGGATCTTCTGCTGGACAAAGCTCTCCATCCCCCCCCTGGATTCTGGAGACAACCAACAGCTCAACCAAATAATCCCGATCTGTTCACAGCGGATGAATTGATGGAGATTTTCGTCAATATGACCGATGCTCTACGTAAGTGCCGCAACAAGCCCGAACAGATCCAAGTGCTCGGTAAGTTCATCATCCAATATGGTGTCTAAACTGCTAACCATCGCTACCTGGAACGCTTGCTCTGTAAGAGCTAAACAAATTGAGCTTGCCGACTTCCTCCGCAAGCATAGAATCGACGTGGGTCTTCTTACTGAGACCCACCTAAAGTCCGGTGACAGCTTCTGGTTGCCTGACCACAACATTATCCAGCTTGACCCCACTTCTATCATCGAGGCCATTAGTGTGGAGGTAGAATCATCAACTGGAAACGTCCGGTTCATCGCTGTTTACTGCCCACGCCAGTGTACCGCAAGCAATGGACTAGGAATCCAATTCAAAAAGGACCTGACCGCCATCACCCGTACTAGCTCCCGATTCATCGTTGGGGGTGACCTGAATGCCCGCCATGAAGCTTGGCGGAACTACCAGAGGAACCGTATGTTGAGTGGTCTGCCGAAGTAACCTATCTCGGGATGTTGTTCGATGAAAAGCTCCTCTTCCGTGCGCATGTAGAGAAAACTATAGTCAAGTGTTCTGACTTGGTTAGGTGTCTGTATCCGCTGATTTGCCGCAGATCCCGCCTCTCAAGGGTGAACAAACTGGCCGTCTACAAACAAATCATAGCACCTGCGATCCTCTACGCAGCTCCGGTGTGGGAATCATGTGCACAGACTCACAGGAACAAAATTCAGGTCGCACAAAATAGAGTGCTGAGGATGGTTCTTGATCGTCCTTTCGACACTAGAATAACAAATTTACACGAAGAGGCAGGCATTGCCAAAATAGATTATAGAATTAACGAAATTAAGACTAAATTTACACAAAAATGTAATTTATCAGAACATGCTTTGATAAGCAATTGGTATATAGTAGATTAGGTGTATATAGTAGTTGTAGGTTAGTTATAGTTGTAAATAGTAGTTATAAGTAGTCTCCTCTTTTAAATTTAAAACAAACCAATCCCACCAAGGTGGTCATTCTTAAAACAAGCCGGATAGGACTAAGAACTGTAATTAAAATAATTGAAATATAAAAAGAACTAAAGTTGAAAAGACGCATCTGTGTCACATGATAAGTTATACATGTAAACCACACAAATTCAAAAAATATAGATCATTTAAAGTCAAGTTTTGTAGTGGCAAGTATTCTATTTTGTAATCTGTGAAAGGGAAATCAAGTGTCATCAAAATGCATGGCATGTTGAGATATTGAGGTCGTAAGAGAAAATTCTCTCTCTAAATTTTAATTTTTTGGCTCTCTGGGGACTGGTGGCTGGTGGCAGGTGAAACTGTATGGGAAAAACAATTTTTTTTTAAATTGTAGCTTGTTTAACATTAATATCCGGGAAAAAAAAACTGAACGACAAAGTCCCTGACTAATTTATTTAGGTTGTCGTTAACTTTTTTGACCTGAATAGGCACCGAAAGCGAATTATTACCACTTCTCTCAATTTCTATGTGGGGATTTTTATCATTTCCTTCCAGCAGACCAGCGCCATATCTGTGGAAAATAGCCGGACGATATGATTCATTGAGCTGAAACGTTCACCACAGAACTACAAATATGTTCAATTTTACGATAACAAAATACCAAATTTTTGGAGGCACCTGTTGGAAAGTGAGGCACTAGGTAAAATTGTTCAAAATAAAAGCAGTTTTTGATTTGAATTTTTTGTACTATTAGGGTTTAATACCCCATATCCGGCCTATTAAGCACCACCCGCACTTAGTCTTTCTTAATCTAGCGCAGTTTAGTACCAAATAGAATGTTATTATTACTGATGACTTCCCAATTTATTTACCTTTCCGTACGTACCGGAAGATTTGATAAAGAGAAACCAATCGTTGAGATATTTTCAAAAGTCTAACACTGCTTCTTGCGGCCAAACTCGGCCTATGGATATTAAACTCGGCCTAGCGCATTGAGACGCCATTGAAACGCCAATCAGTTCACTTCGACCTATGAAGTTAAAAATTGATGCGGTTGGAGCAGATCATTGGTTTTTGAGAATAAATATTAGGTGCAAACATTCATATCACGCGTTCTTATTGACTTCGTTCGGTAGGTTATTAGCTAAAGTATCGTACCAAACGCATAATTCACTTGTTATCTCTGAAATCATGGATTTATTTGAAGTTTTCTGCTTGATAGGCCCAAAATGGGCGATTAGGCCGAAGAAGTTCTCTACCCTATGTACATTTGTTAATAGGGTGGGAATTGTTAGAATTTTGAGAAATCTTCTTTTCCTTTATTTAACGTCGGTCTCTGTTCCGCAATCTAGTGCCAATCACCGACGGACATCGATTGCCATCCATTGACGGCAACCGAATGTGCAGGAAGGCAGCTTCCACACCTGCGTAGGATATCGCACCCATTCAACACACATGGGCCGGGACCAACGGCTTTACTTCCCTTCCGAAGGAAAACGTGACCAGAGATTTTTATGCCTCAGAAAAATCCCACCGACCTCGGCTGGGATTGAACCCAGACCCATCGGGGTGTTAGAAAGCAGTCACTACACCACCGGCGCCGGCTAGAATTTTGAGAAATGAAAAATATAAAATCTCAAAATTAAGCCGAAATGCAAATTAATAGCACTGCTATTATTTTTTTCAAAATTTTACCTAGTGTCTCACTTTTCGGCAGGTATTTCCAAAAAGTTGGTTATTTGTAATCGTAAAATTGAACATATTCGCAATTCTGAGGTGAACGAAACAAGCTCAATTGATCTTAAGAGAACAAAGTTACAACTTGTCAAAGTTGACCATTTTGTATGGAAATCGGCATACGCTGCTATTATATTGAACACAGGTGTATATGACTAATTCAAATGTTACCCGTTCGCCAACATTGCTCGGTTTCGTTCTGTGCATCAGGAAAGTGAACCCCAAAATTGACCACAGCAACGTGAGTATCAGCAACATTACCAATCGCTGGCGTTCATCTTCTGGAATCAACCATTCCAGAAGAGCATAGTTCGTCCCAGTCCTTCTATGATGGTAGCTGAGTCTGCAGCCTGCTAGTTACTGCGATATATTCTACCGTCTGTATTTACCAGTCATCACTGCTGAAGCCAAACCAGTCAGTCAGACAGTCATCACAACCTAGTGCTCTCGTCTTTGATAGATAGGTACGGTGCTAGAACTTATCATCGCAGCTGCAACAGCAAGCAAGCCCACATTGTGAGCGGTTCATGAAGCCAAATACGTACTTTGTAATCCGTGGTCAGCCAGGAGATGCATTCTGATCCATCCATCGAGATGCGGAAGGTTCCGAATACCTACATTACGTAAAGACGAAAGCATTGCGGTAAAAGTCCGAAAATCGGAAAATCAACACCACCTGGTTCGTCGTACATGTTTGGCCGATGTTTTCCCTTCCAGTCAGTACCGTGTTGCTACAAGGAGGGAAGCGACCTTCTACGGTTCCCTCTAAATATGACCTATTTGGGGTGAGTGTTTGGGTTCATTTCAAACGTTTGCTTCCGCTCCCAAATGGTGTGGGGTAAGTTTGTTGGCATCATTTCATTTGAATTCTGGATTTGAATTGGCATTCAGACTTGCAGTTAGTGCGTACGTCAACAAGGCCGAAAGGTCCGATCGTCAGTGACGACTGGTTCTAATAATAGCTACATTGCTGTACAAGCGGGTTAGAGTCGATTTACTACAGAGTACCAGCCTTTTTTATGGGTGACCGAAACGTATCAGGCATCTCTTTGTTGTCATCGTTTGCATTTACTATCCAGATAACAGGGGGCATTCAATAGGTACTGGTTTATAATAATAAAAAAAACAACCCTTATTAATCCACATACTGGACACCGGTGAGGAGCATGTAACCTAGCTTTATGTGACTGGCGTGGTAATATGACTAGTGTTCCAGATCGTGGAAAAAAAAAAATGCATTTTGATTATGATCCTTGAAGTTGTTTGGCTTAAGTTAGAAATTGACCCCATCCTTGGGTTGCACTATTTTGATCCTATCTCCGCAATTAGGTCTTGATATGAATGTTATTCAATAGTATGAAATGGTACCGTAAAACGGGGTATCTTTGATATTAGGATTGCATTTACTCTCTGCACTATTTACGAATTGGACACATTGGTTCCATTTTGTAGCTTAGGGCATTTCCTTTGATATCGTATAGAGTTTTAATATAGTATGTTTTACATATTATCCAAATATCTGAAAAAAAACATAACAATTTGCTTGTATTTTGCCTGACTGAAAAGACACTCAAACAATCACTAAAATAAATGTATTTCCGATAAAGGCATCACAATTGTCTTCTTATGGCTTATGAAGTTTCTGATTATATACTCATTAAAAGTTTCATATTTCTTGAACTAAATTGTTTGAGAGTCATGCGTGATTTTCTACATGCATCGAGTATTATCAAAGAAACTATAAAATGGAAAACTGATGTTCGGATACAAGCATGAGCATGAGCATGAGCATGATTGACCACCCACGGTTGCTACTCTGTTATTGCCAGAACAGCTGTAATTACACAGAGAACCAAAAGATAATGCTTGGGACTAGCAATCATCCTCAATGTGTAAAAACTGGTGATCTCGAATAAGGCAATACCAGCGCCAAACGCGCTTGAACGCAGGTCAAGAAAGGAATGGGTAGGAATGTGTTGACGTGACACTCGCTTTGATGGAAGCCGAGGAGTCCTCTGCACTTCCACGAGGAATCACAGGGATGTTGGGTAAGAGGGTTGGGTTTGCAGCAGGGTTCGTTTTGGTAAACGATAAGCTGAATTGATGTCCTAACAATCATATAACGCGAAGGAGCTTGGGATTGAACCCATGGTCTTCTGCTCAGTAAGCAAAAACGTTTGCCACTAGGCAGACGAGCTCCTTTTTAATCACCGAGTTGCTGTTATTACCATGTAGTCATGTTAACAAATAAAACGATTGACGAATCTTGAATGTGGATGGGCTTGAGATTAGACTCATGATGTTCTGCTCAGTAAGCAAAACCGGTAGTTCTAAGGCCACCGAGCCCCTCATATCACATAATACCGTTACTCAAGTTGTTATAACTATTCAAACCCGGCACCGACGACAACGAAAGGTTTAGCAAAATACACGATAAACAAGCGATCTTACCATACATTTTTAAAATGAAAGGACCGCGTTTTTCTGCTCAGTAAGCAAGCCACTGCAACTGATGATCTTTCAAATCCGAAAACAAAAGGCTACGAAAAAGTATTTAGGCCTTGATTAAATTCCACTATCACGCGACGTTCAATGTTTCGATTTGCTCTTTACGCATTGTTCAGGCAGATCAGTGAACGGGCACCTTATGGTACATTTTCTCACCATGAACCTATCATTTCCAGCCTATCTGAACTATATATTAAATGGAAGCCATAACATGGGCTACACTCCCCCTAAGCGGGCCCTCCGCATCCTGTCTCTGTCTTATCTCAAATACAAAATGCCAATGGTATGAATGTATCTATATATAACTTGGAAATGACGTACAATCAAATAAACCCGTAACCCACTCACTTGGTCAGGCTTCATAATCGTCCAGTGGGCAGTGCGCTCTACACTCCAAGTTCCCTTTTTTTCAAATTTACCGCAAATTTGATATTTTACCCGTTGAGTGTTGATTAGTCACAATGAAACATTGTGACAGAAGTTGAGGTTACTAGTGTATTACATAATCTAGGTCCTATTTAGGATTATATCTGAAAAATCCAAATCTGGCCAACACCCAACCCTAAACCTAAACCTGTTCTAATCCACCTGAAATGACTAACGAATGGAAGACTTTGACTACCCAGCCATGCAATAGTCTCATTCCGTGCCTTATGGTAACTTGATGATTCTATTGCGCTCATCTTCTGGCACCACCCAGGGGGGACTTGGTCCTGTACCCAATGCTTAACTTATTTCCATTCCACTCAGCTACTCGCAATTTCTTCTTGATATATAATTGGCGGAATATTATTATATGAGACAATTCAATGCAGACGTCTTTCCATATTTGGCAGATCGACAGGTAATCGGTGAGTTACCACGATAGTTGCTATTCAACAACTCGACAACGTCCCATCGTCAACGCCTGCTATGAGAATTTCCCATTGCAGACGCCAACGAAATGACGTCATCGAGCTATCGATCAACTACCCTGGTTATCGCCTGGTACCTTATAGCACGATGCTAGGAGGCGAACCGGAAGAATCGATGAGCTACCTCCCCCGGAAAACTGATGTTCGGATACAAGACAGAAAAAATAGCGTAAAAGCAACAATTTTCATTAAACATATTAGTGACGAATTGACTGTACTTGTACTTGTTTAAAAAAAAATAGTATTTGAAAATCATTAATTGTTTAAAAAATATTTTGAATATACATGAAAACACTGTAAAAAAGTTCGATATAAAATCCGTAAGCATTGAGCTTCTTCTTTTTAAATATAATAATGTTGTATCAGTCAACTCTCCCTAACTCGATTTTAAAAGACCATCGAGCTACAATATTGTTGAAGATGCTAATTTCAAATAACAGACTGTAGTGGTAATTTTTATACGATAGATGGAGTAGATGAAACAAAGAGTTGATAGTTCCGTTAGAGTACGGCAGTGTGAAGATTGTATATAGATATTAGAATAGTGAGCTAGGACAACTTTTAAGGAAGGTACAAACCGATTTATCAACCCTATGCTTTCATCTACTCCATCTATCGTATAAAAATTTCCACTACAGTCTGTTACTTGAAATAAGCATTTTCAACTATGTAAGTCGTTGACTTCACGTAGAAGTAATACTAAAAACATATAGTCAAAGTACAATATTGTGTTACAATTGTAAATTTTTGAAATTCGAAAGGGAAAGTGGTTACATTCCATTGAGCAAGGGAGGAAATTGTTCAGCCTCAACACGGTCGATAAGACTAACTCAGAGAGAGAGAGAGAGAGAGAGAGAGAGTCACTTTTATTCAGTTGTATGACACATTTCTAAAATTGTAGGTCATTCATCTCGGAGTAACCTACGATTTTAGAAATTTCCCATACAACTGAGTAAAAGTAACACACTCTCTGGGACCGGCCGTGCACAGGAGGCCATCAACGAGATGCAAATTTTTCCAGCTTTCTTCAATTGCTTCACCACCTGTCGCAACCAAACTGATCCAATTACCTCACACAGCAGCTCATCTCAACGGAATCTTTGCTACTTTCCAGCGATGATTGCCTCTTGACTGCCACCACTACGAACCATTTCACCCTCCCCCTTTCTACAGCCATTCTCAACATATCAGCACGCGATTTGTACCCACTAAAGTGCGTGGCAGTGGCAAAAGGAAACAATAACAAAACCACCTACATCTACACCAGCAAGCAAACGTGGAAAGCCCCGGTGATGGTCGGAAAGAAACATGACACGTCTGGGAAATAAGCGTGCCATTCTTGGTGTCGTCATCTGCGTTCCCGGTTATACGTGGTGAGGTTCAAGCCGTTAACCCTCTTCGGCACGCTCCAACCCATCGTCGTCGTCGTCGTCGACGTCGTCATCAGCAGTGGAGCAGGTGGAAATCCCTTCTGCGTACCATCTCAGTCTGCAACCTACTCCATCATCACTCGAAAGCCGCCTCCGCCAACGCAGCACCGAAATGATGGGATCATCCTGGGACAGATAAAAGCAATCATCAGACTACTCGGGCTCGGTTTCGTACCTTTTGGAGTGGCAACGAGGTTTCTTGATGGTGCTCCTTATTTGCTATGGAGATTAGGTCAAGAGTATGAGCCAAGTTGGAAATGTTTTTCCTTTGATCATTCACATTTGGAATCTTAAAATGAAGGTGGTTTGCTTTTTGACAATTTGTAAATGGGTTCGGTTCAGTTTCAGTCGTTGTGACATTGGTGAATATAATCAAATAAATTATTTATTTCATTAAATGCTCCTACCACCTCGTCCAGCGTATACTTTTTATCCTACTGGCATCCATATCGCTTGGAAAGCTTACTTTTGAATCGATCGAAGTTTCAGAAAATGTCTGCATGCGTCCTGAATCGCAGCACCCCCTAATAAAGTTGGTATGGCTATTTTCCTTAACGACGTGTTCGGGGTTCCATTTTCTCCAAGATCTGCTCTAACCATCGGAAGCATCGAAAAGCATTCGTATTTCGTATTGACCAGTCGAATCACCGCATCCCATAAAAATTAAACAGAAATTTCTACATAACTCGAGAACTACTCAAGCAAATCATTAATCCGGGTAACATTTTCGACGATTGAACACTTAAAATTGGTTCTACATAGGACGGGACTAGTTTATGTCGATTCCCATCAAGCGAACCGTCTTTGATTGGAACTACAATGCAACAATAGCACGGATGCTTCCTGTGGATTCATTTGAACTAAGTTGGTGAGATCGTATCTTATTTTATCTATTTAAACTAAATTTACATGATTCTTTACATGGTCTCGGTGGGGAGGGGGTTTCGCTGAGATCTCGGCGGGAGTGACATTTGATTGCCGAGTCTCGGATAATGCCTTTTCTAATAATCTGCCTACGTTTCTTTTATTTGTTATCTACTTCATCCCTTTTTTATTTGTCTGCTTTTCTTTCCTCTTCTCTTCTGTTGTTTTGTTTGTTTACATATAACTAATACTAATACCTCCTTGTTTTCTCTCTAATTTGTCTACTATGTCCCACCATCACGATGAGAGATGAGCTACCAAACATGGTACCATACATGGTACACGCTCATATACACTCCCAAAATAGTATGCCGCAAGTAAGTATATCACAGAGGCAACTAAAGATCCAGAATCGAAAACCAATAACGCTGAAGATAATGAGCTGTGGTGATTTATATGACTAAATAGTATTATTTATTTATACTAACCTAAACACAACGTGGGGTGACCCAAATCCAAACGATCACTAACCAAAATAATAGACTTATCTTTTTTCAGCAGCACTACACCAGCCAGCAAAGTTCAACAATCCATCGTTGCTTATGCCTTTGTTGTCGTTTGAAACCAATTTTGCGAGGTAGGCGACGATTGTGCGTATTTATCGCGTAACTTTTGAAAAGAGCCTATTTATAGCCTGAACAATACGTAAAGAGCAAATTGAAACATTGAACGTCGCGTGAAAGTGGAACTTAATGAAGGCCTAAGTACTTTTTCGTAGTTTTTAGTTTTCGGATTTGAAAGATCGTCGGTTACAGTGGTCTGCTTACTGAGCAGAAAAACGCGGTCCCAGGTCCTTACATATCAAAAAGATTTATGGTAAAATCGCTTGTGTATCGTGTATTTTGCGAAACTCGTTGTTGTCGTTGGTTCCGGGTTTGAATGGATACATAAATTTGAGCAACGGTATTATGTGATATGAGGGGCTCGGTGGCCTTAGAGCAACCGTTTTTGCTTACTGAGCAGAACATCATGAGTCTAATCTCAGGCCCATCCACATTCAAGATTCGTCAATCATTTTATTTGTTAACATGACTACATGGTAATAACAGCAACTCGATGATTAAAAAGGAGCTCGTCTCCCTAGTGGCAAACGTTTTTGTTTACTGAGCAGAAGACCGTGGGTTTAGTCCCAAGCTCATTCGCGTTATATGATCGTTAAGACATCGATTCAGCTTATCGTTTACCAAAACGAACCCTGCTGCAAACACAACCCTCTTATCCAACATCCCAGTGATTCCTCGTGGAAGTGCAGAGGTGTTCTCGGCTTCCATCAAAGCGAGTGTCACGTCAACACAATCCTTCCCATTCCTTTCTTGACCTGTGTTCGGGCGCGGCCGGCGCTGGTATTGCCTAATTTAAGATCACCAGTTTTTACACATTGAGGATGATTGCTAGTCCCAAGCATCGTCTATTGGTTCTCTGTGTAATTACAGCTGATCTGGCAAAAACAGAGTAGCAACCGTGGGCGGTCAATCAAGCTCAAGCTCAAGCTCAAGCTCAAGCTTAGGAACTGTGATGATAGAAAGAATTTGGGGTTGTGACATAAAAATGAAAGATCCGAAGCATCCGTAAAAGTGGTCAATCCATGAAACTGATCCTAGAGCTCCACAGCTTTTGAAAAACACTGCGATATAAGAAAGAATTTAGGATCAAGACATAAACATGGACCCAAATGACCGTGGGACAGTTCTCCGGAAGATCCGTAAAAGTGGTCCATCCTTGATACTGTTTCTAGAGCTCCGTAGTTTTGTCGAAAACACTTCGAACTGTGATATATGAAAGAATTTAGGGTCGAGACATCAACATGATCCTGGATGGCCATTGGACCGTCCTCCAGAAGATCCGGATCATCCGTAAAAATGGATTATCCATGAAACTGTGAAAAACCTGTGTTTTTTTTCCGATAACTCTTGGAACTGCGATTTAAGATAGAATTTAGGGTCGTGCCATAAACATGGATCCGGATGGCCATGGGACTGTCCTCCAAAAAATCTGGAACAACCGTAAATTTGTCATACTGTGAAACTGATCCCAGAGCTCTGCAGTTCTCTTTTAAACACTGTGATATAAGGAAGTACTGGATCCTTTTTACGGATTTTCCATATCTTCCGGAGCACGGTCCTATGGCCAGGCCATCCAGATCCATGTTTTTGTCACGACCACAAATTCTGCCTTATATCACTGTACGAGAGTAAGACCCCCAGCATACTACAACCCTGGAATATCACCATCGCTGCTACAGCACGAGTGAATAGGCTACGAGTCGAGATGTGTCTATTGTCCTGTACGTAACACGTAAGGGATAGCGATCATCGTCGGTCGGCGGACATCGAGCAGCAGCTGAGATGACCAACGAAGAGAACAGAACTGTTTGAAGCGAAGTTGGACCGATCGGACGGAGAACGTGAGAGGGAGATTTGGTCTACGCGGTCACGGGTCAAGCAATGACCAGATCAGGAGACGAGAGCCAGTTGTTTTCGGTCGCCGCATAGAATGGTTGTATCCCATCGGAGATGAAGAGTTTTTTATTAATATGCAATTAAATGTCATTAGTGTAGTCAATGTACTAAATGTGTTTTTTAATATAATAAATGTAGTTTTTGTGTAAACTCTGTAATTTAAAACCCAACCCGTGAGTGTTTGTTTAGTGTTGAAGCCAGAAGTATCCGGAACAACATTGGAAGGACTATGACCCCATTTTAACCAGCAAGCAATTGGATTCCCCGCAACCTCGCTTCCCCCAAAAATGCCATCACCAAAACAAACTTTAGCGGTACTAAGCCAACTGGTATTTCCCAATCAGTGCTGGAGTCGGCGGATCATCTCCACTGCCGAATATCGAAGGAGGTAAGGACCGACTAACCAACAATCACAGTTCCTAATGTTTTTGGAAAACAAAAAACTGCGAATCTCTAGGATCAGTTTCATTGATTAACCTCTTTTACTGATGTTCTGGACTTACGATTATGCCACCACGTGGAAAATTAAAATCAATCCCTCCAAAACTCAAGCGATCATGTTCCTACATCGGCAATCGCCCAAACTGAAACCGGCTCCATCTTGTACTGTAATCATGGATGGCACAAGGGTTGAGTGGTCCGCCGAAGTAACCTATCTCGGGATGTTGATCGATGAAAAGCTCCTCTTCCGTTCGCATGTAGAGAAAACTGTAGTCAAGTGTTCCGCCTTGGTTAGGTGTCTGTATCCGCTGATTTGCCGCAGATCCCGCCTCTCAAGGGTGAACAAACTGGCCGTCAACAAACAAATCATAGCACCTGCGATCCTCTACGCAGCTCCGGTGTGGGAATCATGTGCACAGACTCACAGGAACAAAATTCAGGTCGCTCAGAATAGAGTGCTGAGGACGGTTCTTGATCGTCCTTTCGACACTAGAATAACAAATTTACATGAAGAGGCAGGCATTGCCAAAATAGATTCCAAAATTAACGAAATTAAGACTAAATTTGCACAAAAATGTAATTTATCAGAACATGCTTTGATAAGCAATTTGTATATAGTAGGTTAGGTGTACATAGTAGTTGTAGGTTAGTTGTAGTTGTAAATAGTAGTTATAAGTAGACTCCTTTTTCCAATTCAAATCAAACCAATCCCACCAAGGTGGTCATACTTTAAAATAGGCCTGATAGGACTAGAAACTGTAAATAATAATTAAAATCTCACTGTACTAAAGTTGAAAAGACGCATCTGTGTCACTTGAAAAATTCATACATGTAAACCACACAAACACAAGAAATAAAGATCATTTAACTGTAACTGTTCTGGACTTACCAGAGGATGGCCCAATGGCCATTTGGGTCCATGTTTATGTCTTGACCCCAAATACTTTCTTATATCACAGTTCAACATGCTTTCGGAAAAAAACCGTAGAACTCTAGGGTCAGTTTCGATGGAGGACGGTTCCATGGCCTTCTAGATACATGTTTATGTCACGACCGCAAATTAATTTATATATGACATTTCCAAGTGTTTTCGAAAAACCGTGGAGCTCTAGGATCAGTTCCATACATTGACCACTTTTTTGGATTTTTTGGATCTTCCGGAGGACGATCCGATGGCCATCTGGGTCCATGTTTACGTCACGATCCCAAATTCATTCTAATATCACAGTTCCTAACGTTTTCAAGAAAACCACGGAGCTCTAGGATCAGTTTCGTGAATTTTCCACTTTCACGGATGTTCCGGATCTTCCGGAGGACGGTCTCATGGCCATCAAGGTCCATATTTATGTAACGACCCCGAATTCATTCTATCATCTCAGTTCTTAGTGTTTTTCAAAAACTGCGGAGCTCTAGGATCAGTTTCATGGATTGACCCCTTTTATGGATGTTCCGGATCTTCCGAAAAATGGTCCTATGGACATCGAGGTTCATGTTTATGTCACAAACTCAAATTCTTTCTATGATCTCAGTTTCTTATATTTATAAAAAAAAACGTGGAACTCTAGAATCAGGATCGTGGATTTACTACTTTTACGGATGTTCCGGATCTTCCGCTGGACGGTCCGATGGCCATCTGGGTCCATAATCCAAATTAATTCTTATATCACAGATCCTAATGTTAAAAAAAGTGGAGCTCTAGGATCAGTTTCATGGATTGATCACTTTTACGGATGTTCCGGATCTTCCGGAGGACGGTCCCATGGACATCCAGGTTCATGTTCATGTCACATCTAAATTCTTTCCTAGTTTATATTGATCTTCGTCAAGCTTCGTCTACAATTTGGACTTTTACATCAACACATGTCAGCCATTCAGTTGATCATTTTGTCAAGCTTCTGCATTCATGTTACATCAGATGTCACAGCTGTTGTTTGCGGTGACATCTATCGGAAACTACACACAATCTGTTTTCCTATAATTGTTCACAGAGGACACTGCAGTGGAAAACATGTCTGGTACCTCTATATATGCATTTAGATTATTATTCGAAGTCCCTCCTTTTTTACACATTCTGCACACAAAATAGCTCACCCCTCACAGAATTTCCCGCCGAATTTTATGTATGGGGTGGGGCATAAAGTATCTTTTGCGCAGAATATGTAAGAAAAGAGGGACTTCAAATGTTAAAGCAAATGCATAAATAGAGGTACCAGACATGTTTTGTAGTGTCAGGTACTCTATTTTGTAATCTTTGAAAGAGAAATCACAAATCGAGTGTCAACCAAATACACGGCATGTTGAGAGATTGAGCTCGTGAGAGAGAATTTCTCTCTCAAATTTGAATTTTCTTGGCTCTCTGAAGACTGGTAGTAAAGCGGGTAAAATTGTATGGGAAAAAATCAGTCCCTAATAAATTTCTTTAGGTTGTCGTTCACTTTTTTTCACCTGAAAATGCACCGAAAGTGAATTATTCCCACTTCTCTCAATTTCTATATGGGGAATTTTATCAATAGATGTCACAACTCCGAATTCTTTCTATCATCACAGTTCCTAATGTTTAAAAAAAAACGTGGAGCTCTAGGATCAGGATCGTGGATTTACTACTTTTACGGATGTTCCGTATCTTCCGGAAGATGGTCCGATGGCCATCTGGGTCCATAACCCAAGTTCATTCTTATATCACAGATCCTAATGTTTAAAAAAGTGGAGATCTAGGATCAGTTTCATGGATTGATTGACCACTTTTACGAATGTTCCGGATCTTCCGGAGGACGATCCCATGGCCATCCAGGTACATGTTTATGTCATGACCCCAAAAATGTTTTTATTTTATATCACAGTTCCTAATGCTTTAAAAAAAAAACACCATTCAAAAAAACGCTTTTTTAAAAAGAAGACGGCTCTATTTTCAATATTTTTACAATAAAAATCATCTACAAACCTTAGGAATTCTAAAGGTACCACAGTTTTTGAAATTCATTAAGAAATGGCTAAGTTGTGTCATTGCAAACTTGCCGTTACACGTTTTTCGGAGGCTTCGTAGTCGGCGTAAAGTGTTTTACGCACCGTATTCGGAGTGTTAATGGAGTGTTTTCTCCACACATGCCATTTTTGTGTATTTGAAATCATCATTGAAATGTCGGCAAATTTTTGAACATGTGGTGGAACATTACTGTAATTCATATATGTTAAAACATTACATTATATACTGGGTTGGAGGGGCAGACTAAGGGAATCAAAGGGTTTGTTGACTGGACGAGGGTTCGTGGATTTGCCAGTCCCTTGTCACGTGATTACAGATGGCCATCTGGTCGTTTTGCCTTCCAAAGGTCTTTAATGAAACTGATTCACCATGCTGCAACAAACCATCAGGCAGAACTTTACAACCGGTAAAGTATCTGCAGCCTTTGGTAATCCTTGCACTGATGGTGGGTTCCATTCACATCACATCACATCACATCACATCACATCACATCACAACTCAAGAACTACTAAAGCAAATGGAACCAAATTTGGCATATGGAGGTATAAGGAGATGGTCATAGGGGGTAGCCCTTAGATAAGAGGGGCTACGTACAATATGACGAGTGTTCAATAAAATCTGAGAATGATTTCAATACCTTTCTGTAATTAAAGTAAACAGCAAGCACTCGGCGAGCGTGTTGTACGGTTTTACGAAACGCATGGTCATCGTGGAAAAAATGTTTACAGTAGATCACTTTCAAGACGAAAACGTGCCTGTGAGTACAGTTTCCGGATCCTGGCATCCCTGGCGGTAGGCCGGTAGCGGCCGTCCGGCGAAGATTATGACAAAGAAGAAGAAGGAAGCGTTGAAAAAGCTGTTCGACAACAAGGACGGAACGAGTTTGGGTGACGCCGGCCGAAAATATCACTGCTCCCATACCTTGATTGACCGAACCCTCAAGATGGAGGGCATTATGTGTCGGAAGAAGACTCGGTCCCCCAGTACACGGACGAGGCGATAGCGACCGTGAAATCGCAGTGCCTGTGGATGACGAAGAACTATCTTGAGCTGAAAAAGATACCGTACGTGCCGAAAGAAAGGAACCCGACCAACTTGCCCCAGTGCCGTCCCATTGAGGATTTTTTCGGCTCCCTCAGTGCCCTAAACAAACAAAAATAATGGGCGGGGCAAGGATACAAAGCAGTTGACCACGAGGATCCGGAATTGTATCCGGAAGATGAACGTCAGTGCCGTCCAGCGCTCTTGTGAGAGCATCGTGACTAAGTTGCGTCTTACGGCTGACCAGGGCCCCTCCTCCAATATTCATTGACGTTTTTTTGAAGAATAATCATTAAGTTTTTAATAAAAAATACTGAATCCATTGAAATACAAAAAAATTACTATCTATATGACTTAAAATATTCTCATTTTTTATTGAACACCCGTTAGCATGCTTTTTATCGGTGCATAAACTCAAGCTAATATTGCATCCCGAGCAAGGCCGGGCACCCTCAGGTAGTGGTATATAAAATGATAATAATGGAAATGTCTCACTATATAAATCCAATGTATGCAGTACTCCTGTCCAGTTGGTTGTATGCTACTGGTATAAAAACAATACAAACCCGAACGATCGTAGAATCTTCTTTGAACAGTTGACCAATCATCACATGGATTTCACTATGTTATACACAGAACATCATTTACCGGTGCGAACAGTACACACCTATTATTCGGTCATTCCACTCTCACAGGAGGAATTACCTAATTTACAATGAAATCAAAACAGAAACAACGGAGAACTGCATCACAGATCCAACGAGTGGAATACCTGTCATAAATAGGAACTAGTAACTCAAGCCACATTTTCTGTTTTATTGAAGTTTTATAGCAGTTGATATAATCAATGTATAAAACCTTCACTGACGACCACATTGCTTTAACAACCTCCTGTTAACCGCTATACAGCCATGTAATGTTCAAATGGCTTAGTTTCAATGCAATAATTAAAACTTGATATGTCAAATACCCTAGGAGCATAGCCCAAGCAACAATTTTTGTTTTATTGAAGTTTTATAGCAGTTGATATAATCAAATTATTAAACCTTCACTGACTGAGAACCACTATACAGCCATGCCATGGCCAATTGGCCCAGTTTTAATGCAATCATTAAAACTTGATATGCGAACTTCCTTAGGAGCATAGGTTTTATGTCAGTTTTATCACACTCTACACGTGATTGTTAAAAATGAAAACAAAAAAGTCCCTCCAGGTCAGAAAGTTTTAACAACGTTTTGATGACTATCATAAAGCTATATTACAACCGCATAAATCGCTCCTGAAGAAGTTGATAAAACATGATACGCAAAACATTTTGACAACCTTGAAGGTTTTAAGTTGGGTTTTTTGGATAATAGTTAATATTGAGAAATATTTTATTGTGGTTTTATTCTTTCGATGTTTGATGTGAAATCATGATCCTTATCAGTTGGATATAATAGCTGATATTATTGTATATTGAAATTAAGACGACTTTATTACAATTTTGAACCAAGTTGTATACGCTTCGCAGCATGCCGTGCAATATTTATGGAAATTATTATACCAAATAGGAGCATAAATTTAGTGCGCCATATGAATACTAAAATAAAGGGATATTTTTAATTTGTCTGCATTAGCACCATGCATTAAAGAGTCATTAGAAGATTATCTATTTAGTACAAAATGGTTACTACTGTTGAGCAATAACCAGTCACATATTATTTTAATATACAGAGATGTATGAAAGTGTTTTATCGCCTATCAATTAAAGCGTAATTATTCATACTGTGTGAAATTTATTCATACGGTGACATTTTTTTTTCGTTATAACTTGCTACTCCTTAAAAATACCTTTATCGGGTAAGCCGTGAGTATTCGGCCAAACTCCTACTAGACATAGAATTAAGTGAATTTTGTTACAAACAAAGAAAATTGTAGTTGAAGATGCTAATTTCAAATAACAGAATATAGTGGTAATTTTTATACGATAGATGGAGTAGATGAAAGCATAGAGTTGATAGTTCCGTTAGAGTACGGCAGTGTGAAGATTGTGTATAGATATTAGAAAAGCGAGCTAGGACAACTTTTAAGGAAGGTACAAATTGGTTTTTTCATCTCTCTTTACCTGTAAAAGAAGGTAAAAGGAACCTCCCTTAGCTCGGTAAAGGCGCAGCTTCAAATCAAGACCGTGATAAAGGTAGTTGGGTTCGATTCCCGGTCCGGTCTGGGGAACACCCCTCACCATCCCTCTCCAAAGGGGGATTTTGGTAAAGAGAGATGAAAAAACCGATTTGTACCTTCCTTAAAAGTTGTCCTAGCTCGCTTTTCTAATATCTATACACAATCTTCACACTGCCGTACTCTAACGGAACTATCAACTCTATGCTTTCATCTACTCCATCTATCGTATACAAATTACCACTACAGTCTGTTATTTGAAATTAGCATCTTCAACTATGTAAATCGTTGACTTCACGTAGAAGTAATACTAAAAACATATAGTCAAAGTAAAGAAAACTGTATTATCGGCTCCGTAAAGCTAACGCGATTTATCCTTAAAGATAAACGAACTAGATAAAAAAGGAGAATAAATTCCATGCGCCATATGAATACTAAAATATAGTAAAAGTATACATAAAAAGTCAACATTCCAAGCGATCCTCCTATTTTCTCATGTTTAATAAAGATGTAAGAAATGCTCATAAGCTTAACGAAAACCTTTTTCAATACAAGGATTAAAGCCGTGATGCCAATAATGGCCATCTCCATCCAGATTTAGTGAAACTCTCTGAATATTTTTAAGAAGGGTTCGTGAATCTTTCGGAAGTTTATCGGAATGCCGCTTGTTCAATATGTGTAGGAGTTTCTTCACCGCACTGTGCCTTATGTTATATAAAGGAACCCGTAACTTTAGATCCTCCAGAAGTTTCATATTGGCGATCGTCTCAACTTCATCTTGGTCAAAAGCACTGAAGAGGTTTTCATTCCAAGTATCTGAATCGATTTGTTTACGTGCGTTCTCATCAGTGCCAACGTCATTCCTGAAGGTATCGCTTTTTTCCAGCTCTGTTTTCTTGGCATCCGGAATGACCGGTTTTAAATGCGTCGTATCCATATCATATTGTGCGTTGCGATTTATTCAATTTCCATGCACTCATTCTCGAAGTTTTTTTTTTATTTTACCATACATTTTCAGAGTATGTTTTGTTGTTGTTCTAGTATATTTCTTATCTATGAATTAGACTTGTGCGCCGATCAAAATATTTTCGGTGGTGGCGTGATATGTCATTTTCTGCCGGGGGCGGCGGCGTGGCCGCGTCACGCCGTTTATTTTCGGTGGCGTGGCGGCGTGGGTCGGCGTGAGTTTATTTTTAATGATTTAGAAAAAAATTCATTTCTAACTAATCGCACATGTACAAAAAATGCTACCCACATTTGAGTTCAGATTACTCAACATCGCTAAAACGTAGGTCACTCATAGTGTGAATAAATTTTGCGACACTTTCCCGGGAAAAACTTCTTGAATATGTGGAAAATTTAAGAAAATTGGACACAAGTTAGAAGTGCACTAGTGGAACGACTACAACCACATTCAGTTTTTCTCATATTCGTGAAGTTTTCCTCGGAAAAGCGTAGGAAAATTGACTCATTCTATGGGTGACCTACGTTTTCATGAATTTGAGTAACCTGAACTATGAGTAACTCTTATTCAATTTTGAGTCGTTCTCATCAGGCATGGAAAATCATTTGCATTCATTTCGTGCACTCATTTACATTAATTTGCCCCTAACTTTTTTCATCAACAGAATTCCGCAAAGTGATGTATGGAGCTTTTGTAGATTTTGTTATTAGCTACCTCTCCGTACCTCTTATGTATGACGAACCAGAGCGACTAGAAGCCACTACTGGTTCTCAGTGAATGTATTTTCAGTAACAAGTTCTGCCCGCTCTAATTCGTAATGCATAAGAGATACAGATTTGAGTTATGGGCAAAAGTTGTAGTTAATAACAAAACCTACTTAAGCTCTATGCATCATTTTGCGGAATGCTGTTGATGAAAAAAGTTAGAGGCAAATGAATGTAAATGGTTGCATGAAATGAATGTAAATGATTTTCCATGCCTGGTTCTCATTGGCCGTGCATGCAGAATTTGTTTAGAAAAGTATGTCAAGTGCAGTGTTGGCAAAATCATTTTTCCGCACTCATACGCTCTCAATATCACGCGCGATATTGGAACTAAATATCATGCTTGATATTGATTTTACAAGCTCCTTTGATATTGCGAGACTATTCACAACGTGCAAAAATCAAGCTGAGAGTTGAATCGACGCAAAAATGATTCCATTGCATATCGTTTTCGTAGAAAGAGAAAGCATAGTTTGCCATTTCTTTTTACTCTTCACCGATGGCAGACACGAAGTGACTGCTGCCAGCCGTTATGGAGGTTTCGGTTGCATTCGGATGTAAAGCAAAAATCATGAAACTCAATCTCACCACAGTTTGTTGAGATTTGTAGCTGGTGAGTCTTGTTAGGTTGATATTCTGAGCTGCGATATCACAGCTTGCAAAATCAACCGCAGCAAACGCTTGTTGATTTTTTACCACTAAAATCAAGCGGGATCTTGGGTATTGGTGAGAATTGATTTTTTGATATTTTCCCAACACTGGTCAAGTGCTTATAAAAATTTGCAGGGGGTGGAGTCGTACAGCAAAATGTTAGCAACCTTTTTATTAAGTATAAGCAAAGTACGTTATGTAGAGGTGGAAAGTATTGCAAAGCAATCTTTTATCATGTATTGAGCATTACACGTTATTTATATGTTGATAGCGATAATGATGTGCTTCTATTACTCTGATGCATGTTTTAATGTACGCGCATTGTAGTCATATAACTTTTTTTTATGTATTTGAATATGATGTCTTTCGGATATACGTAGAATCCTGCACAACTTGGACCTGTTAGAGATTAAAAAAAAAGGTCAAATTTCAGCGTGTTGTTAATAATAAAGGGTGTCCACGATGAAATTGCCACACACAAAATTGATTCGCAAAATTCGAGTTTTCATCCGATTGCCATCAAATTTTCAGGGATTGAGAAATAACTATTAAACTTCATTTTACCATTTTACTCGTATTTTATTTACAGTCCATACGCAAATGCCCGCACCTTGGCCTTAACCCCGGCCATAAGATTCTGCACAACCTGTGAATCAACCGTTTTTTGCATGTAAACCCATACTTTCTTCAGTTCCTCGACTGTCTTCACTACCTTAGGTCGTTTAAGAAGGTGCTGCTTCATAGTCGCCCAGTACTTCTCGATGGGGCGGAGCTCCGGAGTGTTGGGAGGGTTGAACATTTTCGGCACGAAATTGACCTTATTGTCCGCATACCACTTCAGCACGTCCTTGGAGTAGTGGCATGAGGCCAAATCCGGCCAGAAGATTGTTGGGACGTTGTGGGCCTTCAGGAGAGGAAGCAGCCGCTTCTGGAGGCACTCTTTTATGTACACCTGTCCGTTCATCGTGTCCTGGGTCACGAAAGGTGCACTCAGCTTCCCGCACGTGCAGATGGCTTTCCAAACCAGGAATTTCTTCGCAAATTTGGACATCTTCTGAGTGCGGACATGCTCCGGAACGCTGAACTTATCCTTGGCCGTGAAAAACAGGTTGCCGGGGATCTGTTTGAAGTCGGCCTTCACATATGTTTCGTCGTCCATGATGCAGCATTCAACTTTCGTCAGCATGTTGACGTACAACTTCCTGGCACGGGTTTTGGCGGACTTGTTCTGCTTCTCGTCGCGATTAGGGGCCTTTTGTACCTTGAACGTTCGAAGCCCAGCCTTAGTTTTGGCCTTCTGGACAAAACTTCGGCTTAGGTGCAGCTTCTTAGCCACATCCCTAACGGAGGTGTTCGGATTTCGGTTGAAGGCCCCAACTACGCGGTTGTGATTTTTGATGTTGTACGGAATACTTTTTACTTCACTTCTGGTCTGATCGGTGGTCAACCGTTCCTCGAACCGTTTAATCACTCGCCACACCGTGGAATTCGCGATTCCCAACGTTTTAGCGATAGAACGATGCGAGAGATCCTTGTTCTCGTGATGAATGCGCAAGATTTTATCACGCACGAGCTGTTCTTTCGACTCCATTTCCGCGAGTTTTGATCACAGGACTTTAAAACTTGCAGGATGTAAATAATGCACTATGAACTAAATCCACCCAAATTTTCATTAAATTTTACCCAACGGTTAAAAAGTTAGAGCAATTTCATAGTGTGGCAATTTCATCGTGGACACCCTTTAGTCCCTTATTCACATTTATGTAAATCCGATCCTCGTCAGTAAGCCAGTGATTATTGCACAATTCTATTTTAGCAAATGCTGTAATTGTCATGAATTAAGATTGTTTTATCCACATTGTTAGGGTGGATGCCTGACCGACGTGCAGATACGGTCGGCCCAGCTATGTTAAAAACTCGTTCACTTGGTGTGCACACACAATACCTTTCGCGAGACATTGCGAACCGAGGCTGCCAAGCTTTCTAATTTTCTAAAAGCAGAGAATATCTCCATCTACAACGTTGTTCGGGTATGACGTAGCCAAATATGCGGTGCACTCTTTCTCGGTGACAGAGGTCGCACTATTTTCAAAGTTTGAGTGCTCCATAGCAAGACTGAGCAACAAAGAAGATGAGTTAGAAGGAAGCTCATTGCATTCATCTGATGTAGTTGCCGATTAGAAACCCATTTGAATATCCATTTTTTAATGTTTTCCTTGACAACAGCACGTACAATAAATTCATATCATATGGTTGGTAATCGAGCGTTCATCCAAAGCACTTTTATTGCATTTAAGGTTCATAAATCGAGGGTCAAGTAAAGCCGAACAAGTCAAGTAAGTCCTTAACAGGAAACCTTCGATTCAGATGCTCCTTCATCCCCAGATACATGCGTCTCATGGCAAGCAAGTCCTCATTTTTTTCACTGATACAAGCTTCAATCTCAGATCGCAAGAGCATTGCAATGTTAACTGTTGCATTCTTTTCAGCAGACAACAGGGTTACTATAATCTGTAAACCAAAACGGAATTTTACTACAATCTTTTCACCACCACCATGTCACCATGTCTTAGAAACAGACTAGAGTAAAATCACATTGGAACTAAAATGAAACTTTTCACATTAGACGTTCGCTACGTGATCGACTTTTAACTAGCATCTGACATGCATAACAAGCAGATCCCTTTCTCCTTCAATATATGTATTTTCACGTTACTCTTTCCACGATTCACTTGAAATGTTTTTTCCTCTCGAAGTATCAATAGACAGAAAACTCAAGAGAATTTTATTTAAATTCAAATTCGACATCGCGGAAGCCGTTGTGAATGGAAACAAAACCTCAAAAATCAAATGCGTAACTGAGACGCGACCGATGCGCAGGATCTATAGGAGAGGCAGAAGGAAACTTTAGTCGACTGTTTCATTCATCCGGTGTTCTCGCCAGATCGAGAGAAAGAAAGAGTCGGCTAGTTTCCTTCTGCCTCACCTGCAGATCTGGCCGTTCTTGCTCATCGAGACGAAACCAGTGAACTGAGATTTTTAACGTTTGATCAGCGCACCAAAACAAAATCTCGAACAAGTACGAGCAGGATTATTATTCAGTTCCAATCTGGATCGGGTATCAAAATAGGGTCTGCTTGTTTTCTGACAAACGTCAGTTTGCTCGTTTGTTTTCAAAACCCAGCTCAAGTTGAGGTTCGCACTGCCAAAAAGTTCGGTTTCGCACCGATAATAATCTAATTCGCTATAAAGCTGGGTTTAGACTAGGCAAGTCAAATGATCAACTCAGTTGAATTCACTTGGCTTGAAAAGTTGAGCCTGGTTCAAGTTTTTTCGATTCAAGTGAGTTGATCAAGTCAGTTGAATGGCATAGTTTACACGTTCAATTCGTGTTCAAGTCAGTTGAATTCAACTGACTTGATCAATTGACTTGCCCTGTCTAAACCCAGCTTAAATGACGCTAAATAGTTGTCTCATACAGGCTTGTTTGAGGTTACTCAAACATGGGTCAGACATTTTCATTTTCATAACTTCTTTTGAAACGTCAAAGCATGAGGAGTTGGGATTTCTGAATATGAGTAACATTGACTCAACAATAAATAAATAAAGGCGGACCTCAATTTTGAGTTTTCAGCTCATTTTTTTTTTTGACTCAAAAAGAAACAAAATGGAATTGTGAGCAGGCCTTAAAAATCTCATTACAGCTAAAACGCTACTCTTCAAAATTATGAAGTTATGAGATATAATAATAATATTTTTTATGTAAGATGCAAGAAGAGGAGGTAAAGTTCGTATATGACACATAAAACCTGTCAATTTTGCATTCAGAGGGTCACAACTAGCTATTTTATCTGTCATGAGATATTTCAATGAGTGAATACCCTTCGTTATAACTAATAGCTGATTGCGACACTCTGGAAGTGACATTGACAGGTTTTATGTGTCCTACACAAACTTTACCTCCACTTCTCGTATCTTACGTATGAAAATTATTATTACAATATCCCATAGATTCATAATTTCTAAAAGTAGCATTTTAGCTGTAATGAAATTTTTCAGCCCTGATTGTGAGAATTTAAAAATACGAAGTTTCCCTTTCCGTCGTAGAAGAAAATTTGCAAATTGCAGCCGCCGTGGATGCAGAAACGTACCGCAATTAAATGGTAATTATTTTGCATTCTGTTTTATTTGATGCTTGATTTAACTGTTTTTCAGTTTTTGGTTTATTAATTCTAAAGAATTGTGTATTTTTGACTTATTTCCCAATATTTTGGATTCGATGGGAATGAGTAGAAATAACTCTGCAACAAGTACCTCGCCGTTTTACTCAAAAATTTAGTTCTGGCTATGTTACTAAATTTAGAGTAGATCCGGTTTTGATGAAGTTGAGTGAGTTTTCACTCAATTTTGAGTAGCCATGAACTGCTGCACACACGTTCTAATTGCAACGCGTTCAAGATGCATTTTACCGAAAAGGTGTTGCGGATTTTTCATCGGCATGACATAAATTTATTCGGCGGCGTGAACGATTTTACTGCGGTGGCGCGCCTGTTCAATTTCATCGGCGGCGGCGGCGTGTAAAAATCGTCGGCGGCGTGTAAAAATCGTCAGCGGCGGCGGCGTGTGAAAATCGTCAGCGGCGGCGGCGTGGCGCGGCGGCGCACAGGTCTACTGTGAATCTTAGGCCTCTGATAAAGAAGATAGTTATAATAAGGCTTTAATGAATTTATAAGAGTGCTTCAAGTTGTATTTCGGTCATGAAAAGTGTGCCATAAAACATAATTGCATGTTTGTTCTGGTTTTATTCTTCAGTTATAAGTAGTGATACCAAACCATCTTACAGTTACCGTTAAAACTATGAAGTCTGTGTTTTAATTCAGTAGTCATAAAACAGTTTTATAGACGACTTGACGGCCTGCTTTTATGACAACCACACAAAACCGTAAGAAAGCCACAGCGATACTATGATAAAATAAGAAAAAATCGTCCAAGCATTTAGATTGATACTTGGGAAATAACCTTCTTTCGGCCACAAAAACAAAAACTATTCTTCAAAAAACTTATCGATTTTCAAAACTGGCAAATCATCTTCAGATGAAACTTGGAAAACCACGACAAAAGTATAATATACGAGTAATTTGACAGCAGATTTTGTTTGCGTCCAATTTGAAGCAAAGCACACTTTGATCATGAAAATCTGAAAAACTTCACTATGTCTTAAAACTCTTCCGAATTTGTTCAAGTATTCAAAAACGCTCAATTCCTTGAAGTTCCTTTGAACTTAACTACACACTTAGAAATACCTAATCTTACACGTGACGGAATCCATCTTTGACACAAACTAAGAGACTTAAAGAAACATGTCATGTAAAATTAAGTGCTCCGAGACTGAAAAGTTTTTTACTCGACGAAAAGTACGTTTGATTGAGCTGAATTTCACGTCTATTATGACTCAATTCTATGTCAAAATTGACGCTCGGATATGTCAGTCCTAAATTTACGTGATTTTTTTTTCTAAAAGTGTACCAAATGATATAAAACTTAGGTCCCGGTTTGAAACCATTTGAACACTGTGTAGCAAACATTTAAATTTGTACCTCAGTCTACTATCTATGCATCCAAATGAACTAAAAATCCCTCCTAATACTGTTTCCTCTTCATTGACAGTCTCGCTTCATCAACTGTGCTTATCGTACCACAGCAACATATTTCCCAAACATTTCTCCCCAATACAATATTCCAAAAAGCCTTTATCACGTTCCGTTCCACGACCCACCAGCCACCACCACTCTCCCTTCCAACCACGGACGGATGATGAACCTGGCAACACATGTGAATGTAGGTTAGGAAAACAACTTTCCCCATCCCGTTAAACCGTCCTCGCCTGGTCCTGAATCGCAGTTCAACCGCCACTCTTCTGATCACCATTCTCATCAAAACCACATGCTTTTCCTGCCTACTGAACCCGGAAAGGCAACAACATACCTAAATACCTACACGTCGATGTGGTATACCACCACACGTGCGCTGCGCTGTCGAGGCTGGTTACTGAACTTGGCTTTTGCACCATGCAAGGTACACGGATAGGTATGTAACTCCACCCAGCCAACCAATGTGCTGTCAACGGTTGTTAACAGGAATAACTTGCAACGGCTAGTAGGTATGTATGTAGGTAAAGGTAGCTACGAACATCGGCATCAGCAGCGGCAATGGGGCAGAAACTACAACAACACACACAAGCAATACCACCAGCAGCAGTGCGTGGAGAACAAATTATGTTGTAGCGGTTTCTCCGACGAAGGTTACAGGCCTGCCGTCACGTCGTCGTTGTGGCTGATTCAGGATACTTTGCGAGGGCTGCACATTAGGGTGGACCCAAAGTAACACTTTGTATGGGGGCCAGGGCTCTACATCTTCGATTCAAGTTAAGATCATATATTTTGCAATATTTCTTCGCAAATAAACCCCCGAAAAGTACACACATAGAAATTACTAATCTTACACGTGCCGGAATCCATCTCGTAAACAAACATGTCCTGTAAAATTAAGTGCTCCGGTACTGAAAAGTTCGAAAATACATTTGATTGAACTGAATTTCGTGTATATTATGACTCAACTTTATGTCAAAATTTACGCTCGTATATGTCAGTCTCAGAGCACCTAAATCTACATCAATATTTCTGAGTGTGTAATTTCAAATTTGATTTAGGACATAGGGCCAAACAGTTGAGCACTGCGCCATAACTCGCGCCCTTAGACAAACGTGCATTGTGTAATAAAATAACGTTCATAAATTTAAATTTAAAAGGCTCAATTATTTAAAATTATGGGATCAATTTATCTCAATTGACTCACAAGATCATGATCTACTTAATTTCAAATGTTGTTTCTCAAATCGAGGAGAAATTGTTGCCAAAATCGGAGTGAGGCATTTAATGTACATTGGATTTGCTGGAATCTTAAACGAGTTTGATCACCATGCATCAGAATAAGTCCCATATAAGATCTTTTCTGATTTATTTTTATGATAATTTATGAAAATTTAAACGGAAATATGGGTCATTCCAGCTCAAGTGGGTACACCACCTATGGTCGATGTCACCGATTTGAGCCAAACTTGGCCAAAACGCTTCTTTTGGCATTCTGAACAAACGCCCTTCTTTATTTTGCTCTAAAGTGCCTACATCTCTCTCGGCTACAACCCTGGATTTTCGAGATTTTCAAAAATTTCAACTTTCAGAAGAGATTACTCCACAACCAAATAAGCTATTCGTGATATAAGAACGTTACTTTGAAGGTTTTTTTTTTTAATTTATATTCACGCAGATGTACTCATATTTTATTTTTGTGGTTGGATTCTTTATTTCTTAATATTTTGGGCTACAATTTTCACCACACTTTGGAAAACTCTTCTGTTAGATGTGTGTCCAAGGGCAAATGATTTGGACAAACAGTTTTTGAGATATGACCAGATGAGTGCGTGGTAGTTTTGAGCTTTTCTGGTGGAAAATCAATGCTATTTAATATTTTTATATGTTGATGTCGTTTTTCACATGTTCTGGGCAGGATTATCATTATATGAAATCAAAACTAGCTCATTTATTTACTTCTGTCCATAATTTGTGCTCCTAAAAGTGAAAAAATACGTTTCTATGGGATACAGCCAAAACGTTGTGCATTAGAAGTACGATGTAATCAGATAGATTAGCAAGTACATATGTAAAATTTCAGTTGTGGATGACAGCGAATAACTTATTTGGATGTGGAGTAATCTTTTCTGAGAGATGACATTTTTATAAATCTCGAAAACTCAGGGTTGTAGCCAAGAGGGATCTAGGCACTTCAGAGCAAAATCAAAAAAGGTGTTTGTTAAGAATGACAAAATAAGCGTTTCGATAAAGTTTGGCTCTAATCGGTGACATCTACCACAGGTAGTGTACCCACTTGAGCTGGAATGATCCATATACAAAACAATATGTTTATCGTTTCTCCAGAAAATAATGAATAGCTCTAAATACGACCTACGCGACAATGTTAATTGCCATAAAATGTATCATATTTAACTGTATTAAATCAATTATAGTTCTTATTTTGATACCCCCTTTGTATGATTGAATGTCTTTATGCATCTAAAGATGCAGCTACACGGCGCATGATATTTATGTTATAGTTCTCTATGACATAGCTGATGTAGTTTTGGGAAACAATTTTCAAAAACTATGAACCATGACATAAAAGTAGCTATGTAATAGAGTTTTCGAGTGTACACACGATTGATTTTTTGTGCATTTGTGTTCGCTTAATGAACCTGTGCACATCATAAAAAAATAATTGCAGGAAAGCAAAAATGGGTACTTCCGATAAAAAAAGAATTGCTGCAGTTTTAGCGTACCTCATCTTGAAGAGGCGAATTAAGAAGTCGTACAATCTGGACAAAACACAAAGACTTCTTCCTTTAGCGGAAATGCCTGTGTCATCAGCGAACAAAGATTTGTGACAACCCTGAGGCAAATCAGGGAGGTCCGAAGTTAAAATGTTATACAATATAGGCCCAAGAATGCTACCCTGAGGAACGCCTGCTCTACCAGGTAGTCGATTAGATTTGGAATTTTGATAATTTACCTGCAGAGTTCTGTCAGTTAAATAATTTTGAACTAATTTCATAATGTAAAGTGGAAAATTAAACTTTTTCAATTTAGCAATCAAACCTTCATGCCAAACACTGTCAAATGCTTTTTCTATGTCTAGAAGAGCAACTCCAGTTGAGTGGCCTTCCGATTTGTTTGAACGAATTAAATTGGTAGCTCTTAAGAGTTGATGAGTAGTTGAATGCCCCTGGCGAAATCCAAACTGCTCATCTGCAAAAATTGAGTTCATATTGATTTGATGCATCATTCTTTTGAAAATTATTTTTTTCAAAAAAGTTTACTTATTGAACAAAGCAAACTTTATCCCATTTCAAAATTGGAACAACTTTTGCATTTTACCATTTATTAGGAAGGTATGCCAAATGAAAACATCTGTTAAATAATTTTATCAAGAAAGGCAAGGTACTCTCTGAGAGTTTTTTGATGCGGATATACAAAATTCCATCATCACCTGGAGCTTTCATATTATGAAACTTTTTAGTTAAAGACCTTACTTCGTCCAAATCAGTCCCCCAGGAATCATCAAAAATATTTTCCCGAGAGAAAATATTCAGATAATCCCGCGCAACCTGATTCTCAATAGGACTAGTAAGGCTCAAACTGAAATTATGGGAACTCTCGAATTGCTTAGCAAGTTTCTGAGCTTTTTCTAAATTTGTGATCAAAATTTTGCCACCTTCTTTAAGCGCTGGAATTGGCTTTTGAGGTTTTTTCAAAATTTTTGTGAGTTTACAAAAGGGTTTGGAACTCGGGTCTAATTTAGAAACATTATTTTCAAAAGTTTTGTTCCTCAGGGCAGAGAATCGTTTTTTTAATTTGTTTTTGCAAATCTCTCCAGATAACTTTCATGGCAGGATCGCGTGTTCTTTGATATTGTCTCCTACGGACATTTTTAAGACGGATCAAGAGCTGAAGATCGTCGTCTATTATAATTGAATCGAATTTAACCTCGCATTTTGGTACTGAGGCAGCTCTTGCTTTAACTATAGAAGTAGTCAGAGATTCAAGAGCATAATTAATTTTATCCTTGGTTTGCAAAGGAATGTTTGGATCGAAGTTACATTCCATAAATGTTTGATATTGCTCTCAATAAGCTATATGGTAATTGAAAGTAGAGCTGATGGGACTACAAATTATGTCTTGGGATATTTCAAAAGTTACTGGAAGGTGATCAAAACCGAAGTCAGCATGGGTAACCAATTGGCTACAAAGTTGACATGAATCAGTTAAGACCAAATCAATAGTGGAGGGATTTCTTGCAGAAGAAAAGCATGTTGAGCTGTTTGGATATTGAATAGTGTAACAATCATCAAACAGAATATTACAATTGGAATTGCTTTGAGCATTATTCCATGAGCGGTGTTTTGCATTGAAATCACCAAAAATGAAGAATTTAGACCTATGACGGGTAAGTTTCTGAAGGTTACCCTTGAGAATATTATTTTGCTGGCCTACGCATTGGTATGGCAAATAGGCAGCTATAAACGCAAGTTTACTACTCCCAAAGTTTCAAAAACTTTAGTTTCAAATGAAGAAAGAATTTTATGTTTGATTCGTCTATGAAAAATGATGGCAACGCCACCCCGGAGTTCATCAAGACGATCATTTCTATAAATAAAAAAATTTGCGTCCTTCTTAACCTTATGGTCAGGTTTAAGGAACGTTTCAGTAATAACGGCAATATGCACGTTATGAACTCTCAAAAAGTTAAATAGCTCGTCTTCATTATCTTTAAGAGATCGAGCATTTCAATTTAAAATGTTTAATGCTTTAAAATCCATTACTGAATTTTAAAGTCTTGTCAATATTTTTTGCAAATTTTACTCCAGTTTGAATAGCATCAAACATGGAGTTAGATTTAAGTATATAAGAAATCATATAAATTAATGATTTCTGTAAAATTTCCATGTTAGGGGCAGTAATGCTTCCTAATTTCCGTTAGAATTAGGTTGGTTGGTATTTTGATTTCTACCCTCTGCAATAGCAGCATAGGTAGCTCCATTTACTCGCTGAACATTGTTAGCAGCAAGGGGAGTAGGTATAGATGAAAAATTTGAAGCTGGGGTGATATTTGTACCCACGGGTCCGAATGTAGAATTTGTTCCTCGCTGACCGTTGTTAACAGCAGAGTAATTTGTACCTGGTCGGAAACGTGGAGCGTTTCCTACCTCCCGAGTAGCACATTTCCGTCACAATAAGTTGCAGCAACTTGTTTATGACTGATTTAAGTTGTATAGAAGTTGCCACAACCGATTTGTGACAAACGTGCTACTAGGACTGTCGCTTAGAACGAGATAGTAGGATCGCTTTGCGAGTCTTACATTCCCAAAAATTGGATTTGTGGTGTTCACCACAATTTGAACATTTAAATTTCTTAGGATCTTCCTTCACAGGACAGTCGTCCTTTGCGTGAAAGGAATCACAACAATGCATGCATTTAGCTGGCATGTAGCAATTTTTAGTTCCGTGACCCCATCCCTGGCACTTACGGCACTGGGTGAGGTTTTGGAAATTTCCTCCAGTCTTCCTGAAATGTTCCCACTTCACTCGGACATGGAGCATAAGGCTAGCTTTTTCTAAGGCCTTAAGGTTGTTTAGTTCACTAGACTTGAAGTGAACTAAATAAAAATCATTAGAAATCCCGTTGCGCGAATCGCCAGGACGGGATTTCATTTTCATTTTGATTACTTGGAGTGGCCAATTTTGCCAGTTCATCTTTGATCTGATCCAGGGATTCACCACTGGGCAGTCCTTTCATGACAACCTTGAACACACGTTCAGTTTTGGTGTCGTAAGTAAAAAATTTGTGCTTCCTCTCAGTAAGATACTTGAGAAGACATTTAAATCCGTCCAAGGTTTCATCCAATACACGGCATTCACCCCGACGTCAAATTTGTAGTGAAAACTTAACTTTCACCAAATTCAAAAGTTCCATGCGAAGAGCATGGAAATCGGAAGTGGTTATCACAATAGGGGGAATCTTTTCCTTCTTGGCATTAAGCCGGGAAAGTTTACTAGAATTTTTCTTGGATGATGAAATTGATTACTCAAATTAATTTCATCAGAAGGGGGGTCAAGAGTTTGCCTCTTTCTTTTGCGTTTAGGCGCCATGGCGGCAGTAAATTTTTATCCAAATCGACTTCCAAGCAGATTACTATAAGAATCTGAAGGATTGAAGAGGAATTTTCCAAATCGATATCCAAGAAGGATTATCTCGGGTAGGGTCCAAACAAGGATCGAAGAGAAATAAGAGTTGAACAAGGTAGAAATTTTACAGGTTGAGCACTGGAAAGTACTGTTTAAATTTGTTGTAGCTTTAGGTAGTAGTAACACTTCCTTCAGCAAAAAGCAAATAGATCCGCACGGCAAGAGAGCACGATGCGGACTGGTTTTGAACCATATGTTTTTTATCTTCTTTTTTTTCAAAACCATTCATTGACATCTTATTAATATATATTCGAAGTTGTGATCGGAAAATTGACTCTTGGGTCCACAAAATGGCCTTCCAGAGGATCAAAATCATCCCTTAAAGAGGTAAACTCATGAAACTGATCCTAGAGCTCTTTTGATCTTCGAAATCACTCATAGATGTCTCATCAGGATAAAATGGAAGTTGTGACCGGAAAATGGACCCTTGGGACCACGAGATGGTCCGTTTTTTTTAAAACCACTGGTATCTTATCAGAATCAATTTGGAGTTATGACCAGAAATTTTACCCTGGGGACCAGTGTAAAAAGGTCCCCAAGCCGTATTTAGGAAGACAAACATATTTGAGCCCAAACCATCACTTTTAGGTATATGGAATAATGGGGAAAGTTTCTTCGTAGTATTTGGCCAATCTTTTTACGTTAGTTAAATTAGGGTGGTCCATAAAATTGGTGAATTGAAAATACAAACTTTTTCAATATATGAGAAAGACCAATGCAGTGTACTTAAAAGTTGTATAATAATCAATTTTACTTACCATTTCATCTCTTATGGTTCATTAATCTTTTTTTTTTTTTTTCCTTTGGTTTGTGAGAGGTGAGAGGTAATCACGCTTACCACTACACTCTTATGGTTCATTACTTATGATTATTTTAAACAAGCAAGTTAGGGTGGCTCTTGGAAAATCTTTAATTATTTCTTTAAATATCATTTTATAAGTTCATTTCTCGTACAAACTTTGTTTTAAATACTTTCAGAACTTCTTATGACGCATATTTTTGCTGAAGCAACTAAGTTTATATCTCCTTTATTTGACAAGTTATGGATAGTTTTTGGTAAAAAATTTGACTTTTTAAATAAAATAAAATAGGGGAAAAGTTGGCTTCAGCAATACCTTAACCTATTATCGTCAGGGGGTAAACAAAGTCCTAGAGCACTCAAATTTGGCCAATAGTTGCTCTGAAACACAATGTATCCACATGCCAAAATTGAGCTCTCAAGGACGTTGTTTACCCTCCTGACGATAATAGGTTAAGGTATTGCCGAAGCCAACTTTCCCCCTACTTTAAACAAAGTTTTTTCACCAAAAATGAAGAAAGACACGATATTTCAAATGAAATACAAAATTTGAAAACCGGTTTGCTCCTTTTAGAGATATTGACAATACAAAAAAATCGAAGAATATATCCATTAACTTTCTAATCAAAAAACTACAAAGGGCAGCCCTATGGGGTTGTACGCAATGGTGACGTAGGACTTCTTCCTCCTTATCTGGATGCTCATGTGGGCTGCATCGTGCTGCTTGCAGGGAACCTTTCGTTGTGTACTGAAGAACACCACCACTTACCACGCGGTGATTGAATAAACACCGTTTGGTGAGACCGGATGGATTTCAACTTTAAAATCTGTGTTAGGGAAATCACTTTTCAAGGGCAATCGGTAATCAATTTAATTATTATTGCAGCAGTTTCAAATTCTTGCAATTTTCAATAGTGACATTTTGAAAAAATGATAAAGTCTTAATTTTAGCAGATTTATAGAAAAAAATCCTATCGATTGGCGTATTGAGAATTCCTTGCGGTGGAACAATTTTCGGTGCATGTGCTGTTGCTTTTGTTAGCCAATACAACCTTTTACGATACTGTATTGAAACATGTTCAGGAAAATGGAAGGAAAAAATATTAAAATTACAAAAAATTATAACTTACCCCAAAGGTAAAATCAATGAAGAAAATCTGTCATATTAGTTAGGTCCTCATGATTCTGAGTGCTAGAATATGTTTTAATTTATATACAAACTATCAAAGCCACAATGTACTAAAGCAGTGTTTTTTTTTCTGTTTCTCCTAGCAGCAGTGACACCGTGCATGAAAAAGAGCGAGACGATGAATTCGAGGCAGAAAACTTTAAAGATCTCAAATCTAACGTTCCACTGAAATATCGACTTGCATATTTCGTGTCACGTTACAACCTGAGTGTTGAAGCTATCAAAACATTATTAGAAATACTTCGTGATGAAGGTCTCGATGTTCCGATAAGTCGTATGACCTTGTTGGAAACTCCTCAAAGTACTTTACTGCCTAAAAAAGTTCACCCTGGTGAATACGTCCATTTTGGAATTAAAAACACGTTTTCTAATTTGGTTGGTGGTCCAATTGTGTCAACAATGAGCGAGATAAATTTAGACATCAATATCGATGGTCTCCCCGTTTAAAAAAATGGAAGATGCTTATGGCCTATCCTAGCTGCATTCCCAAACGTGTTCGAAATCTCTCCGTTTGTTGTTGGGTGCTATGTAGATCTGAAAAAACCATCTAATGTTGATGACTTTCTGGCTGACTTTGTAGCGGAAGTCAACGATTTGATAGCAAACGGTATTGAAATAACTCGTGAATCTGGAATGGTCAGACTAAATTTTAAAATTCGCCTGTTCATATGTGACCGCCTAGAAACGTGTAAAATAAGCGGAACGTCAGCAAACACGGTTGTCCGAATTGCGAGCAAGTTGGTAGCCGCGTAAATTGTGTCATTGTTTATTCGAAGGAAGAGAGCTGCGCACGAACTAACGAATCTTTTCGTCAGCGAGTGGATCCTGAACATCACCGTGTCCAGTCCGTTTACGTTAGGGAAGTTCATTCCAAAGAAATTTGCAAGGCGTCCAAAACCATTCGAAGAATTGTCTAACTTTAAAGCAACCGAATTTCGTTTGTTTGATTCTTACATTGGTTTGCTTGTCACCGTGAAGTCCTTTGTTCTTTGTTTGCATTTTATGTTGTACTATTGTGCTCTTCGTCTGCTTTCTATGAGAAATCCATCAAACAATGACATAGAGTTAGCAAGACAATTTCTTAGAGATTTTGTTCATATGTTTCATAGATTCTATGGTGCAATGGTCTTACGCACAACGTGCATATGTTATTGCATTTAGCAGACTATGTTGAATTGCATGGAAATCTGCCCTCAATCAGCGCTTTCAAGTATGAAAACTTTATGCAAGAGATAAAAAGAACTTTAACTAAAAAGCATCAACTTCTGCAGCAACTTTATAATCGAACAGTTGAACAAACAAAAATTGCTGAAAAGCCTGGTTATCAAAACCAATTTGCAGAAAAATTTCAAATGAAAAAGCGTCTATATGGCTGTTTATTTGCATACCGCACCTGCTATTTTAATAATAGAAAAGTATTTAGCGTAAACGGCAACGATGATTGTGTTATGATAGATGGAATCCCTGCTAAAGTTCTTGGTTTTGCAGATTATGAAGGCCAAAGAGGCGCAATTATCAAAAGAATTTTAAAATTACGCCCATGTTTTCAATCACCAATTGATTTTACCAAGATTGGTGTATGGTACTCTGAGAATTTAACCAAAGAAATTGAATTTGTAGCACTAAGTTCAATTAATGAAAAGTTGATCAAAGCTCCTTTTAATAATGGTTTTATAATATTAAAATTTCGTCATGTAGGTTACGAGTAGGTTAAGATGTAGGTGTAAGTTTTAATTTGTTTAGAATAGTTATCAGTGATTTGTCAGAATAGTAATAATTCCTTAAGTCTTTTAAATTCATAACTTAACAACGGTAACTCTGAAGTTTCCACCAGTAATAGAAGAGAAGTTTTCAAGCAAATGAAACAAAATTAAAAAAAGAATGATGGCTTAAAAAATTGTTTTCCATGATTTTATTTGCAATTTTCCTTCGCGTGAAAAGTTTTGAGAGTAAACTTTTTTAGGTTATATTGTTATTCATTTTCACTGAAAAACGTTATTCCTATGACGCATGGCTTAAAAGTTATGAATTTTCAAAGTATGTCATGTTCGGGAAAATCTGAAAGCTCAACTAAAATTTTCCAGGAAAATTGACCACCTACAATTTTTTAAATATTTTTATCGTTCTTAGATCCATAAAATCTACATGTGGGCAAAATTTCATAAAATTCTTAGACCCTTCGGCCTATTTTGTCCGATAATAAAAAATCTCCATATATTAACCACAGACAAACAGACATAACACTCACAAATCGTGCATAGTCAATTCCCTTGCGTTTGACGTTTACATACTACCGCCATCTGTTCAGCGTACTGCCCACCAGAGTGTACTCAACAGATGGCGGTTATGTTTAGCGACGATGTTTTACAGTGAGAAATATTCAGTTGGTTATGTTTGTTTGCCTTTGATTAAATATGAACGTTGTGATAACTTTTAAACACAATGGAGGCGAACCAGCCCAAGGCTGAAAGCCTCCCTAATAAAGATAAATAATAATAATAACTTTTAAACAGCCAGACATGAACCAGGCACGTGCTAAAAATGTGCTGAATAAAAAAATCCAAATCAATTAAATTTTTGAACAGAACAGGATTAGTCACCGCGACATTTTCAATAAAATGGGTACTTTTTACTCACGCATGACTTTGAAGTATTCATCGAATACTTATTAATGAGTAAATCCCCTTTTACTCATTTAATGTGTTAGGCCTTTTCTTTAAAATGGTAAAGTTTTACTCATTAATTGGGACATTCAAGTCACCGTGTGAAATGAAGAAAACAACTCTCACAAGACCTGTCCCAAAAATCGTTCTCTCAATTGTTTTTGGCATGTCAAGCTGTGCTGACTTTCATTTTGCTTGGTGAAATTTATTATTGTTCAGTAACAATTAATGAGCGACTCTAATTCGTTGCGAAGATTTTTGGAGAGGGAATTCGATCGAATCAATGCTCGGTTTGACAGAGGTAATTATAGTTATTCACTTTATTGTGCTACGGCACACTGAGTAGTATTTTTTTATTTGTTTTTCTTTAGTTGAACAACAACAACGTGATACGTTGGCTCATCAACGAGCGACACGGGAACTGCAATCAGAATGCAACAACCGGCTCCAGCTCATCCAAAAGCACATGACGCCACCAACAAAACGGACGTTTCCGGCAAAAACCATCGAGGATTTACAAACTGTTGTTGGCAAATTCGAGCACCTGGATCAGGCAGCCAATATCAGACAAGAAAGAACATATGATTTGAGCAGTGTCAACCAAGATGAATGGCTGCGGGCAATCATGTCTGACCAGGTTATTTGCCATTTCCATACCGCAGATGAAATTCGCCATTTGAACTTCATCAAACATATACTGAGTAAGTTGTTTCGGTTTTATTGATTTCATATTTATTAACCGTGTTTGTATTCTTCTTCCGTATAGATAACATCACATTTACCACGGACAAACAGTTCACAGCCTTGGTGAACCAAGGGAAAGGAAGAGCATACTCACAACGACGGAGAGAAGCAAAGAAATCTGTGGCCAAGGAAAATGCCCCACCCTTGACTCCACCTTCCAGAACTGTAGAGCTCTTTGGGAAACCATCAGGTGCGAAGAAAACTAAAAAGGAGGAAACGCGTGTTGTGGTGCATATGGTTGAAAATGTAGATGCTTCTCCATCGGATTCAGCGGTTCAAGGTTCGGAGGAATCTGATGATGACATCGAGGAAGACGTTGAATCCCCTGCTTACACTCCGCTGAAATAGTCGTAAACTGTTGTCGGTTTTTTCTCTATTTATAATAAATAAATAAACCTTTCAAAACCAAATGTGTATAATGTTTATTTGTTTAATTCAATTTCCTCTTCTGTACCATCTAGTATACGCTCACTTGATATCAATAATGTTGTTTGCCAATGAATTATTCAATTATATCTGTCGATTTAGCATGTTTTATTAGAAGAAACAATTTAATTACCCGATTAATTAGTGTACTTCATCTGGTTTCATCAATTTCATAAGCCGGTATAACAGTTGACTATATCTATTCCATCCAACCCGGGGGCAACTTGACAAGTCCAGTACATTTCCAGTGTACTCCGAAAATTTGGTGCTGGTGGTTCTGTCAAACTCACAAATTTCAGAAGTGTTATCTGAATAGGGCGAATGCAGATATGTAAATAACGTAAATAAAATACTGAACATAAAAACAGATAGCCTCATCTGTTTCTTGAAACTTCAAGTTGGTGGGGAACAATGTTAATGAAACGGACGGGTGTAACAAAAGACAATCACTGAAATTTATTCGTTTTAGAAGCTCATTATGAATATCTTTTGTTGAGAGACACTTATTTTAATTTATTTTATTTATTTCTTCATGTTTGAATGAATATACGAAATGTTAGTGTTCACACAGCAAACCTGCTACTCACCGCGAATAAGAATCAATTTTGTATTTTTTTTTCACCCCTCAATAGAAAGATGGGGAAGTAAACTCTTTTTAATGATACGGCTTTTTATTGCAAGTCTTCACTGCACAAGTATGCTCAGAAACATTATTCTCAAGACTGATAATATTCAAGAGCAAAATATAATAGAATTGACCAATGTGTTTTTATTTCTATTTGATTATATAAGAAAAACTTCCATCAATCTGTTCCAATTTGTTTGGATTTATTTCATTTCACCACGAAAATCATAAATCGCTCTTTTCACATGGCATTCTTGCTTGTTGCTTGACATCCACACATGGTGAAACAAAAAGTTGCCTTCCCATAGAGAAATACCATTGCGGCGGTAAAGGGCAGTCCCTTTGTTTACGTTGTGTGGCGACATCTACTATTTGCAAGTGGGTACGTGAAACTAAGATTATCTGTCACCTTGCCGGGGACTTGATTCCATCGAACAAACAACTGAATGAACCGATTAACCACTCTATTTCGTTTGATTTCACCAATTGCGCATGCTGATTTATTTGTCGACTTAATCTGTTTTCATCGTAAAAACAATAATTTAATAAACTGATCAACCAGTATATTTCGTCTGGTTTCATAGAAGCCCGGCTACAACTCTGTCATCCTACTAATCGTTCGATTTGGTCGCTTCTGGTTGACTGATTTCCTATGTTTTCGACTACCGATTTCGTGTGCTGACGCGTCGGCAACCTCCCTTTAAGCAGTCCCATAAGAGTCGATGCAACAATTTATAAATACGTCGGTTTCATAGTCGGTCAATCTTACCGACGTGAACCGATTTAGTCGAGGGGAAAATCGGGAGGATTTTTTATGGGGTAAGAGCTACTGATTCCGATCAATAGCGGTGCGGATTGAAGGAGGAACAATGGATGCTCATGCGGGTCGCTGCTTGCAGGCAACCTTTCGTTGTGTACTGGAGAACAACGTTCAACGTCATGCGCCGAAAGCACTGTTGCTGCTGATGCCGACGACCGGGCACCACCACACACGGTGATTGGAACTGAATCCGATCAGCGGTTGAGGGAAGCCTTGATAGCCAGCTGCTTGCAGGAAGCCTTTCGTTGTGTACTGAAGAACACAACCACTCACCACACGGTGATTGAATAAACACCGTTTAGTGAGACCGGGTGGAATTCAACTTTGAAATCTGTGTTAGGGAAATCACTTTTCGCAGGCAATCGGTGATAATTTTAATTATCATAGCAACAGTTGCACATTTGTGCAATTTTCAATAATGACATTTTGAAAAATGATAAAGTCTTAAGTAAAGACAGATGCGTAGAAATATTTCTGATCGATTGGTGATAACATTATTGAAATTGGTCCAGGGGCAACTGAGTTATTAACGTTCAAAATCTTTCATAATTTTGTTGCATGTTCCATTTTTGGTTTTCACAAAGTGTACCCCCATATAAAAATCACAGACGTAGTCCTACGTCAAAAGATAGCAACATGGTTGCGTCATCATAAGTTATAAATGTGTCCAAAACAACATTTTTACGAGAAATGACCGTATGAAAAGTTATTCAACTTAATCTGTTTTTTAGGGGCCACCCTCACCTGCTTGTTTAAAAAAATCATAACTCATGAACCATAAGAGATATGAATTTGGTGTCTGAAACAAAAACGCTTCGAATTGATTGTTATACAACTTTTTAAAACATTGCATTGGTATATCTCAAATAATAAAAAAAGTTTGGATATTATAAAATCAACAAATTTGTCGATCATCTTAGTTTCACTAACATATAAATATCGGCCAAACAATATGAAGCAACTTTCCCTAAGACTCTATATAACTTAAACTGACGGTTTGGGCGCAAACTTTTTGTCTTCCTAAATACGGCTTTGGGACTCGTGGTCTTCCGAAAGATCCGAAACATCCGTAAAAGTGGTCAATTCATGGAACTGATCCCACAACTCCGTATTATTCGAAAACTATCATAGACGTCTTATAATTATGAATTCGGAGTTATGATCGGAAAATAAACCCTGGAGACCATGAATGCTCCTCTGGAACATCATAGACGCTCCCTTGGAAGATAATAAACGTCTCTTCAGAATAAATTCGGAGTTGTGACTGGAAAATGAACCTCAGGGTCCGTAGGATGGTGCGGCGGAATATCCGGATATTATTATTATCCGGATGAAAATTGTGCATCGTTTAAGGAAACCGATCTCAGCTCAGCTCATAGACATAATTTTTCAATTTATCATCACGGATGATTTCTAGGTGGTTTTCAAGTGTTTAATAACTTCTAGATGCTTTTAACTAAACTTTTGAATGTTATTCCTTGGAATTCTTCGTTTTTTTCTCTTGACTTCTTAGAGATCTTTCTTTGGAGTTTGGGACTATATTTTTAATGTTTATAGTTTTAAATCGTCACATCAAAATTGAATCAATAAGCCATTTAAAAATACCGTCTTATTGAGTTATTATTCATATTAATGTATGAGTGGTTTCAAAAAAACGCGTTACTCTAGAATCAGTTTCATGAATTTACCACTTTTATGAATGTTTCGGATCTACTAGTGGTCCCCAGCATCCATTGTCTGGTCAAAACTCCAAATTTGTGGTTTAGAAAAAAAAACCGTGGATCTCTAGGATCAATTTCATTAATTGACCACTTTTCCGGATGTTCCGGATCATCCGGTGGACCATCCCCTAGTCTCCAGAGTCCATATTCCGAACACAACTCCGAATTCATTTTTGATAAGATGTCTATGAGTGGTTTCTAAAACAAAAACAAAAGCGCCGCGCACAGACTGCTGTCAAAAAACTATGACCAATAAACTATTAACTATTCCAGCTTGATGGAATAGTTTATAGCTTGCAACTATGATATAGAAACTATCGCTGGAGTGTACACACGACAATGAATTCGGCTCTATGTCATAGCTTAAAACTATAACTTGCAAGTTATAACTATGAGCTATCACGTCATAGTTTAGGTGTACCTATGGGCTATTATATAGTTTTCTATCACATAGCTCGCTATATATTAGAAATAGCCTCCGTGTGGCGGCACCTTAAAAAGTCGTCATTTCTGAGAATTGAAAAATGTCATGGCAAAATTGAGCATCTAGCAGGCAGTGACAAATTTTTCTCATAATCATACTAGGGACACCACACTGAAAATAAAATTTAGTTTAGCTAATCATGTTTTTATTACTCCATGAGTGAAGTTAACGATTTACATAGTGGGAGATGCTTAATGTTATATATCCGACTTAAAGTGTTCATTTTATACAATAGATGAGGAGATGAAAGTATAGAGTTGATAGTTCCGTTATAGTATGGCAGTGTGAAAATTGTATATAGAGAATAGACAGTGAGCAAAGGTCAATTTTTAGGAAGGCACGAATCGGCTTAATCATCTCGTTTACCAAACTCCCCTGTTGAGGAGGGATGGTGAGGGGTATCTCCCCCTACCACCACTGGCAAAAGAGATGATCGCCGATTTGCTCACGTACCTCCGGTGTGCGGAAACAGTTATATCAATTGTTTCACACTCCAGTCTTCAATTGACGTAAGCATCTAGTCGATAGGTTTGAAAACTGCAGCTTTTTATTGCCTGCAGTTATTTGGCAAAGGAATTTGGAGGGTGAGGCCCCAGGTTTTCAGACGAAGTATTTTTTGGGCCACCCTAATGCATGTGTTACCCTCTGCCAACATCCGGATCATTACAATCAATCCGGATTTCGGACGTTCCAATTCAAATTCAATCGAAAGCAAACGTCTCTGAAGTTGGCATTCAAAATATGAACGCATTGGCACCGCTGGAATGCCATCGACCTTCTTTTTTGTTTCATTCCCAGATCTGACCCAAGATGACACTGAGTGCGACGAGGGGAAATGATGATCAATGAATCGAAAGACTTTTCCACCAGACCGTGACTGACCGGTGGTATGTAGTGGAAAATGGACAAAAGTGCTCCCGGAACCCAAGAATGAACGGACGAACGAACGAACGAAGGTTGATTTATGCACTTCAATGAAACTTTCCGTTTGTACTATATAGGACTTCATGATTGTCTGAACGCAGATGATGACGGGTGGCGGTGTAGTTCATTTGAATACGAATGGTTCCTGAATTTTCCTTATGGCTCGAAGCGATCGGCGGGCGATGAAAGACGTCTTTCGTCTGTGCACCATCGAATGAGTTGAGGGTTTGGAAGGAGGTGGGATGGGGAGGGGGGGGGGGGGGGTTGCGAGGTGAAGGGATGATTGATTTGTTTTAGTATTTTCGTTTCTCTTTATTTTCTTTTATGAGCTACGAGCAGCTTCGAGTTGGAATGATACGATGTCGTCGGTGAACACTGGTGACACTTTTTGCTGGAATGTTGTCTTCGTCCATCAATTCAATATCTATGGAGAAAATTTTATGCCGATTGGAAAAGTTTTCCTCCCATTTGGATTGCGAGTGTCAGCATCTAACCTAAGGATGCAAAATCGGTGCCTCGGGTCAAACTGTGAAAGTGGATCTCAATACAAATGATGATTATCTCCTACATGGTCGTATAGGGTGGAGTACTACATCGGCATATGGGGCCCACTTCCGTCATACCTGCCAAAAACAATGAAGACAATCAGCTACATCCAACTCTCACGCTTCAAATTATTTGCTCACAGTAGTGTTAACAATAGTTTGGGGCTGTCGGAAGACTGATTTAAAGGGAAGCTGCCGAAGTGAAATGAGAAATGCGGGGAAATGGTAGCACCCTTCAATACGATCCTAAAGGTTTCGGTATGCGAGCAGCACGGAACACAATTTTTATTTCGTTAAAATTGTATAGCGATTGGAAGCTTCCCTTCCGAAGTAAAAAAAAAAAACAATACAGAACAGGCAACAAATTTATTGTAATGGAAGAGTTTCCACGAAAAGCCTTCAGCAGAAAATTTTGTTCGCCAATTCAACATTTTTTAAATCACTCCAAATTGAATGCAAACATCATGTTTAATTCACTGCATTTTCAGCAATTCCAGTTGTTTCCGCTGTAACAGTAACGAATTCATTCTGCGGAGAAAGCCAGTTGCTTTTGTAACGCAAGAATGCACGTACAAGGATTAATATTATCTAGCGTTACCGCTGACTGTTTGCTGGTTCCCTACATTGTTTTGAAGGAATGTTTGAATTGAGTGCATTTTGATTTAATACTGAGCCAATTTTGTTACACTTTAGACATTGCTTTGTGATACAATTTTGCCAACGCTTTCATGTTATTAGAAAATCCAGGGCTAAGTAGTCGGAGTTGGAATCTGACGTATTTTTGAGTATAAGGAGTCGCAGTCAGAGTCGAAAAAAAAGTACCAATTCCGACTTCGGATGTTATTAAGAATCATCTTAACCTAGAATGTGCCGAAAGCGGGTCCACGATGTTACACATGACCGAATTTTAAGTTATGCTGCAGAATGTAGAGTACAGAACGCTAGCAAAATTATGTTAAGTAGTAGCACATGCAAGGAAAGGCCTTTACTAGAACTGTGGCTACACTCGTAGAAATATATCTTCTTACGATACGTTTCCTTTTATTTTAATTGTATTACTTTCACTTTCACTAAATCACTTTCTCTATTTACTTTCACTATCACTTAAAAAAAACTGTAAGAGATTCGTATTTCATTTGTTGTACTAAAATGTGTTTCTTTTATTGTTTCTTTTATTATTGAAAAATCCTGTTCCCCTAGTTTGAAATTCCATGTCGATCTTATTCCAGCAACGCACCACTAAAAGGTGATCTACCAGCGTTACTGGTTTGAAAAGATAAAAATGGACATAAAGGAACGAACTCACCGAGTTTTGCCAATTAAACCTAAAAGGCTGCCTGTGTGTCGATGTAGAAGTCCACATTGTAGACAGTCCACTTTGCTTTACGAAGACCAATATGAACTAGTCCGGTTAGTGGTAGGCATGCACAGAATGTCTTTCCACGATTTGCGATAAAATATGTTCGAATGTAGTCAATAGCCAGCTTCAGCGCTGCGACTTAACGATGAGACGAATAATGGGACGAATAATGGGACGAATAATGGGACGAATAATGGGACGAATAATGGGACGAATAATGGGCCGAATAATGGGACGAATAATGGGACGAATAATGGGACGAATAATGGGACGAATAATGGGACGAATAATGGGACGAATAATGGGACGAATAATGGGACGAATAATGGGACGAATAATGGGACGAATAATGGGACGAATAATGGGACGAATAATGGGACGAATAATGGGACGAATAATGGGACGAATAATGGGACGAATAATGGGACGAATAATGGGACGAATAATGGGACGAATAATGGGACGAATAATGGGACGAATAATGGGACGAATAATGGGACGAATAATGGGACGAATAATGGGACGAATAATGGGACGAATAATGGGACGAATAATGGGACGAATAATGGGACGAATAATGGGACGAATAATGGGACGAATAATGGGACGAATAATGGGACGAATAATGGGACGAATAATGGGACGAATAATGGGACGAATAATGGGACGAATAATGGGACGAATAATGGGACGAATAATGGGACGAATAATGGGACGAGTAATGGGACGAATTATGGGACATCAAGGTCCTTATGTTGGTTATACTTGGCTTCGGAACATCTTGTCAGCGGCAAATGCAAGGGACGTAGAACTGCATAGAATGAGATGCTTGCCGAGGAACTACGATCGTATCCTGAGCATGGTTTTAACCAGATCAGCAACAGATTATAGACATTAAAAAACTCCACGGAAAATAATAAACATCATGTGCGATCACTCGCACAGTCTACTCTCTCTCCCTCCACATTGAGGGTGTAACGATCGAAATTTGGTCGATTTAAACTAGATGCATTTCTTTTAATCGAGCATTTAAAAAATCTGAACACCCCATATTTTGTAGGTGAATGATGACTCTATTTTGATTTTGACATTTCCCAACAAACATTGAATGCTGAATAAGAGCTTAATCAGGCAAAAATATACTTCTTCGGCTAAATAATACCTTATTCAGCTTTTAATCAGCTCTAATTGTTTGTTGGGTTGCTCTTCAGTTAGCAATATGGCGTCCAAGCAAGAATCCGACCTGCTCGGACGCCGAGTGCTTCCTCCTCCGGGAAAGGTGGTAGACATTTTCAAGCATATGACACTCTCGAATAGAGAGGGTCTAGTATAAGAGAGGAGTGGATTTAAAATGATAAGATTTGGCAGCCACATTTTCAAGTAAATAAATATTTACAAGCAACACTTCCAATCGCAGTAGACTGTTATATGAGCCTCATAATCAATCGTCATTGTTTATTATTTGTATACTAGACCCACTCTGCTATTTAGCTAAGAGGAAGAGGAGACAACTGGCTTCTTACTCTTTTATCTCTATCTTTATCTCTATCTCTATCTATATCTATCTCTATCTCTATCTCTATCTTACGCACTTCAAATCGGCCAATCAAGAGCTGGTTCGCGTTTGACAGAAAAGTGATTAGTTTTCACTCCCGTATTGTCTCCTTTTCCTCTTATACATTTAGTCGTTAGCCGTATACGGTTCTGCTGCCAAAGCTCCTGAAGCAATATGAGGTGTGTGCATAAGTTTTGTATCAACAGCAATACATTTTAATCTACTGCTGGTTTCAAACATATATGATTTTCCGAATTCGAAAAAATCATACACTCCGAGAGAAGTGGCTCGATTTCAGTGATATTCTTCTAGAGACTGATATAGTCGGTTCCTTAAGCTTGTGCAGCGTAAGTATATAATTTGAACAGTGTTTAAGAAATCGAGAATTATAGAAGTCAAGAAATATTCGATTTCAGTTGCACTTCGACCACAATAATTTGTACTTCGGTAAACAAAGCGCATAAATTCTTAAGCTTCCAGGCGCTCCCACATATCACTTTTTTAGTCTACACGGATACGAATTTTGTTCATTTAAAACAAAAATATAAATGTTTATACTCTAAACATATGAATTATTCAAAGTAAATTGAAAGCATGTTTAAAACTAAAATATTTATGTTTGAATTAAATTCAAAAGCATGTTTATTTCAACAATATAGGATTTGGGTAAACGGTTTTTAGCCTTTTTATTTCCTTCTTTATACATTCAGAAAAAGTTGCCAAAGCTTTGCTCTACCTCAACAGAAAACGGTTATCCATTCCGAATCCATTCCGGATCCTCCTCCGACACCGAACATAGAAAGAAACCGGTATGAGGACCAGTGGCAGAAACCGAGGCAGAAAAGGCAAAACGACGCCAATAACACAAATTTGCACCGGATCCACTGAACTGGAACCCCCGGACACCCACCCCGATGGGTCCTCGCATCCTGGACCAGGATCCCAATTCCCACAGGTCAACCTTAATCACACCCAAAAAAGAGCAGGAATTTGGATGCCCTGCCCGAAGATCTTATTTTATCATTTCTTTGCAAACAGTTTTATTTTGCTTTACCCTGCACTCAAATACTAAAATAATTTCAAAATATGTATGTTTATTTTAAACATGAGAAGCATGTTTAAAATAAATATATTTATTATTGTTCGCATAGCTGTCAAACCAAACAAAAACAAATACGTTTATTTTCAACACGAATATTTTTGAAATAAACGCAACATTATTTTTATTTTAAACATTGATTTCACATGAGTTCAAACATGGAATACGTTTGAAATCAACCTAAATTATGTTTGTGGCCAGAACAAACTGAGTTTACGTTTGAATTTACCTCTAATATTTTTGTTTCGACGATAGTTTTTTCTGCGTGTAGTTTACAAATCTTTTTGGCTTAGATAATAATTCCGCTGTGAGCAACACCATACACGTAGATAAATTTGATAACAATTGGAAATAAATCATAGCAAAACTATATAGTGGTTCTCAGTATTTCTTGATAATTGGTATTTTTGTTCCATTTCGCAAAATTTTAGACCCGTATTTTTTTTTTTTCATTGTTGTGACTATTTCCACTACTACCATGCGCCTCCATCGATTTATAGCGACTGTAATATGGTCACGACGCATGGTAGTCTAGTTGCATAGGAGTATTGAATAAAACCCAAAACTTGATAACTTCAAAAAAATATAACTAAAATACCTTTCATTTGATATGTTGATCTTTGAAATGGGCCCAGGGGTTCAAAAGTTATGAATTTTTGAAGTAAGTCAGTTCTGAAGAAAAAAATGAGAATGGCTTTTGCAATGCATATATTAACAGCAATGATTTAATTGAAGAGATGGAGATTGAGAAAAATTTACAGTGTAATCAGACAAGCATTTTGAATTATGGAACTATCTTGTTGAATTCTTCTCCAGAAGCTGAAGGTATAAATTTGTGTAAATAGTTGAGATAGAATTTTTTTTCTTTGGTTTGTTTTCCGTCGATCTTTTTCTCCGTTATGAGCACCAATGCTACCGACGCCAGGGATGCAGCTCCCACACCTGGACCCTACGTATCGACCCATCAACTCATGAACCGGGGACCAACGGCTTTACTTCCATTCCGAAGGAAGGCGTGATCAGAGATGTTATGCCTCAGAACATCCCGGCGGTGCAAACTGGGATTGAACCCAGTCCTCCTGGGGTGAGAGGTAATCACGCTTACGACTACACCACCGGCGCCGCTGAGATAGAATTCATCAAATTTATCAGGAATTTGTTTTTTACAATTCCACAGCATCGTATTGACAAAAATGAACACTCTAAGACTTCGTTTACCTTCTGAAGATAATAGGTAAAGAAGTGCCGAAGCCGTCATGCCCCCTTATTGCATGATAACTGGAAAATATTAGAAAATATAAAATGCATAATATTAAAACATTTTGGTTTACGGACTAGTGATATGAATGACATATACTTAGTCCACTCGCTGCTTAGCTCAAGATTGATTTATTTTGCCTCTCCAAACTTACATTGGAACCATCCGTACTCTTTCGATCGTGCCAATCATAATTAATTAACACTAATGCAACAGTTATAGATTGAAATAGAGTGAGAGTTGTTGGTTGACAAAATAGAAAATAATACGAAGTGCACACCCACTCGGTACAAACTCCCATGAACTCAGTTGAGCCGAGGCATGCGTAATAGCGTATATGTCCCTAACCTATACCGCAGCTTATGTTACACTCAAAAAATTTCACACGTTTGATCGAAGTGTTTAAACACTTGATTTTTTAAAAGCAGAATCACATTTACTTTAAGTGTATTTCACCTTGGTTCGATGTGTTATACACGTTAATTTAGAGTGTTTCAAACTTTGAAATGTTGAAAAATTTTCACTTTCTATTCAAGTGTATTGCACATTGAATCACGCTACTGTTCAAAACAGATGGATTTAAAGTGTTTTGCATTTCAATACGATGTGAATTGCTTGCTCAGAAAGGTAAACATCGAAAACAAGAGTTGTGACTTTATCCTATTAACCCGCCTCATATATGAGAACAACCGTGGCACAGTGAGATCGAACGAAGACTCCGGCAGCAGCACACCCCAACAGTCCATGATCGAATCCCAAATCAGACCAATTAAAAAGATATGTGAAAGCTCTGGCCTCTGGCAGTTTTGATTATATATTTGTCGTTTCAATTTTTAGAGTCGGTAAAGTAGAAGTCGATAAAGTAGAATATTGTAGAATATTGAACTATGGTGTGCAAAGCTATTGATATCACCATATGAGACACATAGAATCCAAGTGTGTCACAATTCAAATCCATAGTGTTCAGGCATGGTTCATAGCATAAGGTTCACACATGAAATGGATGTGTTTCACAATAAGCGCTAAATTAAGTGTGAGACACATGATGATGGCGTGTGGAATTTTTTGAGTGTATAATTGAGCTGCAGTCGATATTTCACTGTCAACATGTAAGCTTAGAAATTCTTATTGTTTGGGTATTGATTAGGCGCGACTGAAAATTGCTTAACCTCACCATTTTACATGAAAACATTCCAGGTACGTGGATGTAATGTCGGTCTACTGTACTCAAATTGTGTCTTTAAATGGAAGTCATTTCGTCCTATCAAAGATGAACCTCGATCTACAAAGGTTCGGCATGTTAAATCGCGCTTCTTTTTTCACTCTCACTCACTTTCCTTTCCCGCGTAAAACTGATGTGGATGAAAGAGACAGTGTTTTTTTGTTGTTGATCCAGATAACATACTACCAACAATCAATACGAAACTAATGCCCAATGCTAGAGGCATGCTATCGGCTCACGAGGGGCGTACCAATTTACTTTTAGTCAGCCTTTATATCTATTATTTACTGAATTTATTTTATTTCCAGAACCTCCCCTACAAACAATTCAGAGTCACAAATAAGCAAATATATCGGATAAATGCTTTATAACAGTGTACAATGCTGAATAAAACGGGTTGTCAAATTATGAGCTGAAAATAACTCATTGATTCGATAGATACTCCTTTATTCCACTGTTTGCTCTGATTTGATTGATATACTTATTAAAAGCTAAACAAACGATTAATGTCTTCCTGATTCAACACCAGAAGTTTGGTCTAATAACATACTTAATAAGTGTTATTTGCACATACATTGACGCTTCAATTCGACTGTTTTCAATTGATTTAATAACATGCTTTATTATACGTATAAAAATTGTTTTATAGTTCCATTATTAGATTCCATTGCATTGCTTAACAGTATTGCCAACAATCAATACGAAACTAACGATTTTAAATTGGCTCACTACTTGACTAGCCTATTGGTCCCAAGCAAACGATTAATGTATCCCATTCTAGTCGAAATTCTAGTACTACGCAATGTTTGTTTTGATTCGCTATGAAAGTTTGACAGATAAAATGAGGGGTTATTGGTTTTTCCTATGTTTCGAGGGGTGAATCGAGAGAGTACCAGAGCTGAGCCAAAAAGTTGATCACAAAGCATACAATTAAAACATGGACGCAAAGTGGTATAAGAGCTATTATGCCGACTGTATTCACATTTATTCAGCAATACCATAGAGGTAACTCTAAGACCACTGGGTCCCGAAGAGAATCGTTATTATTTTGGCTCACTCAGTACCAGAACAACGGTCCCAAGCAGTCCCAAGCTATTTCACTCACCCCTGCATGTTCTGCATGAATCCACACACCCCTGATGTTATCTGTCAAACTTTCATAGCGAATCAAAACAAACATAGTGTAGTAATAGAATTTCAACTAGAATAGGGTACGTTAATCGTTTGCTTGGGACCAATAGGCTACTAAAGTGGTGAGCCAATTTAAAATCGTTAGTTTCGTATTGATTGTTGGCAATACTGTTAAGCAATGCAATGGAATCTAATAATGGAACTATAAAACAATTTTTATACGTATAATAAAGCATGTTATTAAATCAATTGAAAACAGTCGAATTGAAGCGTCAATGTATGTGCAAATAACACTTATTAAGTATGTTATTAGACCAAACTTCTGGTGTTGAATCAGGAAGACATTAATCGTTTGTTTAGCTTTTAATAAGTATATCAATCAAATCAGAGCAAACAGTGGAATAAAGGAGTATCTATCGAATCAATGAGTTATTTTCAGCTCATAATTTGACAACCCGTTTTATTCAGCATTGTACACTGTTATAAAGCATTTATCCGATATATTTGCTTATTTGTGACTCTGAATTGTTTGTAGGGGAGGTTCTGGAAATAAAATAAATTCAGTAAATAATAGATATAAAGGCTGACTAAAAGTAAATTGGTACGCCCCTCGTGAGCCGATAGCATGCCTCTAGCATTGGGAATCGAAAACCTTTGACAGTGGTTTGTTTACACTTCTATAGAGAACAACTGGTGCAAGTTTGATCAAAGTAGTCGATCGCGTTTAGACATAACGTCAAATGGAACTCAAAAGAAGAAAAAATATTGTGCACAAACACATGGAAAATCCGGAGTGGTCCTATTCCAAGCTGGCTTAAGTGCTGAAGATGCCGAAAACCACAGTTTGTCGAGTGCTCAAAACCTACAAGGAAACCCTGAGTGTGGAAAGGAATCAGCGGACCTACGAAAAAAGCTGGAACCAGGGATCGTCAGTTGCGCAGCAAGGTGTTGAGGTGCGTTAAAGCCAACCCCGGTCTTTCGATTCGAGATGTAGCCAGAAGGTACAACGCCAACTTTCAAACGGTGCGGAACATCCTTGCCAGGGAAGGATACAAGACGTACAAAGCCAGTAAACATCCGAACCGGCATCATGAAGCAGAATTCCGTTGCCAAAAAGCGTTCAAGCCTCTTGTACGACCGTGTTTTGACGAAACACAAGGGCTGCACTTTGATCGATGACGAAACATACGTTAATCTCGAAGCAGCTTCCTGGTCAAAAGTTTTACATCGCAACTGGACGTGGGTATGTCCGTTAAGTTCGTGTTTGCCGACAAGTTCGCGAAAAGGCCATGATTTAGCAAGTGATTTGCAGTTGTGGCCTGAAAACGGAACCATTCGTCATATCATCGACGATGACTTCCCATGTTTACATCGAAGAATGCCTCAAAAAGCATACATTGCCGTTCATCTGCAAGCATAGGAGCAAAGTCATCTTTTGACCCGATTTGGCCAGCTGCCACTACTCCAAGGTGGTTCTGGAGTGGTATGCTGCCAACAAGATCGATTTTCTTCCCAAGCTAATGAATCCTCCAAATTGCCCGGAATTTCGACCAATCGAAAAATACTGGGCAATTTCAATGCAACTTTAAGGTTTTAATAAAAGTACTGTAAAGCAACCACTAATGGAATTTTTAAACTTATTGAATCACGAATTACAGGTCTTTTTGTGTGTACCAATTTACTTTTAGTCAGCCTTTATAGGCATCAACCAAGGGGTGGTCACTCTACACACTTACTTTGCGCCAACATTTTTCTCAGTGTACCTCAGTGTGCCGCAGCTGTATCAGCAGTGCCATGAAGTAGAAGAAGTAATTGAACTGACTTTTGTTTGCTTGTGAATAATGCTTTGTTTGGCAACCCGGTATTTTAACAGCTCTTGTTTTTGTTTTGATTTTCAATGTTTTCAAAAACATCCATCTTCGGCGGAAGGCCGACCCCGCACAACGAACGTCAATCATTAGTCAACCAGTCCTTCTGGGAGCCAGCGGAGGATTTGCACCGAATTTTTTACCGCCCGAGTATCATCCGTCGGAGAACTGGAAACCAACACCGGCCGGAACACACGTCGGACTGATGAAGGACGCACCGCTGACCCGAAACGGACCAGTCAACTTCATTCAACCCGCACAGCAATAGGGCGCAGAGATGATGGTCTACGGACTCGATAACAACACAGCTAACACCGATAAGCAGTTCAATCTGTCCTTCCTGTATGAAAATTTTGTCAGAATAAAGTTCCTGAAGACCAAAGAGGGTGCCGCCATGGTCTAGAGAGCGGTTCCACGAACAAGTGGGAAATTTTTCCAGTTTTTATTTTTTGTATTTTTTGATTTGCATGAAACCTTGCATACAAGTTTTTGGGGAAGAAAAACGCCGTTTTGCATACTTGGTTCGCCATTTTGAATCTAGCCTTACTTATGAGAAGGGCCTATGAAAAATGCACATGATATCTTCAAAAAATTGTATCTCGGAAACGGTTTGTCCGATTGGTTTGATGTCTTGGGCGAAGTTTTAGACAATTGTTGGTGTTATATGGAGAAAATATGCACGGTAAAAAAAAAGTTTGGTATTTGTGTTTTGAACTAAAATATAAATTTTCCCTTTAAAGTGACATATCAATAATTTTTGGCCCTTTTCGGATGTACTCCGTGTTTTTCCAGTTTCAAAAGTATTTTTTTCGGAAAGATTGGAAAATTTTGAGTTAAAATGACACTGACAGCTTAAAGATTCGAGTGAAATTCTCTGCCTTAAAAGTATTTTGAAAAACAAGTTACAAAATCCCACTATCAGGAACAATGATTTCTTCAAATGATTTTTGGTGCGTTGTGCTGAAAACGTTCTAACAAGCATTAGATACAGGTAATCAGATACCAGTTAGCTGTACTACGTACAGTTGGTGTTTGTAAACATGGTCTTTGTTGGAACTAGTCCACCATGGCCACGCTGGCCATAACGAGGCTAGCTCCGTCGTTGACCGTTCCTTAATAATAAATAAAAAGAACGCAGTAGTCACCTTCCATCAAACTAGAGGGCTGCCAACTGATACCTCAATCAACAACCGCCGCACTCTTTATTCATTCCAGGTATATACAATTTACAATCTTCTTCAATAACAATATACCTACGCCAGCAAATCTACCTCGCTCCAACTCTCCAAACTCGTACCTGAAGGTTCGACGATACCTGAGCGTTCAACTCTACCTATCTTCCAACAGTCTTTACCCAGCATTCTATGATTTCTACCCGTGAGCTGTATAATAATGTCTGACTGGGTTCTGAATTCATCCAGTATCTACTAGGGAAAACCAAACAGTAAATGCAGAAAGGTTGCTAGTAGCATAGTGGTTATAGTAATTTCAGCTCATAATCCTGTGTTTTTGAACGAGATCCAGTGTTGTTTGATAACATAATAATTGTAAAGGAAAGTGTAACACGTTTTGGTGCAAAGGTAAGTTTTAAATACACATTTTAATTATATGTTTTGTGATATTTTCGTACAAAACTAACAATTGGAAAATATTTTCTATGTTACAGATTACAAAATGAGTAAAATAAGATGTATTCGCCCATTCAACGACATTCAGTGTTCGAAAGAGCTGCGATATCTCACGGATGGTATCATCCAAAAACTAAAATCAATTGGATTTTCCAAGGTATCCACACTGAACACCAAGGATTTTCGTGTTTGTTCGTCTTGCCGTCTACATATTGATTCAAGAGCTCACCTCACCCAAAACGAGGAACAAAGCGTAGCCGGCGGCTCAAGGATGCCAACTGTTGAAAGTTTGGTCACGATACCATCAGAGTCAACGCTAAGCACAATTAAATCAAATGAAGACTTCACGATGCCTGTAGACGTCGAAATATTCAACCGAGGAATAGCAGCTATTCGTGTTTCGCCTATAGATTTAGGTAAGGTTAAAAATGTTCACTATCCTGAAAAAAAGTGCGCTGAAATCGTCGAAGGTGTACGAAGAAATCTTTTTAAATTAGACGCTAAAACAGAAAAAGCAAACGAGTTTGATGAAGTCATAGAAAATATGAAAATTAAATTTTTAAATTCAGCCACAAGGCAAGAAAAACTATCAATTTTATCATTGTTGCCAAAATCATGGTCAGTACAAAAAATTGTAGACGAATTTAAAACCAGTAGAAATATGGCATCAGATGCAAGAAAGGAAAGAGATAATGTATTTGATTCATCTCAAGGTTCAAGCAAAGCAAACCGATGAGTTTGTTTCATTTTTCAGCTCAAAATTAGAAAGTTTGATTCCGCATGATTTTGTAAAAACCGAACAATCCAATTTTTTGAAAACTACAAAACAAAACTTGCAAGATGGTGAATTTTTAGCTATTTGTGACTTTTCTGAAAATTACAGCTTCGTTTTGCAGGATGAAGTTCAATCACACCATTGGAACGTGCAACAGGCCACAATCCATCCTTTCGTAATATATTATACTGAAAATATGCAAATTAAACATTTTAGCTTCATTATAATTTCTGAAGAACTAAGACATGATTCAGTCGCTGTCAATTTGTTTATTGATAAAATGATAAACTTTTTACAAATTGATCAAAATAAAAACATAAAAAAATTTATTTTATGTCAGATGGTGCTGCTTCACAGTATAAAAACCGAAAAAACTTTTCTAGCCTTTGTAAATTTAAGTCAAAGTATGGTATTGACGCTGAATGGCATTTCTTCGCAACATCGCACGGAAAAGGTCCATGCGATGCTATTGGAGGTACGATAAAACGCATGGCTACCAGAGCAAGTTTAGCCAAAGAACGCGAACACCCGATAAAGACTGCAAGAGAGTTGTTTAATTGGGCAAACAAACGAAAAGAAGAAGAACTTACAAAGTTGTCATTTTGTTATTCTACTACAGAAGAATACGAAAATATGTCTTTGCAGCTAAATAATCAATATAATAATGCAAAAACAATTCAAGGAACTCTAAAATTCCACTCATTTCTTCCTCTATCAGAAAATACAATAAAGGCAAAGCTTTATTCAAACTGTCCTGACAATGATGCCAAAATATTCAATATTGTTAAGAAAGTTGTGTAAACAATAATTTTATAAAAATACAGGAATAAAAATAAACTGATGATATCCAACATATAATGTTATTTTTTATTGCGCACAATCACCATTCCTGAAAAATAAGCTTATTTCGCTCTTTTGAATCTTGCTAATTGAGGAGCTTACATTTGCAGTTCTCAAAAAGGTGTATCTCGAAATCGAGTTGTCTCATCGGTTTGATGTCTGTGGCGATGTTCGGCAATAGAGAGAAAATATGCACAGTATAAACACATCCAGTTTAAATGGATTAAACTGTTAGGCGATATGCAAGAGTTGAATGCACATTTTCAGCACAACGCACCAAAAATCACTTGAAGAAATCATTGTTCCTGATAGTGGGATTTTGTAACTTGTTTTTCAAAATACTTTTAAGGCAGAGAATTTCACTCGAATCTTTAAACTGTCAGTGTCATTTTAACTCAAAATTTTCCAATCTTTCCGAAAAAAATACTTTTGAAACTGGAAAAACACGGAGTACATCCGAAAAGGGCCAAAACTTATTAAGTTATCAAAAAAAAAAACAATATTAAATCAGTAATATCTTCTAAACGGTGCATCTTAGAAAAATGTTATCGAAGTACTTTTTGTTTGCAAATTTGATGTACTTTCATAAAATTAGCGTGACAAACTTTTTTGACTTTTCTTAATAGCTTTTTTAAAAATTGTATTTTTTTAAAAAACAATTTTTTTCATCGTAACCTATTTTTCTCCAGAACAACCTACTGTGCACTAGATAGCATTTTCAGTCAGCTATAACATAAGGGTAATAAAAAAATTATTGACATGTCACTTTAAAGGGAAAATTTATATTTTAGTTCAAAACACAAATACCGAACTTTTTTTTTTTACCGTGCATATTTTTTCCATATAACACTAGCAATTGTCTAAAACTTCGCCCAAGACACTAAACCAATCGGACAAACCGTTTCCGAGATACAATTTTTTGAAGATATCATGTGCATTTTTCATAGGCCCTTCTCATAAGTAAGGCTAGATTCAAAATGGCGAACCAAGTATGCAAAACGGCGTTTTTCTTCCCCAAAAACTTGTATGCAAGGTTTCATGCAAATCAAAAAAGATGAAAATTACTCGTTGCTTTAATGATATGGAACCGCTCTAGATGGGAACGCCATCGCTGTCGAACCAGTCGAACGTACACCCTTCCGCACAATTCGATCAGCTTCAAGGTCTACAACGCCTCCAAGAACAATCACTTCCCAGGCCAGCAAAAATCGCATTCTCCACTTCTTCAATACCCCACCCGTATGCCGTCCGAGGATCTGCTGCTGATTGCATTCACCATCAAGGACTGCCACCCGTCGCAAGTGCGAATGTTCCCGCTGATATCGGAAATTTCCTCCTCCGGATTGGTGGAGTTCCCGAGCGTAGCCCTGGCGGTGAACGCCATCATGAAGTGCTGGTGGTGTAGTAGCGGTGGCGATGGATGTATTCGAGCAGTTCGAATGGTATAGTTTTTGTTTGGTTGACTTTCCGATTAAAACTCAAGCACCGCTTGTCGTGACCGGCCCGAGATTTCCAGCGTCGGCCACGGCTACACGAATTAGCGATTCAGCTCCCACGGCTGCGGCTGCTTCTGCTTTAGTTGCTGCTGCTGCTGTTCCTTCTGCTGGTCCGTCTCCTCTAAAATTCATTAAAAAAAAAAGACGGACCAGCAGCAGATTTGGAAACAGCCGCAGCCGTGAGAGCTGCATCGCTAGTTCGTCTAGCCATGGCCGGAAACCTCGGTCAGGTCAAGATACCGCTGTCATCTGTTCTTCGTCTGGGAGGAAATGAAGATGCGACGACTGTCACGGGTGTAACGATTTTGAGAATCCATGGCGAGACTTGGTGGAGATTCACGGTTGTTTTGAAAATAATTTGATTATATTATGGCAACATCAAAAACACATTTTGACACATGCACACTGAGCGCAGAAAAAGTTCAGTGTTGCCAGTAACTTTAAAGATCATAAAAATTGTAACCATGGGTGCCAAACAGCGTCAATGACGACGCCCGCGGGTGCCCAAGTTTGATTTTGGCACACTGTGTAGAGTGACCAACCCCTTGGCATCAACCAAATTATGCGACGTACAGTTATCACTCACTTAAATGTAATAACTCACTTCGTTGAGTTAAACGTCTAATCCGGACTTCTCTGAACTGTCACATTTGGGTATGGATTGGATATGTAGGAGTGACTAGGACCTTTATTTCTATTCCCATATATCTTATAGTGATCTACTGCAAAGTCCTACAAGATACTACAGCCTGTTGTAAATTGCTTCAGAGCGATATTCTTCAATAATAATAAGTGCATACTTTCTGCAAGTTAATAAGTTACAGTGCAAAAAATAGGAACAAGTACACAGTTGCTGTAGTATTAAATTCAAAACAATTGAATGTTGTCAAACATTCAGTTTGTACATCGAAGTCATCATCGAGCCTGTTCTGAATAACAAATTGATGGATTCACAGTTGTCGAATGACAAAATTGCATATCAATCGCAGTTGGCTTGATTTAAGAAATAATTTGGCTTGTTTGAATAGCCCGAATGACAGTTCAATTGGCTTGGCTTTTGAAGGATTGTTTGGCTTTGGCTTTGGCACGCTATCTGTGGCTGTGGCTTGGAAAGCGGAATTTTCATTGCAGCCGGGACCGTCAACCAGGAAATTTACGTGAACAACTGTCTGGAAAAACGTCCGCTGCCTTTTCTGAAGCAACAAGATTGTTCCGTGTTCTTTTGGCCGTATTTGGAATCCTGCCATTACGGAAAAAAGGCCATGGAGTGGTATGCCGCCAACAACGTGCAGGTAGTGTCTAAGGACAGGAACCCTCCCAACACGTCAGAGCTCCGCCCAACAAAATATTGGGCAATCGTCAAGCGGAATCTGAAGAAGACCCAAAAAACTGTTGAACAGTTTAAGTGGACAGCTGTACAAAATCTGATGACAGGAATTAAACGAAAGGCCCGGCAATTCAGATTCAGTCAACCGGAGGCTTAGCTGAATTTTATTCGACATTTGATACTAATTAAACTTTAACATAAAAATAATGATTTTCCTTTAATTAAAAAAAAATATCCATTTTACGCATTCTTGTTAGACTATATTTTAATCGTAACACCCTTTATTGGAAAATTTATCTAATCTATCAAAATTGAATCAAAAGAAAATCCTGATTGCAACTTCAACCTTGCATAGCTCCAGCACTTGATGCACACTTGATGCCGATATATCTTAATTGAACATTTTCTGCCGGCATCCAGATGCGCTCCCCCTAGCTCTCATCCTCACCATCATTCTCAGCATGCATTCGTAGCATTCCCGAGGACACGAGTAGTATGAAATTACATTATGCAAATCTGAACATACAAACAGTTGTGCCATTCGTCTCCATGTTCGAGCGTCGGCAAAATCAGCCGCATACCTTCCAACACAGTCCCAGGAAAGACCAAAGATGAACTTCCAGCCAGCAACTGTAAAGGCCCAGACGGCGGCACCTTCTGCCACAACAAAGGCGACAACAAATTGCATAACGATTAGGTACTGTAAACATATGTCTTCGCAGAGCTTGGCCCCCTTTGAATGGAAGGTTACTCCAGACCGACCAAGCAACCAGCTCGCTCTTGTTGGAAGCTAATGGTTACATGGTCCGCCCTGCATCAACTCCCCATCATATGAAAGACACATTCTGTATTTGTTCTCAGTGCTCTCACAGGTGAAATGAGGTTAGATGGTAACCCAAACAACCACTTATCAGGAAGAAAGCTTCTTGTTCAACATCAGTGCTCATTACGTCTGCGTTTTCCCGGAAAATTCTCGCCTGATCTCGATTCGACTCGATGACAGCAGCTGCTACCGAGAATTTCAATGTGACGTGTGATTAATCACAAAGCGAATTAAATTCCACTCGTTACTTCGTTCGACGGTGATGGGCGCTGTATTTGATTAAATATGTGTAATCTCTGAGGATGATGACGACGCCTGCTCGGAAGTCATCAACAGATTAGGAAAGTTGCTTGTCGCAAATGTGGCTTTAAGCTGACAAGGTTTGCGTCGGACATATCTGCAAACCACAATGCCAAAGTTTGCCCACATTGTTTCCCCAATTCTGGCGAAGACACCGCCCACCGATGCATTTTGCTATTAGCAATGTTGCAAGTTTTAGCATCACTTGGGGGGTCCTTATGCCGGCTGATCAGGGTGTGAGTGTTTGTTCGGTGTACTTTTGGACTGTTATCTGTCTCGGAGAAGGATGGCGGTTGGAACCACAAACGAATTTCGAACGGATTTCAGCTTCGGTCTCTCCTGTGGCACATTAAGCTTTGCTGTGCTTGAGAACGTTGTTATCGAGATGTTGAATCAATTACATTGTCTTGCTTAGTTCTTCCAGTGGATACTTTGTACTTGTGCCAGCATGGGATGGTCATCTGAAACTCGTTAAAAACATATTGTAGTCAACTGGGGATAGTAACTAAGAAGATAACTCACGGAAACTCGATAAATCTGCCGCTGATTCGTTCTACTTTAATGCCAAAAGATGCTCTAACTTCAGAGGCCAGAGTTGCAGCGTCATAGATTAAGGCATTCAGTTTCATTAAAATCATATCGGTTCTGCTGAGGACTATACTTAACTATGCAAGTAATACATGTGTGGCACGAGCGATAAACGTTGCGATTCATTCCTTTCACCAATTCAATTTCGAAACGACTTAAAATTGCGAAGGCTGTGTCCTTTTCATAACTTACTTTTTCATTTTGCTTCGTCTATTGAAAATTCACACGACACGCGCTTTCCGGAAAAATGAGATCCGTTTCAGCAGAGCATTGTTTCTTGCGCGAATCTTGTCAGATCCCTCCGTTCACTGTTCATCCCCACGATGCGAAGGAAGCCTACCAAGGTGTACCTTGTCCAAAACACATTTCTCGGCTCTTTAGGTAGGTTAAATGTAGATGATTATGGAAAACGAATTTCATATTCATGGAATTCTATTCAAAATTCATTCCAGCCTGCTGTGTATGGGAGGAACGTGCGATAAAATGAGTCCCGTTGAGAAATTAAACTTTGCCGTTCTAAATCTCTCTTTATTTGAAAATGTCTCGTGCGTTAATCATGCAGCATAGCTAAATGAGACAATTTACCAATGATGTCGAACAGGTTCATAAAAAATAATTTGGTATAAAGGTATTTAAAACGGCAATGTGTCATTTTACCCCTGAAGTCCTTATTTGGCTGTCTCTCTTTCTACGCTAGTTGGTTAGGACGGGTGGCTGAGTGGAAAATTTTATGAGACAACAAAAAAGTTGCGGTCCAATTTATCGTCTTGGTTAGGCGGAGTATGAAATAGCACGTGTGGGTCTAGCGCAGTGTTGCCAGATATACCGATTTATCGGTATTTGCAGCGATTTTGGAATTTGATGCCGGTACACTGAAACCTCCGTTTACGAAGTCTTTTTTTACGCAGTATACAATTTACGTCCCTCTTTTTACGAAGTAAATCCCAAATAACGAGGTTTTTTTTTACGAACTAAATTCCAAATAACGATTTTTTTTTGTGATTTTGGGAAACTGGAACATACTGTGAAATACCTCACAATATGGGTGTTGTTGGAATCGGAGTGACGGAGGGACTGGAAATCGATGTCTGTCGCCATTTTGAAATCCAAGATAGCGGCTTCCGGTTACATAAAAACTTGGAAATTCTGTCATATACCCCACAATATGGGTATTTTTGGAATCGGAGTGACGTGTAGGGACCGGAAATCAATGTCTGACGCCATTTTAAAATCCAAGATGGTGGCTTCCGGTTACAGAAAAACTTGGAAATTCTGCCAAATACCCTACCGGTTACCGAAAAACTTGGAAATTCTGCCAAATACCCTACAATATGGGTATTTTTGGAATCGGAGTGACGTTTAGGGACCGGAAATCAATGTCAGACGCCATTTTGAAATCCAAGATGGCGGCTTCTGGATACAGAAAAACTTGAACATTCTGCCAAATACCCCACAATATGGGTATTTTTGGAATCAGAGTGACGTGTAGGGACCGGAAATCAATGTCTGACGCCATTTTTAAATCCAAGATGGCGGCTTCCGGTAACATAATAACTTCGAAATTCTGTCAAATATCAAATACCCTACAATATTTTCAAAAACCTCTTTTTACGAAATAAATCCCAAATAACGAGTTTTCTTTTTACGAAGCAAATCCTAAATAACGAGGTTTTTTTTACGCACTAGTTCGATTTACGAACCCCCGTTTTGGTTCGTAAATGGAGGTTTTGTATACACCGATTTTTTAAATAATCAAAATTATTATTCCCAGCCCGGGCTCAAATGTCAGGGAAAACGATTGTTAGAGACTTTTATCTTTTTATATGCAGAGACGTAGCGTTGATTTCGGGAAGTGTTTTCATCGGTATTATTTTAACTGGATTTCGTACTTCCGTTCCTGCTTTTTTTAATAAAGATACCATTTGCGGTCAGCATTCTAACTATTGTAGATTATGCATGAATAGGGAAAAGGGAATATCGGCTAGAACTCCATCCGCAAACAACGCACAGTAGTCTAGAATGGGAATTTAGCAGGAAAAAAGCATGCAGAGCCTGAATTTAAAATAAAAAAAAAAGTTTCTTCTACAAAGTTGTCCTTATCAGTTAAGCCCTCATTTTGGTGTGAATTAATACTAAGATGGTTCTTGTTATCATTTAAATAAAAAAAAAACTGCTTTATTAGCACAAATAAAGGGAAACATTAGGGTGCCAATGAGAAAGGAACCACATGCAGAACATTCACTACCTCGATAAATGCTAATATGAAAAATTTGGGCTCAATCGGACATGATTTAGGGAAGCCATAGTTTGAAATTTTTTCATCTGAAAAATAATGCATGGAACGTCGAGGTCTAGTGATAATTCGACTTTTTTTTTGGCAAAAATCGGCTGAAAAATTTGGAGCCTTAAAAAATAAAGTTTGGATTAAATAGTTTCTTCTACATAACACTAGATCTCGGCGTTTCTGCCATATTAAATTTATCCAAGATACGACCGTAGATTTGACGTAGGATTGCGCGATCGGTATCAATATTCGAAGAGAATATTAGGGAAACATTTTTTTCCCATCACGGAAACGCCTCGTTTTCGCAAAAAAATTGCCCGGAATTTTCGGTTTATTCAATAAATAATAAAAAAGCAAAAATTGATTGGAGTAATTTCCATTTCAATACTGTTGTATGTACCAGTTCAATACTGTTACGCATTTGACTACAAACGTTTGGTTGCTGGGTACATTATCAAAGATCTTTGGGCTGGCAGCAAGGAGGGCGAACGTTCAATTAAAATTTACTCTTACACAACAATAATTTATGGTGGTTGAACAGTTTTGTCGCGATGGTTGAGATGAGGCTAACGAGTTGTATGTTGTTTCAAACGAGGGTAACGCGCTTTACATAGAGGACCCATAGCGACTCACGACGAGCAACTGAATCCGATCAGAAGCGGTGCGGCTTCTTCCTCCTTCTTTGGTAAATCGAAGACTCTTGAGGGCAGCCTTGATAGCTAGCTGCTTGCGGGAAACCTAACGTAACCACTCACCACACGTGGTGATTGAATAAATACTGTTTGCCGAGACCGGATGGAATTCGATTTTGAAATCTGTGTTAGGGAATCACCTTGCAACAGTTTGACATTTTTGTAATTTTCAATAGTCACCTATAGTAAATAAGTGTTTATTTATACAGATTCGTAGGAAAATTTGTATTAGATTGCCTTGTTTCTAATTAAAATCGACAGAGGTAAAAGAGGTCAAAACCTAACCACTTTTCGTAACGTCGTTTTTTTTTTAATTGCACCCCAATATGTTGCCGAAGGACGTAATACTACGTCAAAAAATCAAATTACAATTTGACCTGTGTGCCGCTCCGCCACGTCATCGCCGCTGACACTTTTTCACACGCCGCCGACGCCGTAATCATTTTTGGCACACTGCTGGGTAATTTTTACTACGCTGATGTTATAAAAGCTTTAAGGTTCCCCCAAACTGGCGCGTTTTTTACGCCGCGTTTTAAATGCATGGCGGCTTACGGAAGCGCTCAAACCAACGTGGCGAGTCGACGTTGTTTGCGCGTTTTTGCAGCGTTTTTTTTACGTTCGCGATTTTAGAAATAAATTCAGTTCTGAGAATAATTCCATTGAATTTTTAGGAGTATGACAATTGAATTCAAAGGAGAGTTCCAGAGAAGCATTTAGCCGAACTTTTTATTTTTACTGAGATAGGCCATCTGAAATGTCGGGAAAATACTAAGAGCAAACTCAATAGACTGTCCGAGCGTTCAAAGTTCTTCGAAAAAATCTAAAAAGATACCAGCATGCTCAGAAATTATGATAAACACCCAAGACTTCAGTATGATCATTCATCTGGAAATAATCAACAGCTCAACACGCCACAGGTATAAAGTTCTTCACATTTATCTGAAGTTCTACGAAATTCCTTGAGATGCTATGAACTTCCTTGAACTTTCACTAATCCCTCGGAAGATATGTTTTTCAATCATCAACTTGAATTTCTTTGATGATCTACGAACTTTCCTGAAGTTCTGTGAGCTTCCATTATGTTTTGTAAATTTTTCTGATGATCTATCAACATATCTGAAGTTCTGTGAACCTCTTTGAAATTCTGCAAAGTTTTTGAAGATCTAAGAATTTTTCTAAAGTTCTGCAAACTTATCGAAAGATATACAAACTTTCTTTAAAGTTTTGCAATTTTTTCTGTAGTTATGCGAACTTTCTTGATATTTCTGTCTATGAAATTTCCCGAAGATCTGCAAATTTTTCTGATGATATGCATTTCTGGGGAAGTTAGGTTTTGTATTTTTTTTCTATAGATTAACAAAATTTCTTTAAAATTCTATGAACGTCCGTGACTGTAACTAAAATGAAGGAAATTGTTTAACTAATTCAACGTATTTTCCTCTGCTTGTAAACAAACAAGTAAAAGCGCATCCTCTTCATCCGACGACGAATCCATTGCTCACGATCGTTGCAAAAAAAAACTGCCGCTCCGGTGTGGGTACCCACGCGAATTTCGCTACCACTGCCTCGGCGTTAAAAACGCGCCAGTTTGGGGGGACCTTTAATTCGCTTCCAAATTTTCCCGCCAACTACACTAAATTGGAAAATAAAGCATGCTATGCCCCACTCGACAGCGACCTGTGTTCAAGCTGATGAAACCGAGCCAAAGTGCGTGAATTGCGGTGGTAATCACCGTGCCAATACTCGGGACTGCCCGAAGCGAACGGAATCATCACCGAGACGCACTTGAAGTCCGAACCGTCAGACTGGACCGCACCTGCTCCAGGGGTGGGGTAGTGGCCATCGCTGCAAGACGGAACATCAGTTGCCGGCTGCTACCAAACTTCCAGCTGAAAACAATTGAATCCATCGGAGTGGAGGTAAGAACATCACTTGGCCCAATCACCATCATCGCGGCCTACTGCCCCAAGCAAACCAACATCAGGGATGGGTCGTCAGTGACCCTCCGGAAAGACATCATCAAACTCACCCGGAGGAGCGAGAACTTCATCATCGCTGGCGACCTAAACGCAAAACACCAAATTTGGGACAACGGTTGGAGCAATCGAAACGGCATCATCCTGAATGAAGACCTGCAAGAGGGCCACTATACCATCTTGGCCCCGGACACTCCCACCCGGTTGAGTCGGTATGGGGTTCATGCGAACATCGAGATCTTCGTAAGCAACATGGGACACAACATTTCGCAACCTGTGGCATTCAAGGAGCTGAACTCGGACCACTACCCGGTGGTGGCCGAAGTAGGCTTCTCGGCTAATAGATTTCAAGCATCCTGGTGAAACTACCATCGTATTGAATGGAATCGGTTCCTGCACTGTGTCGACAACGCCGTCGACTACGAAGTACATCCGGACGCCCCCGAAGACGTTGACCGATGCCTGCGTTCCTTGGAAAAGGTGATATCCCGAGCAAGGGAATAACACGTGCCAGTATCCAGACAGGTGAGAAATACTCTGAACCTTGATAGTCCCACTAAAAACTTTATCATAATCCGTAACACCATGCGTAGGCAGTACCAACGTACTGGACTGCCTACCTTGAAGACCCATTGCAACCGTCTAACAAAAATAATCCAAGCCAGGATAATGGACCTCAAAAATGAGGACTTTAGTAACAAAATGAGCTCTCTCCCAGATTGTGCTACGCCCTTCTGGAAGCTAAGCAAAATCTCTAAAAATAGACCAAGACCCTATAATAAAGAATAAAAAAAACATTCCCCCACTTGTGCCGTTGAATCAACCAAATGATTCAGTTGCTCATCGGATAACCCCTGAAGAGAAGGCTGATGCTATACACACTTAAATTTTTACGCCGAGATTCCAACAGCCGAGCAGTTCTGCAATTTATTTTGATGAGATTCAGTAATACAACTGCCGAGACTCAGCTAACAAATAACATTTTCCTGAGATATCAGCTAACAAACAGATATTTTGTAGAGATATCAGCAAAAGTAAATGCCGAGGTAATCGGCTGTTGGAGATTTTACCGAGCAAGATTAAGTGTGTAGGTCAACATTTCATCAGCTCGCATAATCTTGGACTGAACATGCCTAGTCCATACGATACTGCAGTTGCGGTAAATACAACAAACCTCCATCGAATTCCTTATAACTTTCCTGTGGAATCTGAGATTACGACTGACGAACTGTTGGCCTATACTAAATCATCTAAAAATATGAAGGCCCCAGGTTTCGAGCAAATCCTGAATCTGGACCTCAAACAGCTGAGTTTCTCAAACACCGATATGCCGGCTCTCCCTGAAGGTGGAGCGCTGTCGCTGTTCGCAGATGACACATCCATCATCTTTAAGGGTAGGGTCCTCGGAGCTCTGACCGCCAAACATCAGAGAACCCTAAATGTACTTCAACAGCTGGAAGATCCGTATTAACGTGGCAAAGACCCAGCTCATCATCTTTCCTCATTCCAAATCACCCAGACTTGTCTCAACAAATAACATCAACTTGAACGGCACAATGGTGGAATGGTCAAAAGAGGTAGTGTACCTCGGCCTTACACTCGAAAGCAAGCTGCTTTCCAGGGAACACATTGACAAAACAAAAAACAAATGTAACATCCTGATGAGATCCATCCAGTCATCAACAGGCGATCAACTCTGTCCATGTAAACAAGCTTGCTGTCCATAAGCAAATAATCCTTCCTTAAATAGAATACGGGGTGCCAATCTGGGACAGTAGCGCAAATTCCCATCACCTCAAATTACAAAGGATCCAAAACAAGTTTTTGAGAATGATCCTCAACAGTCCTCCACGAATGAGGAACTCTGAGGTCCATCGCCTTGCTGGTCTTCAGACGCTGGAGTTTCGGAAAACACTACCATCAAAAGGTTCAGAGATTGCCGTATGCAATCCGATCAGCTGATCATTAGGAATCTGGAACGTTACTCAAGTAACCAACAAGCCCTTTAATTGCCCTTTTTGGTAACCTTATTTTTACCTTATATCGCAAAAAAGGCGATTATCGGGAAGTAAGCGGGCTTGGTGATTACTTGGGTAGGTTAGCTTTAAATTAAGTAGGTAGCTTATACAATTTTTAAATTGAATTAAAACACACCCCCCAATGGATATGCTCTGAACTAGTCGAAAACGCATATATGAAATTAGAACAGCAAATAAAACAAAGATGAGGAGCTAGGGAGGCTAATCAATTAAAATGTTAAATCAATGTACTATCAAAATCAACAGAAATAAACATAATGTTACTACTGCTACTTTTGACCGCACTGCCCTTTGTTGACAATTAACGGAACTAAGTGTATGAGTCATTTCTGATAGATTTCACCATTAAGAAAAGTGGTAACATCTTAAGGAAAAGTAGCGCAGAAGCATGGAAACATGGTTAATTGACTTAGAATGTCCTTAAAAAGAAACAATTTACAGCTCTATGTTTTTTCATCTAAAATTTATCATTTGTCAGTTTTTTTTCCTTGGTTTGTTTTCCGTCGATCTTGTTTTCCAATTTATTGAGTACAAATGTCTTGAGTACCAATGCTACCGACACCATTGATGCAGCTCCTACACCTGGACCCTACATATAGACCGATCAACTGATAGACCGGGAACCAACGGCTTTACTTTCCCGTAAGGCGTGACCAGAGATTTCCTACCTAAGAAAATCTTGATGGTGCCGGCTGGGATTGAACCCAAGTGCTTTGGAGTGAGAGGCAGTCACGCATACCACTACACCACCGGTGCTGATGTTGTTTGTAATGGGCAATCATAGTTTTGCTTAGATTCAACCATTTTGGATAATGTAAAATTTTTGAAATAACTTTTTTGAAATTAACAAAAAAAAAGGCAGATTGGAAACGACATTTGTGATCTTAATGACGGCTGAAGCAAAATTTTAGAGAAATACATTTTTTCTTAAAAAAAAAAATAATAAACATTGCTGATTTTTTTAAGTTAAAAAAAAAATCTAAGAAAAATGCAAACGTTTGGAATGCTCAAGCAATTATGCATAGTCTCAAGCAAATCGACGAAGGTTGATTTTGTCCGATTATTCAATTGGCATGGAATTAATATAAAAATAATTAAAATAGTCAATACCGACCAAAACCTCAGGATCTGGCATCGCTGCTCTAGGTTTATGTGTTTGTGCTCGCTTGCCTCTAAGAAAACTCCTGCGAACTGGGAACAAACGAATGGCTGATGGAACCACGTCGTCGGTTGGAAGATTTCATTCCAAATTAGCTAGCGACAAATGTAATTCCGGTCGGTTGGTAAAGAGTGCTTTGGAGGATAACGTATGCATGGAAAGAAACCATTTGCCGGTAGATAATGGGAAAATAATTACTTGTTGGTGCTTTAAACTGAAATCGCTGATGTTTGGGATAAAGGTTTAATGACTTTTTTATTTTTCGTTTGGCAGGGTATTAGATGACATTTATTTGCATTGCTTATGTTCATGTTAAAGGATTTGAATTCATTACTAATGCCAAATTAGGTTTGTTATTTTTAAATGTTAAACATAAACGAAAAACAAATGGTGGTTAAATGATTTATTGTTGAATCATCTATTATGTATATTACACGCGTATTACGGATATGGAGGACTGAATTTAACAGTTGATAAACAATTTAACTTTGATGCTTATTTGGAAGATGCTTTGACTTTGACTTTATGTTTTGTATTACTTCTGCGTGGTGTCAACGATTTACATAGTTGAAGATGCTAATTTCAAATAACAGACTAAAGTGGTAGTTTTTATACGATGGATGAGGAGATGAAAGTAAAGAGTTGATAGTTGATAGAGTAAGGCAGTGTGCAAATTGTATAAAGAAAGTAGAAATCAAGCAAGGACAACTTTTTTAGGAAGGTACAAATCGGTTTGATCATCTCTCTTTACAAACTCCCCCGTTGGAGAGGATGATGAGGGGTATTCCTTACTTACTATGCTTACTTCACGGAAGGGTTGTCTACCTCGGGCCACTAGGGTATCCAACAGTCTTGCTCTGGAGGCGTTATTACCCGGACAATACCAAACTGCGTGATCGATGTCATCATAACCGGTTCTGCACCTACATATATTGCTGTCAACGAGGTTTATTCTGTAGAGATGTACATATAGCGAGTAGTGGTTAGACATAAGTCTTGACATCACGCTAATGAAACCCCGACTTACATCCAGACCTTTGAACCACGTTCTCAAAGAAACATTTGGAGCAATGGAACGTAACCACCACCCAAGAGAACTACTTGTCTAATTATTTTGCCAACTTAGAAGAGAACTCTGACGTACTAATGGGACAAATTCATCATGTGAAATTCTTCTATCATAAATCTCGCCTTGCTGTGCACCCACCTTTGCGAGAGAGTTTGCCTTCTCATTGCCTGGGATTCAGCAATGTGAGGGGACCCATACAAAGGTAATCATATATGATCTTTCGACCAGCAAACCTATCTGCTCCCTTACCTTTGAGTGCCTACCTGTTTTCATCGACCGAATAGCCTCAATCGAACTGAGGCTATCCGAGAAGATGAAGTAATGGTCTATGGGCATGTCGGAAATCATCCCCAATGCGAAGTTGATTACTGCTAGCTCAGCAACATAAACGGAAGGAGGTTCCTGAAGTTTCCGAAAGGCGGTTGAGTATTCATTGAAGACGCCGAAGCCAGTGGATCCATCAATGCGTGATCCATCAGTGAAAAATCTTTTATTGCAATTGACTTGCAAAAATACGGGGAATTGAGATAGGTCGAAGTTGATTTGGAACTCTTTGAGTATAAATAATTTTCTTCATTTAATCAAAATTCATAAAGTATACCCAAGTAACATTTTACGTTTTATACAGTACTATAAGGCTACTGTAAAACAACATTTATAAATCCCTGGTAAAGACTAGAATCTGCCTACTTGGAGAAGGTTTCGAAGGGCATATTTTCGAGGCATTTCAAGATTGATTTGGTGCAAAAAGGTTATACGACGAAAGCAGCTTTATGGAGCATTTGGTCATGACATCAATAAAAAAAATACCGAGCAGGTTTGTGATTAACTAATTTCACAGTTTATAAAGGGAGAGAATGCTGCATTAAATTCATTTTTAAAACCAGACCCGTTTTGACTTTATCGTCAGATTTTGAAAGGTTTTCAAAACAGCAAAATTCTGAACTGCTAAACAAGAATATGTTGCACTATTGAATGCTGTATTCAAACCAAAAAGATTGCGTTTGCCGTCATAAAACCACAATAAATCAGTGTGAAAGCCAAAAGGCTGTTAAATTGTTACTTGGGTAGTTACAATTAAATTCATAAATGTGTTCACCGCCACTCATTAAGAGTTACACTTGACAAACAAAAATCAATGAGTTCCCAATACGTTCAGCCAATTCATTTCATTTGACCCGAATAGGCTATTTGTTCGTTGAAGTCCGGGGTTCAAATCCGAACCGTTCTTTCTTATAAAAGAGTAACCGAAAATAGATTTGAACAAGACAGTGTACTGAAATTGCATGATAAGGAAAGAGATGTAGCATTTAATCGTTTTAGGAGCAAGATAATGAGAATTGCCGTTTAAAAGGCCGTTCAAATTACTTCGGTAATTTGACGTACTTTCGGCCACGATGACCGTTGAAGTCACACCTATCTGAGGGTTTCTGGAACTTCTAATCGTTCACTTTGACTTGAAGTAGTCTAAAAATACTGAATTTAATGTTACATTCATCGTTCCTTTTCGTTAGCCTGTAAAGTTCAAACATTAGGTTAGAAGTTACGTGCGGTCAACTTTTTGTGTGTGCAAAGTGTGTAAGGTGAATAATGTTTTTTGTGTGGACATGTTACTGATATGTGTCAAACAGCCGTTAGACGACTTTTTGTGCAGGATCTTTTTGAACAGGTTGAAGTTTGCAGTGCATCGCTTTTAGCGATAGATGGCATTGCTCGGCACACCGTACCAAAGAAAGTGAATCGCACTCTCTAGACCCCACGCTTCAGCGTCAAGGTTCCCGGTTCGGAGGAGACTCCGGAAGGCAGACACCGTTAAACTGTTCTCCGACAGAATGTTGGCCAAATCCGCTAATATCCACCACGTGCACCCACGTGCATTGCTCATTGACGATCACCCCCTCGTTGACATCTGCGCCACCGGAAATCGGCGCTAATTCAGTTTCGAAGTTTCGATTCGGAATTTCTGCACCACTCTAGTTCGGGGTGCAATGCGTAACACCACCACCGTTGAATAGGGTACTACTTTGCTGACCTCCCGCCGAAAAAGGGATGCTACTGTGCCGATACGGTTAAAGCAGTGACAACATTGATGGTGCCGTGAGTAAACAAAACGCATGCGAATCTCCACACACACACGAGCTCGAAGAGAAATAGCAGGATAGGCTAGCAATCGCTAGAACTAGTTTAAAAAAACCGCACACACGATTAGGGAGAGCTAGGAAATAAACAAACGAAAGGGAAAGGAACAAGTACTACTAATAAAACCTAGGTAAGAAACACCAAAAAATTACATAATGCTTTCCGTTAATTGCCCCTGAAATAAATGTTGTTTTTGTAAAAAACAAATTAAAGCTTTCCCCGTAATATTAATTTTGGTTGGTTGGATTCTTCACATATTGGCGTGGTTCTATTTTGCGTTTTGTTGTTGTTGTAGTTTAATTTACTCCAGGTTGGACTGCCCACTCACGTGTCAGGATCGGTGGAGGAAATCCGAAAGGGAAAGTTCCTCCAGTGATGATAAATGTGAGTGGGGCTGTTGTACTATGGTAGACCGACGGTTAGCACCAACTTTCGCTTAGCGGCCTCTGTGTGTGAGGATCTCAATCCCTCATGAGATTTCAGTCTGCTGAATTGCCCTCAAACTAAATTCGGTCTCTTCCATACATAAACCCTCTCTGATGTTGGGTTTTTTGCCGAGCAAATCAAACCTTGACGAGTGGTCCTCTTCGGAGGTGACGCTTAAGCCGCTTGTTCTTAAGACATGAAGCGTATTCAGTGGTGAAAATCTCGCAGGTTGCGAAACGTGCGTTACATCACTCTGAATGATTATTATTCTTATCCTTCGCTTGGACCACCCCGTGGTTCCTAGTGTCCATATTGCGGTCATAACTCCAAAAACATTCGGATAAGACATCTATGAGTAGTTTCCGAAAAATCTCAGAGGTCTAGGATCAGTGTCACGAATTCAGGGGCTGTTTATTAACTACGGAGACAGTTCGGGTTAGCAATTATACATGGCTCATACGGTCTACGCAGGGGAAGGGGGAGGGGGTCAATAATGCAAAAAAAAACTGTTTGCGTTGTTAATGAACAGCCCCTTACCACTTTTACGGATGTTTCGGGTCTAGCGATCGACGGTCACAACTCGGAATATATTCTGAAAAGGCGTCTATGAGTGGTTTCTAAAAAACGTGGAGCACTACGATCAGTTCCGTAAATTTACTACTTTTACGGATGTATTGGATCTTTCGGTGGTCTCCAGGGTTCAAATTCCACTCACAACTCCGAATTAGTTCTAATTAGACGTCTATGAGCGGTTTCGAGAAAAAAAAACCCGGAGTTTCTTGAATTGACCCCTTTTACGACTGTTCCAGATCTTTCACAACTCTGAATTCAGTCTGATAAGACTGGTTTTAAAATAGCTAGGATCAGTTTTTTTGAAATGACCACTTTTACGGATGTTTCGGATATTTCGGAGGTCCATTACGTGGTATCCTAGGTCCATATTCGGGTCACAACTCCGAATTTATTCTGATAAGACGTTTATGAGTGGTTTCGAAAAAAAGCACAGCGCACTGGGATCAGTTTCGTGCATTTGCCACTTTTACGGATGTGTCGGATCTTCCGGACGCCCATTACGTGATCTCCTGGATCCAAGTTCCAGTCACAGCTCCGAATAAATTCTGATAAGACGTCTATGAGCGGTTTTGAAAAATCACGGAGCTCAAGGATCAGTTTTATTAACTGACCACTTTTTCGGATATTCTAGATCTTCCGGTGGACCATCCTGTGATCCTCAGGATTTAAATTCCGGTCACAACTCCGAATTCCTTCTGATAAGGCCTCTATGAGTGGTTTCAAAAAATCTGCGATGCTCTAGGATCAGTTTCATAAAATTACCATTTTTACGAATGTTCCGGGTCTTTCAGATGACTATTACGTGGTCCTCAGGGTTCAGATTCGACCATGGTAGCCAGGGTCATATTCCAGTCAGGGCTCCGAATTAATTCTAATAAGACGTATATGTAAGGTTTTGAAAAAAAAAAAAACTGATGGGCTCTAGAATCAGTTTCATGAATTAACCACTTTTACGGATGTTCCGGGTAACCTACAAACATTCATGCGACAATAATACAAAAATAATGTATTTACTCAACCTCCAGAATATCCCATTAGGTATCATGATTATTTGATTTTAAATCATGCGAAGCAAATTTAACGCATCGTCTCTCATATGAGAATCAATACTAATCATAAAATTTCCAGACACAGAAAAGTACAAACTTGCTGTAATGGTGAATTTAGAGCAGGTTTCTCACTGATTTTGCAAACGAGCGTCCCATGCGCCCTCTTTAGGAGCGTCTATAATTGCAATTAATCGAATACGGGTAATTTTTTTCTCTAGTCAGTGCAATCATCAACACATAAAAATACACATTTTTTATTGGTTTTGAATTTTCGCTACGATGTTTTATGTCTGACGTATCAGTCTTTGGACTTAACGCTCGACTTAACCTTCTTCAAACGAGCGATTCTAACCCAATGACGTTTATATAAGGTCCGGGCCAACAGGCAGCTTGCTGGTGTTAGAAGCAAAAATATTGTAAACATTGCTGAGCACTCATGTGACGACGTCACTCTACCATAACATTCCATACTGCGAACAGTGAGATTTATGTAGAGCTTCCAACCCGGGATGTCCCGGGATGAAAATCCCGGGATTGTTACATTTCCCGGGATTACCATATCCCGGGAAATTAATTTAAAAATCCCATGATCGCGTGTACCCCAGAATTTTTTAATTTGAGACTCTTTTACCACTTTAAACCTTTCTTGGAATATCTGTAGCAGAATTCGAATCCAGAACTTTTACATCTTATGCAATATATCTCTTCCCTTAGTTTGCCATTCATTCTGATTTTTCGAAAGAATTGCACACAGACATCACGTTTTGTATATGATCGATGTACAAGAAGCACTCGTGAAAAATACGATCTAGCAGTGAAACAAACCGTGAACATTTTGATTCAATCAGGTTGAACGTCGTGAGATGTCCATCATTCATAGTTGATCTAAAACCATTGAAATGCATTGTTAAGATTGTTGGAAGTACGTAGTGCTAGTCTCAACTGATGAAAAGACTCAGTATTTGCAGTTTTTAGAGTCCTTCCTTAGATTAGCTAGCGGAATCTTGTCGTTGCGTTGAAAGGTATGCATTACCTTTACCCGTTAGTATGTAATCTATGTAATCCTAAAGCACGGCAAAATAGTTTTTACAAATACATTCATGAGAGAAATCATTCACCATAATCATCATGATCTGCACAGACTATTGTGCAGTTTGGCTGACAGACATAATATCACGTCCCATTAGGGAACTTCTTAGATGTCGAGAGACATTCATTTGATTTTAGAAAACTTAATAGAAGTTCGTGGAACTTCGCAAAATTTCAGGGAACATGATAGATCTTCAGGATACTTCGTAGAATGTTAAACAACTTCGTGGACGATGATTACGGAACATCGCATGAATTATTTGAAATTCGTACAAGTTCAGCAAGCTGGACAGAAATTTAGTTGTACCATCGAAAAATTAAAAGACGTAAGCTATGGAAAAATCTTTGAAGTACTGGGAACTTCGAAGAAGTTGACGAAAAATCCCAGGATTTCATAGAATATTCTACATATTCAGGGAACTTTATATAGGCTTTGAGTTCATGGAACTGAGTTTATGTTCAAGAAACTTCTTGAAAGTACACGCCTTTTTTGAATACGTTTCATCAATCAAACATTATTATATGTTGGGTTTGGGGGGGGGGGGGGGCAGCCTAAGGGTTTCAATGGATTTGTAGACTGGACAAGTGTTCGTGGATTTGCCAGTCCCTTGTCACGTGTTGATAGACGTACATCTTGTCGTTTGTCTTCCAAAGGTCTTCAATGAAGTTGATTCACCCAGCTGCAACAAACCATCAGGCAGAACTTTACAACCAGTGAAGTATCTGCAGTCATATGTAATCCTTGCACTGATGGTGGGTTCTATTCACATCACATGTTCCCCTATAAAAAAGTGAATTTGTGTCGCATATATTATAATCTCATCTGATTCTGGATTTTACAGTCAGCTTCACAGGTGTCAACCTCCTGCCCAGGAATAAGGAAAACTTCGTTAAAGTCTCTTATTGTGTTTCCCTTCCGACTGGGGGACTTGTAGACTTCGGGGCAAACTTTCTTTGACGGTGGTGGATTATTCCCTTCGTTCGCCTCCGTATCCGAAACTGGCTACATCTGTTCCAATTCTGCTTCAGCCTCCAAGCGAGTCTTGAACTCTCTTTTTTTCACTCAATTGATACGTTCCCACATTGGGTTTGGCATGGAGAACTCGTCTTGAGAGAGTTTCGCTACCGCGTTTTTTTTCCGGCCAGTGTAGGATTCCAGCTTCTTTCCAACCAGAAAGAATTACGGTTAGGCATGTTTCGCATCTTTCAATTGTTTGTACCACTTTAAATGGCATTTTTTCCGCACTTGAACTTGGACGACACTAGCTGACTCCCTTCCGAAACATTTTGAACTGTCACTTTTCTCCAGGCAACTTTGTCATCATAAAACTGAACGGTACCAAGTCAAGTCAAAATGGATAATAAATAAACAATAAGGTATTCAAATTTACTTTATAAATGCTATAATAAACCATTGTGCAGCGATGATCGAGACGTTTCCGTCGGATAAGATTATTTTGCGGCCGAGTGTCTAGGAAGCTATGGAAACCGAAATGGCTCTTGATTTTGTTTTATGCCCTTATAGTATAAACCACCATCGCACTTTGTGAGTTGCCCCAATAGAACCCTTGCTTTTGGTTTGAATCAGTACAAATTCGTTCTATTATATAAAAAAAAAAAAGAAGTATTCATATTCATTTTCTTCCGAACTAAATAAACCACCACCACACTTTGTGAGTGGCCCCAACAGTATCCTTGCCGTTGGTCTAAATCGGGTCAAATCGGTTCTAATAATTATTTTATATTCAATCAAGTAAACCACCATCACACTTTGTGAGTGGCCCCAACAGCATCCTTGCTGTTGGTTTAAATCGGTTCAAACCGCTTATAATTAATTATTTTGGTCATTGATAAAATAAAATAAACCATCATCACACTTTGTGAGGGGCCCCAACAGTATGCTTATTGTTGGTTTAAATCGGTATACACACATCTAATAATGATCTACATCTCTAGACAGCCGGCTGTTTAGAGCATAAATCGAAAACACTTATAAATAACTACACAAAACAAAAGATCGCATCACTTATCAAGGTGAATCCTGATCCAACGAACCTAACCCACTAACAAAACCTCCTTCCTGTGACTTTTGTGGGATGCAGAGGTAAACACGGTCCCAAAACAACAAAAGTCACACACTAACATTCCTTCCCTCTCCCACCTGATTGCAAGGACGTGGCCGGTGACGTTATTGATCTTTAAAGGTAGGAGTCACTGGAACATGTACACTGAGAATGGCAGGTTACTACCAAGCCCCATTCAGTTGATTCTTTGTACAATTTCACTGGTTCAGATCAATCACGGAGTGCAACTATCGATACGTGCAGTCAGACTAAGCTAAGCTAAGCTAAGCTAAGCTAAGAAACTTCTTGAAAGTACACGAATCTTCGTATAACTGATATTCATGGATTTGTGATGATATCTCTGGATATTATTCAAGACTTTCCAACTTAATCAAGTAATGTTCTGAAATTTGCAAGTGTTCAAAAATTCAAAAGACGTCTTCTTGACATCCTTCCCAGACGGAAGTTTGATGAGAGAGTATTTAAAGGATGTACAGCTGGTCGGAAATTTAAAGACCTCTGGAAATTTTTCAAGACTTCAGGTCGATCAATTATTATTCTTAAGATAATTCAACTGTTCGTAAAATTCAAATAACGTCTCTAGATAGTCTGGTTGGTCAGATATTAGTAATTTCAGGTTGATCAGGAAATCTGAAGATCTTAAACTGGTCAAACATTCAATTGACTCTCTCAAGATGGCAGATCGGTTAGGAACTATTTAAAAGATCTCCAGCTGATCGAAGATTTCAATAAAGTCCTCTGGATATTTTTCAATGCTTCAGGTTGATCAAGTATTATTGTGAAGATATTCTCCCAAAACTGAACGTTGATCAGGAAGTATTCAAAAGATCTCGAGCTAATCGAATATTTCCGTGAAAGTCCTGTGAATATTCAAATGGATCAAGTTTTATTTTGAAACATCCGATTTTGGTTACATTATTCATTTTCAACATATTCAGGACGAAGCTTAAAATATGAAATCAAAAACATCATTTATTTAACAAAAATCTTCATATGCCAGCTTAAAATAAAAAAAAAACAATCCATCGAAAGTCTGCATCAGCTTCCGCATGTCTTGAAACAACTTCACATATCATGAAATGTCTTCAAAATGTCTGCATATCTGCCTTCACAGAATTTTAATTGTCTTCAAAATGAAGATATGTCGTTAAATCTGGTGTCCCTAGTATTAATGAAACATACATTTCAGAACATCGTTAAAAGAAATTAGATACATACGAATATTAAAACAATTTACTGCCTTTATTGACTTCCCGGGATCCCGGGATTTCCCGGGATATCAAATAAATATTTCCCGAATCCCGGGATGGTGAAAACCACCGGGAAATGGAAGCTCTAGATTTATGTCACTGCCAACAGCTGTTTCGTGTAAAAAGATAAACATTGCAGTGAAATACGAACACCACTAAACATTTGTTCATTTCACTAACGCCAATAAGCCTGTTGGCCCGGACCTTATTGAAAGGACATTGATTCTAACCGTCAAATGTGCGATCAGATGTGTCAACCCAGTGTAGAACAATTGCGTGTGTTTTGAAAATCTTTGCTGTTACATACGAGCGAAATGAACAAATGAGTTCATTATACATAAACTAATACGCGTTGGTTGATATTCACAAGTGATTGATTATCCAAGTAAAAATTGTCAAAAACAGAATCGATCCTGCTCTGAGCCTGACATATACGAGCGTCAATTTTTACATAAAATTGTGTCATAATAGACGTGAAATTCAACTCAATAAAACGTATTTTTCGTCGAGTAGCGAATTTTTCTGTCTCGGAGCATTTAATTTTACATTACATCACAGACAAACAGACATAACACATTGAATATTTCTCATTATAAACATCGTCGCTAAAACATTACCGCCATCTGTTGAGTACACTAAGGTGGGTAGTACGCTGAACAGATGGCGGTAGTGTGTAAACGTTAAAGGCAAGGGAATTGACTATGAGCGCCACAGGTGGCAGTACTACTAACTGAGATACCTTTAAATTGACCGTTAAATGCTTGTTCGATGAACAACTTGTGAGAGTTATGTCTGTTTGTCTGTGATTACATGTTTGTTTACGTCTCATCTTTTATGTCAAAGATGGATTCCGTCACTTGTAAAATTAGGTATTTCTAACTGTGAAGCTAAATATTCGCAATATTTCTTAATAATTCGGTTTCAATATTAAAAAAGAAAGCAATTGCTTTTGTGAATTGGTTTTATACAAATAAATGCTCACACACATACACTAAAACAACAGGAACAGGAATATTTCGTCTAATAGAAGATTATAAAGCATAATTCAAATATTTAAAAAAATCGATTTTACTCGAATCGATTTTTTTTCTTTTGATATTTTAGAGGATCGATTTTATAGTCAGTTTTGGAATCGATTCGACAATATCGATTTTTTGTTTCAAAACGCCCATTCCTAGACTACTGCGAACTCAGCCGATTTTATTTTTCAAGTGAGCTAGAAAACATCTTGAAAATCTTCCGAAGTTTCAAATTGTTTTGCTGAAACAGCTCACGAATTTGTATATACATGCTGTCAAATGAACTCTTGGCTCCTCCTCCTCTGCTCCAGAAATAGCGTATACATGGTGATGGGAGTGCACCTGCCCACAAAGCTCACATGACTCTTATAAATTTTGATTACATTCTTGTTTAAGGAACCCAGTTTTGGCATTATTAATATCAAATAAAAACACTTTTTCGAGCATCACGCTCGATGATTTACATTATCCGCCTACTAAGGTTGATGTTTCGACAGTTTCATAATTATAATTCTTAATTTGTTTTCAGTAGGTGGCAACACCTTTACTTGTGGTTCAAACAGTAACTACCTACGTGACTTCTGAGCTCTTTTGAATGTTTGGCTCCCGTTTGACAGTTTGCCTCGGTTCCCAGATGACAAGCATTTTGAGTTAGTTCGCAGTACTCAGCTCAGAGGTTGCCTGGATCAAGAGAATTTTGTTATGTCAAAATTCAAACGCATGCAGGTAGGTTGTCTATCTGTTAAGGTAGTCTTCATTTTCAGCTAAGTTGAGTGTAGATGAAATAATTTTTATCAGCACTGGTGGCTTGTATGAGCTATCATGTCGGTTCGTCGGTACTACAACCCTAGTCTAAATCAAATGAGCTCAATGCACAAGTGCTGCTAATGTTGCTTTTGATCAAAAGTTTTCGTAGTTAGCAAATGACCCATTCAATCAGTGCAACTGCAGAATTGTGGGGATTAGGGTAGGTCAACTCTTTACAACCCGCTGCTTCCCACTGTTCTTTCGAATCGTATTTAGGCTTTCTCAAATTTGAATGAACTTGGTGCGATTTGGGTTTGCGGAAGAATTTTAAAGTTAAAGTTAGTGTGAGAAAATCATTCGGGAAACGGAACTAAAATATTAATTTGCTTTAGTACCTTATTAGTCTCAGACTCAGATTGGCCACTATTACATTTGAATTTTTCTGCAGATCCAGATCGCATCGAAATTCGTTCAAATTTGGCTCAGTTTTTGGAGATCTCAATACAAAGCGAAAAAGCGTTCCACCCTAATGTGGCATGTGAGCACTAGAGCCATCGACCCACTCCTTAAGAACCCGTCCAACTGCTCGTCAGTGTGGCGTCCATCGGTTCGGATGCAAGCTCTACTATTAGGGAGAACAGGATCATTAATGAATAATGCTAATGGACAGATTGCCCACCGCTTAAACGCCTCCACCAACGACATATGGAAATAAACTGTTTGTTCAGACAGAAGTAGTTTTTGACCAACTAGTGGTCGATCATCAGTTGGCTTGGCACGGCCAGTCCAGCTTGGAAAGAAGAAGTAAGTTTTATCTGTTTGTGGAAATGATTTCTGCTTGGGAATCAGCGGAGCACCAGCCTGGAGAAGGCCGTTTAGCTCGAGCTCGGGCTGTGGTCGGGTAATTGTAGGGTTCTGTGAGCTGTAAATCTGAGAAGGGGGAGAGAAAGAGCTGGCAGCTTCCGGGAAGGCAAAGGATTGCCCATTATGTGAAATGGATAGCTCTCAATTAGTGAGGCTGCAACTAAGTGTAGTAGTCAGCTCCGAATATTCGACTTCAATATCGTTTAAAACGTAACACAAACGATTTATGTTTGCCAAACTGAGTTATGATATCTTTGAGAAACTTTTGCTTTTCTTTCCAAACCAGAGTTCTTGCAAATTAGCACAGTTTACCAACAGTGAAAACCAACCTAGCCTATTGACAAACGTATCCCGCAATTATTCCGCAAAGTACAAAATCAAGTCGACAAACTTTTCAACTTTCCGCCTGCGGCAGGTCTGTGTGAGTAAGACTAAGATCAAAATTCAATAGCAATTCTGACTTCCCCACCTCCACTTTCGGCATTCGATTTCTCCTGCAAGTTCGATATTCTTCGCACAAGTTTGCCAGGCAGAGGAACAAAGAGCAGCTTTGGATTTCCTCAGAATTGTGTCCCCCCCTTCTCGCAGGCAGTGAGCATTTGAACTTTTGCGGTTTGGCCAACAGCCAGCATTTGCCAATTGGAAATCCAAACCACAACAAATGGATGCAGGAGACAAGAAATTGTGGATCATACGATGGGAGGAGGGGGGCGTACTTTGCTTTTGTAGCACACAAACATAACACAGAAGTATTGTGCAACCAAAAAGCCTTCAAATGGAAAGTTCAGTTTCCAGAATCGAAAATAAAAACGGCCTCAAGTTTGCAGCTTTCTTTTGGCGATCATCGCCGGTATTTGAATGGTGTCAATAAAATATTACTTCTGATTTAATAGGGAAGGAAACAACTGCGGACAATGGCACTCCAGAATTTTATAATCAAGAGTTCACAGCTATTTGTATTAACAAGGCATTGGGTGCTCGATTAGGTAGATTAGAGGCAATTGACTTGATTAAAGGCTGAATAAAAGTAAATTGGTACGCACAAAAAGATCTGTAAATCGTGATTCAAAAAGTTTAAAAAGTCCATAATCCATCCCATTTACGGTACTTTTATTAAAACTTCAAAGTTGCAGCATGATATGGTTACATTTCTCCGGTTTGATTGAAAAATCTCGAAATCTTCCTCTTGATGGAGCCCATCAGTCGAAGTCGCTGCTTTGAAATTGCCCAGTATTTTTCGATTGGTCAAAATTCCGGGTAATTCGGAAGATTCATTAGCATGGGGACAAAATCGATCTTGGAGTAGTGGTAGCTGACCAAATCGGGCCAAAAGATGACTTTGACTAGTGGATGAATGGCAATACACGCTTTTTCAGGCATTCTTAGATATAAACTTGGGATATCATCGTCGAGGATGTGACGAATGGTTCCGTTTTCAGGCCACAAGTGCAAATCGCTTGCCAAATCGTGGCCTTCTTTGCGAACTTGTCTGCAAACACCAACTTAAATCCTCCCGGCATATCCCCACGTCCACTCGCGATGTAAAACTTTTGACCGGGAAGCTGCTTAACATTGAGTTTAACGTATGTTTCGTCATCGATCAAAGTGCAGCCCACGGTCGTACAAGAGCCTTGCACGCTTTTTGGTTACGGATTTCTGCTTCATGGTGCCGGTTTGAATGTTTACAGGCTTTGTACGACTTGTACCGCTGTACCTTTTCTCCACATCTCGAATCGAAAGACCTTGGTTGGCTTTAACGCACCTCAACACCTTGCTGTGCAGCTGACGGTTCAGTTTGTCCGATGGTTACAGTTTTTTTGTAGGTCTGCTAATTCCTCAGGGTTTCCTTGTAGGTTTAGAGCACTCGAAAAATTGTTGTTTTCGGCATCTTCAGCACTTTAGCCAGCTTGGAACCGGACCACTCTTGATTTTCCAGGTGTTTGTGCACAATATTTTTTCTTCTTTCGAGTTCCATTTGACGTTTTTTTCCTGAACGTGATCGACTACTTTGATCAAACTTGCACCAGTTGTTCTCTATAGAAGTGTAAACAAACCACTGTCAAAGATTTTCGATTCCGAACACTAGACACTAGTCCGTTCATATTTCGTATTTCTTTTGACGTAGGACTACGTCTTTGATTTCTATATGGGGGTACACTTTGTGAAAACCGAAAATGAAACATGTAACAAATTAAGAAAGATTTTGAACGTTAATAACTCAGCTTCCCCTGGTCCAATTTCAATAATTTTATCACCAATCGATTAGAAATATTAAAAATGCTTTCGAATGTTGATTTTCAACAAGAAACTATTGAAAAACTGGTAAATGTTCAGCATTGTCCAAGAGCGTCGAATTAACTAACAAATCCACCAATTACCTACATGCATATGCTGCTTCCCCAGCACAGTCGTCAGAGAGTAGTAAGTAGACGAAACAAGTCGAAGTGGCATTCGCCTCCGATCATCGGGCGCGTGCGAATAGGGAGGATGGAATTGCGTAATATTTTGCACACTCATCGCCATATTCAGAACCAAACGCAAATTCTTCGAGATAACCACCATCCGTCGTCTGGCTCGCCGTGAAAATTAAGATCCGTGATGCTGTCACCTACACTAAACACGCCAAGCGTAAGCGGCTTTGGATGTCATCTACGTTTTAAAGTGACAGATACGCACTCTGTTTGGTTTCGGAGGTTAAATCATCACCAACCTTGGTAACAAAACGGCTCTTTTCAGGGGCACTAAGCTTATAACAGTAAAGAGTAGGAATAGAATTCATCTGCCTGTTTGTCCATATTCAGAGCCAACGACCACACAAAATGATCATGAAATCAAACTGGAAGCAGGGGTACTAATTATTTTGATCAACCTTGATCAACTTTGAATCGCCGCGGCCGGATATTTTCGATGAAAGAAACAACAATCTAGCATCTTATTCGACGAAGACGGCAGGAAACATTTGTGAAGCCGAGTTATTTACGAAAGAAAGTGTCTATGAATAGAATCGATCAATGTAGATAGGACCTATTGAAAAGTGACGCGAGATTTGTTTTCCGTACTGAGCTCCAATGCTACCGACGCCAGGGAGGCAGCTCCCACACCTGGACCCTACCAATCGACCCATCAACTCAACCGGGGACCAACGGCTTTAGTTCCCGAAGGAAGGCGTGATCAGAGATGTTATGCCTTAGAACATGCCGGTGGTGACTGAGATTGGAACCAGGCCTGCTGGGGTGAGAGGTAATCACGCTAATCACCGGTGCCGATATCTTTCAAGGTGATATCACGGCGAATGAGATCGACCCAAATTTGAGTTTAGTTATCTCAGAAATAAGAAATAAAGTGCAGGAACTCAGCGATGAGTAAATTTGCCTCATGTTTTCCCAGGCTTTTCCAGGATTTTCCAGGGAAAAATTCCCGAATTTGAGGAAAGTAGAGATTGGATTCACTCAGTCCATTGGTACTACTCCGAGACTGAATAAAATTTTCGTCAATTTCCTCATTTTCTGGCAGATTTTTTAGGTTTTCCACAGGTTTTCCACCATGTTACAAATTTGCTCATCGCTGACTTCCTGCATTTTTGGCGATTATGAGTGAACTAAACTCAAATTTGGGTCGTTCTCATTCGCCATGTATGCAAAAGGAAAAGAACCACTTGGTTGCACATCATTCTGCTTTAACCTGAAAAGATATAAAAGAGCGCTGCTATATGGCATTAGCTCATATACAACGTAGCTCCTGCACCAAGCCTGCGCAAGGACTACCATCGCGTAAACTGGGCCCAGTTTGGACGCATGGTAGACAGGCACATCATCGACAACCCGCCGCTTGACTCCGTGGAGGACATGGAGCGTTGGAAGGACTCCACCAAGCCATAACCGTGGCTGACGAGGCGTGCGTCCGACGAGTTCCTGTGAGGGGTAAGTTTATTGTCATTGATTCCCACACCCAACTCTTTATTCGCCTGAGAAATGTTCGTAGACGCCAGTTTCAAAGGACTGGAGATCTAGCGAGGAAACGTGAAATGGCCAATCTGAACAAGGAGATTGCTTCCAGAATGGTCTCACTCCGGAACGAAAGTTTCGGGCGGCTTGTCCAGAATCTGGACGACCGCTCCAGACCATTCTGGAAGGTTGCCAAGGTCTTAAAGACGCACCCTAAACCCATTCCACCACTCAAAGATGAAAATGATGACGATCGGCTCATAATCACCCCTCAGGAGAAAGCAAATGCGATTGGTGAGCATATTGCCAAATCGCACTTGCTTGGCTCCAACATCCAAAGTCCGCTCGAAGTTCAGGTTGAGCAATGCGTACTCAACCTTGATTCCTCCCCTTGTGCCATCCCTCCGGAGGATAGAATCACAGTGGAACAGATTTGCTCAACGCTGAAATGCACCAAAAACATGAAGGCCCCCGGGTTTGACGGAATATTCAACCTAGTATTGAAAAATCTCAGCATGAAGGTTCACTCTCTGCTGGCTGCTGTCTTCAACAGATGCTTGGAACTGCACTACTTTCAAAATATCTGGAAAACAGCGAAAATCATACCTATCCGCAAACCCGGGAAGGACCCAACGCTAGCTTCAAGCTACAGACCAATCAGCCTCCTTTCAGCGCTGAGCAAATTGTTCGAGAAACTTATTCTCAATCGTTTGCTCAAGTTTGTCGAGGAAAATAACATTCTCCTACCGGAACAGTTTGGATTCAGAAAGGGGCACTCCACCAATCACCAGCTAGTACGGGTGATGAATAACATCCGAAGTAACAAAGCTGTATCCAAGTCCACAGTCATGGCCTTGTTAGACGTTGAGAAAGCGTTTGATAATGTCTGGCACAATGGGCTTGTGTACAAGCTTTCTAACTTCAACTTCCCATTACATCTGGTTAAAATCACCCGTAACTACCTTCAGCAAAGGTCGTTTAAGGTATCGTTGAATGGTTGTCTTTCAGACACGTTTTCCATCCCAGCAGGAGTCCCGCAAGGCAGTCTGCTGGGCCCCTTGCTTTACAGCATTTACACTTCCGACATTCCTCCCCTTGGAGACGGTTGCGTGTTTTTCCTGTTCGCAGATGATACCGCAATAGCCGTCAAAGGAAGGATGCCTCGCGAAATAACGAACAAACTTCAACGATGCCTTAACGCCTTTGCTGATTATGCCACCACGTGGAAAATCAAAATCAATGCCTCCAAAACACAAACAATCATGTTCCTCCATCGGCAATCACCCAAACTGAAACCGGCTCCATCTTGTACTGTAATCATGGATGGCACAAGGGTTGAGTGGTCCGCCGAAGTAACCTATCTCGGGATGTTGTTTGACGAAAAGCTCCTATTCCGCTCGCATGTGGAGACAACCGTATTTAATCAAATGTTCTGCCTTGGCTAGATGTCTGTATCCACTGATTTACCGCAGATCCCGCCTCTCAAGGGTGAACAAACTGGCTGTCTACAAACAAATAATAGCACCTGCGATCCTCTACGCAGCTCCGGTGTGGGAATCATGTGCACAGACTCACATTAACAAAATTCAGGTCGCTCAGAATAGAGTGCTGAGGATGGTTTTTGATCGTCCTTTCGACACTAGAATAACAAATTTACACGAGGAGGCAGGTATTGCCAAAATAGATTCAAGAATTAACGAAATTAAAACTAAATTTGCACAAAAATGTATTTTATCAGAACATGCTTTGATAAGCAATTTGTATATAGTAGATTAGGTGTATAAAGTAGTTGTAGGTTAGTTGTAGTTGTAAATAAAAGTTATAAGTAGTCTCCTTTTTTCAATTCAAATCAAACTAATCTCACTAAGGTGGTCATATTTTAAACACAGGCCTGATAGGACTAGGAACTGTAAATAATAATTAAAATCTTAAATGTACTAAAGTTGAAAAGACGCATCTGTGTCACTTGATAAGTTATACATGAAAACCACACAAACACAAGAAATAAAGATCATTTAAAGTAAAAAAAAGGCATTAGCTCATTTTCGCTTCGGACGGCGTGGTGAACAGCAATAGCAGCAGTAGGAAGGTGGTGGCTAGTCCACTTCTTTACACCTAACAAGCAACAATTGACCGGTCGTGGCAAAGGAGGAAAAGGTCTGGTAAAGAAGGCGCCAAGCGTCATCACAAAGTCCTTCGAGATAACCGCCATCGCACAATACTGCGCACACGCCCGAGGAACAGAGGCGAATGCCACTTTGACTTGTTTCGTCTACTTACTACTCTCTGACGACTGTGCTGGGGAAGCAGCATATGCATGTAGGTAATTGGTGGATTTGTTAGTTAATTCGACGCCAGTTTTTCAATAGTTTCTTGTTGAAAATCAACATTCAAAAGAATTGCTATCGATGCGTAGCCATATTTCTGATGGATTGGTGATAAAATTATTGAAATTGGACCATGGGCAGTTGAGTTATTAACGTTCAAAATCTTTCTTAATTTGTTACATGTTTCATTTTCGGTTTTCACAAAGTGTACCCCCATATAGACATCAAAGACGTAGTCCTACATCAAAAGAACTTTGTTCTTTGGATGGATATCTTGTCGTGCACTGGGATGGAAACCTTCTGCGGTTAGCTAACATATTTCTCATATTTTAGACTAGTAAAAATACTGGGCTAAAATCAGCAGCATGTACCTTACTTGAAGAGAAACTGGGGCGTACTCTTCTGAACTTAGCATGCAGGCACAGAACAGATAGGTAACATGGGAATCAGAAACGGAAGCATTTAAATTTCAATTATTAGTGACACCTAGCGGTAGAGAGAACGCTTTTTACACTCAAAATTTATTTACACTTATACCACTTATACCAGCTTATTATTAAACTTATTATTATCATACAGATTGAGAACAGCAAGTAGCATAGTTGTACATACATACATAGTTGTAACAGAAAAACATTTGCTTTTAACATTTATTTTTGAATTCTGTAGTAATTTGATGTGTCGCATGATGGCTTTGATACGTTTTCCGTTAAATCCAGCGTGAAGGCCCATATTCACCGGATCTTATTCCGGCCACATCTCCGGAACCGGTTCACCGATTCTAAAACCGTTCAATAGCGTTCAATGGGACCCCAAGACCTATCATTTGGCACCGAGTTTGTCCAAATCGGTTGAGCGGTTGCTGAGAAACGTGAGCGCATTCATTTCGTTACATACACACACACATACACACATACACACGTACACACACACACAGACATGTTCCGATCTCGTCGAGCTGAGTCGAATGGTATACGACACTCGGCCCTCCGGGCCTCGGATCGATAGTCGGTTTTTCAAGTAATATCTATACCCTTCTTTGTAAGAAGGGTAAAAACGAGACATTTCACGAACATCCCATCAAATATGTTTATAATTGGTTCAAACAAATTGTGATACTAATAGGGATTTTATGCAAAGCAATGTAATACCCTATTCACGTATTCAAACAAAACCACTAGAATAACGTCAATAATGATTGGTAACGCATTGAGAAGAAAAAGAAAAATTATTTTTTGCATGTTCAAACAATTAGGAGCGTACTGTAAACAAAATGTTTTAACGGTCATTATGCCAATTTATACAAGATTTAAAATCATCATGTGCACTGCGAAATGAAAATAGAAAGGAATAGCAAAAATCACAAGAAAAGCATGAACTCAGTTTCAGATGAAACCGTTTGCTCTGAGTTAACTATCTGTTCTGTGATATGTGTACTGGAATTACTGGCGAAAACGGCTTTTGAGAACTGTTTCGGGTCTTCGACAAGTCCAAATGTACCGATGTTCGAAAAATTCAAATCAGCTTGGAGTTCAATCTTTAAAAGTGAGCAGTTGGTTACCGAATAGCCTTCATAAAACCAATTTTTCTTATTAATTTTCAGTCGATTACAAGACAATCAAGGCAAGCAAGAAACTATTTAAGTCCTTCGAAAATGCTAGCGATATGGTTGATTGCTGTAACGATCAGCTAATGGTACATTCAATGCAAATTAAAACAATCGTATTGAACGTTACATTGTTGTTATTAATTACAGCAATTCCAACCCAGAGATGATTACAAGGAGGTTTTACAGCTCTGTGTGATATTTTTGGGAGGAATACCGACAGACGGAGTGTCCTTCAAGAGCTGGAGCTGTTCGCAGACCACGATGGATAAGCAAAGCTCTGTATTGCTTTAAGATTTTTTTCTTCAAAAACCAGTTTAGTCTCACAAAGGACGAAATCAAGCATATAATGAAATTTTGCATATTCGTTGCGAAAATCTATGTCAAAGCCTCGACCTCGAAACGACCTTGGAACATTGCAAACGCGTAACAGCCAACGACGAGACAAGATGTGGTTGACTGCCGCAGAACAATTTTCACGGCATTTTTGGTACCTGAGCTCTGAAACTGTTGCCCTTTTCTTTTTCGATCCAGACGTTTCCAAAGCAACTAAAATTTAAATGATTGCAGCGTTAATTGGACGCCAAATGCGTGCGTCGAACAGAAGAGTAGACACTTCGCTGTTCCAAAATCTTGCTCTAGAGGATTTTGTAGGCGTAGAAACCGTTAGCCTTTTTAAGCGTTTCAATATCTAATTCTTATTTAAAAAGATGTTTTGTGTTTTACATGGGCGGTCATCGTTAAGCCAAACTTGGGTGCATTTTTAATTCTGGTTATATTCTTCAATTTTAAGAAGGAATTCAGTACCTGTCATAGGCACTGTCATTGAAACCATTCAGCCTGTGTTTTGTTCTGGTAGTTATAAAACAAATTTGACCTATTTATTATCCGACATTAGAAGGGTTATCTAAAATTTGTTTAGAAAATGAAATTATATCCATTCAACTACGGCAAAAATACATCATCATTTGCCACCATTCGGTTGAACCACTAGCCACCAACTCGCGTGACAGTGAAAACTTTAGTTTAATACCCTCGCACACCGATACACCCAAACAGTTATAAACTTCAGCACAATGTTAATTCTGTCCTCACCTGCTAGAACAAACCGCCCGGGCAAATGCCTGTCATAGGGATAAAGTAAAACGAAATTTCATTCTCCTCACTCTAGACCAGATGTCAAGATAAGGCAACCGCAACCGCATTTATTGCTCTCGCCTTTGGACGGCAACGAGCAAATTGCATGCAAACGGTGCAATTCCCCCCTGTGTACTAGTCACCTCCTTATTATCCTTCACTTAGAGCAAGACTGTTGAATTCATTTTTTAGAGAACACGAAATCTTTGCATTAATTCAGGTGTTTATTGGTGGAAAATCTAGCAGCGCGAGGGGGAAGGGGAGCAACAAAGGGGTCGCGAGCTCACTTGAGAATAACGATAAAATAAAAATCACCTTCTTTGGCACCCACTTGAAGGGGATCGAGCGCCCTTCCGCAGGCTGGGGAACGGGATTGAATCATTATAAAAGTTTTATTGCTTCGTTAATCCGATTTTCCGGTGGTGGCTGGCCGGGTGGCCCCAGTGGGAAAAGGTCAAGATTTGCTTCCCAAGCCCAACAGCGGTGTTATTCGGCACATTCGGTTGGGGAAAGGTCGGAATGTTTTATTCGCTGGAGATGGGAATCCGTTTGGGAAAATCAATAATGTGAAAAAAGAAATCCCCGCTGGCCACCGGATATGACTTGATTGGAGAGCTGAATGTGTGTCTGGCGTGTTGGATACCTGTTACCTTTTAACCCATAAATGTGAAATAGGAAGGAAATCGATAGATTGATGGCGGTCTGCTGGGCCCTTTTCCCTCTGTTTGCCGATTCCGGAGGCGTTTTCAATCGGAACACTTAAGATAAATGTAAGTTTATGAGCGTTTAGGTATTGTTGATCAGAATTGAATTTTTCTTTTAAGGTGTGAATTGTTGATAGAATGTCAATAGGTAGCATATGCTTTGAACTTGACACCAGCATAGCATTGGTCAAGGGAAATAGGTTGCAGGTAAGGTCTACGTAGAATTTGAAATGTACAAACATACTGATATCAGCGAACAGTGGTGAAACAGACGCAGTTTCTATCTTCGACAAAAACAGATTTGTTTTCCGTCGATCTTGTTTTCCGCACTGAGTACCAATACGACCGACACCAAGGAGGCAGCTTTCACACCTAGACCCTACCTATCGGCCCGTCAATTCATGGAACGGGGACCAACGGCTTTACTTTCCTTCTGAAGGAACGTGAGATCAGAGAATTTATACCTCAGCCAATCCCGACGGCGCTGACTGGGATTGAACTCAGGCCTTTTGGAGTGAGAGTATAGCTTCATTATTTATACGAATAACTCCAAAGCTAAACGGACCCACGGATTCGTTGATTTTTAATTTATATAAGAGAATTTCCAAGCATCATGATTTTGCTTCGCCTTTAGGGAGGTTTGTTTTGCAGTCCCAAAGACAGCAAAACTATATAAATGTAGTGAGCTCTAACTCTTGATGGTCTGCACCACCTGTAGCTTTTTTTCGTTAGTATAATTTAGAAGAATTCCGAACTAATCTGTCAACAATTCAAAAGGTCTAAGGCTTCTGAAGAACAATGCAGAAAACAGCAACTGGCATCCCAAAGCATCTCATTTTTTGGGCCGAAAACCGAAAACGAATTACTATGGCATTTGAACTTATCTCCAACTTATGGTTTTAAAGAAAAAATCGGTAGGGTATTTGATCTAACTTCTGCACAACTAAGCTCAACCCGCACTTTACCTCTCTTTTTGAATAGATATGATCAAAAAATAGAATGTTTCTACGACAGGTGACTACTACATTTATTTATCTTTCCAAAAAAGAATCAAAAATGGTTGAGATATTGTTAGAAATCTATAAACTAATTATAGCACTAGTGCCACCTAGCGAGATATTTGCGAACTAAACTGTCCGAAATTCAAAAGTTCTTGGTCTCCTGAGCAACATTGCAGAGAACAGCATCATTTTACCTGGGAAAGATCTCAAGATATTGACCCAGCATTTACACGAAATTCATAAAAGAGTAGTTCCACACAGATTCGCAAATCGTTTCGGAACGATGTTTTAAGAATTACTTGTTATATTACACAGTTGTTTATTATTGTCCAACATGTTATTTAACATATTTGGTTCCCTAGTTTTGTACACGACTAACACTTCAAAAGGGATTAGGCAAAAATATTTCTGATCGAATGGAGAGGAAATTATTGAAATTGGTTCAGAGGCAGTTGAGTTATTAACGTTCAAAATCTTTCATAATTTTGTTACATGTTCCATTTTCAGTTTTCACAAAGTGTAGCCCCATATAAGAATCACAGACGTAGTCCTAAGTAAAAAAAGTTAAAATTACTCAAATTGCATATTTTTTAAATTATTTTTTTATATTTATATTGAAGTTTCGATTAAGTATTACTCATTGACAATGTGTATTTGTTTGGCAATTCATTAACAAAAAAGTTATGAATTAATGAAAAAAGTACTATTTTCCAAAATACTACCTACAGTTATTGAATATCTTTGAAATTGTGTGATTATTAATGCACAACAATATGTTTACAATAAATTTTAAAGAAAAGCCTAATTAATTTCCTCAAACTTTGCTGTTCACAGTTTTGCAATCCTGCGCATGATTTAGGATTTAATTAATTATGAGTAACATACCGTAATTTCCATTTAATTCCACTATTTTATTCGCTTATCCTTGACAGATATGCGTATTTCGTCTACAATGTGCAGACTTCTTCAGTGCCTTGTACTTATATGCGTATACGAGAATTAGTACAAGACACTGAAGAAGTCTGCATCAGACCTACGAGTATCTGTAAAATAACAATTTTGGGCAAATTAGGTACTAAGAGCTTTTTTGTTGTATATTTAATTTGTCTTAATATTAACACTATTTCAAAGATATCCGATAACTGTAGTTAGTATTTTGGAAAATAGTACTTTTTTTCAATAATTCATATATTTTTTTTGTGTATGAATTGCCCAGTAAATACACAGTTCGGATCGTGGTTTTGCCGCGAGTGGAGGTGCATAAGTTTTCTCCCGGTATATCTGCATTTTTATATATGTGTCGGCGAGTTTATTAGTTCGGCTGCATGGAGGAGTGATTAAATTGTCATTCAAGACATTATTACAATAATGACTGATAATGACTCTATTCAGAGGATGTGCAGTGAACGGAAGTTAAAAAAAAGTAAAAAGTCCATCATAGTGAAATGGGCTTGAAGAAATGGCGGATGCAAAATTTTAGTTTTGTGTTAGTGAATGTGGAAAAGATGAAAAAAAAACGAAGTCATTTGTGAATTCCGAAAAGCTAAAAGCATTCGATTTTGGGCAAGCTTATGTGTGTGGTAAAAGGCTCGTGTTGTGTTTGTTGAAGATGCAGCAGAATAGGTGGAACCGGCGTACGATGGTTGTAAAATGTGTTTGCTAAGCAAATACATACACAACTATGAGTACGAGCGTGCCCGTGCGGCTAAGACGGAACACAGACGCATATCAATATTGGTGAGATCTCTCCATTCTACCATCTACCTATTTCTATCTTTCTCTTTCACTAAGGGGGCATCCATGAACTGTATCACGTAAAATTTTGGAAAAGATAGCTTCTCCTCCTGCCCTTAGTTTTGTTTTTCGGATACCATTGCATTTTCACAGGCTTCCACTTTCCCTCCTTTGAGTGTGCTGAGTTGCAAGAGATGGTCCATCCACGGGTGTCATTTGTCTTGCTTTTATGACTTGGAATCTATGACAGGGACAGGAGATCAAGTAATGTGAAACTGATCGTCTCTTTCGTTGGCTCGTTTTTGGATCTGACGAACTACTCACTTGCAGGGGAACAGCGTTGAAATCGAATTCGATTCTCATCTGCATAGAGCTTTATAACGTTTTATCGTCTTTCTCTATCTAGCACACGGAAATGGAGGGATTCATTGTTTTCCAATCAATGCGTTTCTCTCTGGCTCGCACTTCTTCGATGGATCTCGATTTAGTTGTATAGCATAAGCGTGCACGTGTGTATTAGAATATACTGACAACGGAGTTGCAACGCATTGGAAATTGGAGCTTGCTACCAGTGCTACCAAAAATAAGGATTTGTATTACTTATGTACAGTAATTAGTATTTAGCATTGCTAGCTTTTACGCTGGTAAAGCGTCAAGCGTGAAGTAAGGGGCACGGTAGCTCAAAAATGTGAATGTTTTATGGATTCTGTACCCGTCTTAGGCCGCGGCCGGAGTGGACACGACGCGACGCGACCCATTCAAGAGAATCTTATTATTTTTTATTAACGAGTATGAGTAAAATTTAATGAAGGCATAAGCGCTTGTTCGTAGCTTTTTTGTCTCCAGGTTTAAAAGATCATCTGCAGTAGAGGCTTATTCTTGTGTAAAGGGCACCACCGTGGAGTTTGAGTTTTAATAAATCTCAGGTCCTATTATATTATTATTATATATTCAATGACAAATATTTAAAACAGGATCAAAACACAACTGGAAGAAGCAACGTAACATTGATTGATTTTCTCTTATGTATGTTCAACGTTTACATGACAGAGCAATTAACCATTTTATTTATCCATTCCCGGAGAGAAAATTCCATTACTTGTTGACATATTTAATTGTATGCTTGTAAATACTCATTTAATAATCAGATTCGGAATATGAGTGATGGGGGAGCTTATTGTGTTCGTGAGTCCTCCGTTTAGGCTGGATTTATTGATTTAAATCTTTAAGTAGATTCTCAGCTCTTCGATGATGGAATTTTTTTAGAATAATACCATTACACTTTTTCAGCCTTCGTTCACATCATTGTAATGCATGATAACAAGTGCATGCAAACTGTTAACTGTACAAATAACCTCGATTATCTGACTATTGATCCATTATTAAAGTTTACCAATATTTATAAAAGCATTCCATATTGCGTTTAAAGATTCCATGGTGCATAATAAAGATTTTGTTTCAATTCCAATAAAATATTTAATAAATCAGTTAAATGAACGGAGGTTCACTAAAATCGAGCTTATTTGTATTTTGTAGTACCGTAAAACGAGGTATCTTTGATAATGTGGTTAACTTTGATAGTATAATATAAAGAATAAATTTACTCGCTGTGCGTTTTCCAAATAAGAAACATTGATTCCATATTGTAGCTTAGGGTATTTCCGTTGATATTGTATATAGTTTTATATAGTATGCGTTGCATATTTTACAAAAATATCAAAAAACCATTTTCGTGTTTTTCGCGCTTTTGAAAAAGCACGTAAACCATCATTTATGAAATGTTTTCCGATGCAGCCATCACAAATTCAATGTTGAATTATTATTGCTTTTAAAGTTTTCTGATTATATACTCATTCAAAGTTTCATATTTAAAGAACTAAATTTTTTGAGTTTCACTTATTTTTTTTCTACATTCATCGAGCATAATCAAAGTAACCCCAAATCAAAATGCAGCAGTTAGGTCACAAAACTAAAAAAAAAAATAGTGCAAATGCTTTAACTTTCGTTCAACATATTACTAACGAATTAACTCTTGGATCCTCAGTACTTGTTTTAAAAATATAAAATTTGAAAAACATTCATTGTTTTACGGTAATTGTTTATTTTACATTCATTATATTTTATATATTGCATGACTAGTAAATTATTTTTATTTCACACATTTAAAATCTCATTATATCATTGTAAAGGGTGATACGGTCAAAATTTGGTCAAGGGAAAACGCGTGTAAATCGGTGAAATCGTTTATTTAAAAAATCAAATTAATTTTCTTTTTCAAGTTCAATTAGTATAAAATTCAGGAAAAATATTCAGTTAGGCTTCCGCTTTTCCAAATCCGAATTGCCGGGCCTTACGCTTGACCCCTGCCATCAGATTTTGTACAGCCACCTTGTCCACCTTCTTCGCCGCAGAAAGCCAGTTTGCCTTGAACTGCTGCTCGCCCTTAGCAGTTTTTTTGGTCTTCTTTAGGTTCCGCTTGACAATAGCCCAGTATTTCTCAATTGGGCGGAGCTCTGGCGTGTTGGGAGGGTTCTTGTCCTTGGGAACCACCTGCACGTTGTTGGCGGCGTACCACTCCATGGCCTTTTTACCGTAATGGCAAGATGCCAAATCCGGCCAAAACAGTACGGAACAACCGTGTTTCTTCAGGAAAGGCAGCAGACGTTTATTCAAACACTCTTTCACGTAAATTTCTTGGTTGACAGTCCCGGAAGCTATGAAAATGCTGCTTTTCAAGCCACAGGTACAGATGGCTTGCCAAACCAGATATTTCTTTGCGAACTTTGACAGTTTCATGTGCTTGAAAACATCTGCTACCTTTCCCCTTCCTTTTGCCGTATAAAACTCCTGTCCCGGAAGCTGCTTGTAGTCGGCTTTGACGTAGGTTTCGTCGTCCATTACCACGCAGTCAAACTTCGTCAGCATCGTCGTGTACAGCCTCCGGGATCGCGCTTTGGCCGTCGTATTTTGTTTATCATCGCGATTTGGAGTCACTACCTTCTTGTAAGTCGATAGTCCGGCTCGTTTTTTGGCTCGATGCACGGTTGTAGACGATACACCCAGCTTATTTGCGGCATCTCGGAGAGAGAGGTTAGGGTTTCGCTTGAAACTACCGGCAACTCTCTTTGTCGTCTCAGCGGCTTCCGGTTTTCTATTTCCCCCCGATCCAGACTTCCTGGCTGTCGACAAACGTTCCCCAAACACTTTAATTACATTTGTAACGGTTGATTTGGCAACTTTTAGCGATTTTGCCAACTTTGCGTGCGAGTAGCTCGGATTTTCGCGATGCGCGAGCAAAATTTTGATACGCTGCTCTTCTTGCTTGGACGGCATTTTGACAACTGAAGAGTGAATTCCAAAATCAAAATAGGAGCAACATTCTACACACACACACCTTCAAAATGAGGGGTGTTCAGGTTTTTTAAATGCAAAATTGAAAGAAATACGTCAAGTTGATATTGACCAAATTTTGACCGTATCACCCTTTAACTATAATTTTCATGTACAGAAGGTGTATCAAATATCAAATCATTGTTATTTACATTTATTTTATAATAATATAATATGATATCTTTGGTTTTCAGAATTTTGATTACCCAGAGAATAAATTGAATATCACCATAAATATGTTATTAAATTGTTTTACCTTTGCAGAGTTTTACTATTTCAAGAATTAATCATTGATGCTTATTTTTATAACTCTTGTATGCTCAAACAACCTCGATTATTTAGCAAATTGATTCTTTACTTAAATTGTGGATTCATTAAATTGGCAAAGTTGAGTTCAATCATACCATGCAATTAAAATATTCATATATAGCTTGAGTGTAAAGAATTTGAGTGACTAAAATCGAGGTTTTCTGTATTTTCCAGTGGCGTTTCCTTAACCTCGATCAACCTGTGCACCAGCTCTCAAAACATAAATAATAATCAGTATATTGTTTGCAATATATAGATATCGAGTAAACTAGAAGATTGAGTGTATTTTCAACCGATTCGAATATGAATATGACATTAAATCTGGTTTTGAAAGTTGGTGCACAGGTAAATAGTGAGGTTACGGGACGCCACTGGTATTTTGTTATATTTTCTGTGTTTTAAGGAAATACCTGCATACATACATACATTTTGCATTTCACTCCATATATTATATAAATTATACATTGCATGATATACTATTACCTTTAGCTTAATATTTCAGTTTACCCAAGCAAGTCATCGAAATTAATATGAAGCTGATGAAGCAGAAACATTAAATAATATTATATGTTTATAATTATTAAGCAGGTTATTTCTCGTCATGTTAGTTATTCATCACAATTTTTAGCATTATTGTTAGTATCATTCGAGAAAAATATATTTATCCTATACATTTCAGTGTTGCATCCACCTGTTGTGTGCTGAGGAGGTGTAGAGCTGCATCTTATTATATGTAAAATACTTCTTCATTGCAGTAGCAACTATATTATCCATATAAATGTGTTTCATTATGTCATATTTTAATGTTCTAATATATTTCATTTCTCCATTGCATATATTTTCATTATATAAATAAATACTGGGTTGGGAGGGAGCATCAGGGTATCATTCAAACTGAAGCTGGACGATGGTATGATTGACAGCCGAAGTCTAGGAGGGAATAAACACTATCATTTTCTTTATCCTACCGATTCGATTATGGTGGTGTGAATTCTACTCCAACAGTTTCAGGGCGATTGACGCGCCCTTCTTAACAAACCATCTAGTAGGAAGCTTAATAAGTATTGCGAATTGTGTTATTCGATTTGTTGGAGCGTATCGTTGGAAGGAGATTCTTAAATTCCCGTGGATTTCACGTAAGTGTTCCTGCTTACGGGTCCACCCCTCCGTTTTTGGCCCTTCATACAGCGATATAGTGAATTCAGATCGGTAGCTCAAATTGATCTTGCTATTAAGTGGAGCTGCATACAAGACAAGTCTTGAAAGGATGGTGGCTACCTTACATACATACATACATGAATTGCCCAGTAAATACACATTGTCAGTGAGTAGCACTTTATCTAAACTACAATATAAATGGGTCATTCCAGCTCAAGTGGGTACAGAATTTAAAAAAAAAAGTTGTGGTCGATGTCACTGATTTGAACCAAACTTGGCCGAAACGCTTATTTTGGCATTCTGAACAAACTCTAGAGTGACTTGATCCTTCTCGGCTACAACCCTGGATTTTCGAGATTTAAAAAAAATTCAAATTTCAGAAGAGATTACTCCACAACCAAATAAGCTATTCGTGATCTTAGAACGTCAATTTGAAGATTTTTCAATGTAGATTTACGTAGGTATACTCACAATTTATTTTTGTAATAGTAACTATCATATGAAATCATAACTAGCTCATTTATTTACTTATGTAGGTTCAACGTTCTTTTTTATAACTATAATAAAATAAGCATTCTTGCTCTAAAAACATAAATCAATTTCTCAAATAAGGGTATTGTTCAAGTAGCAGCTGTCATCTACACATGAAATTTCATATACCTGCTAATCGATCTGATTTCATCGTACTTCTAAAGCCCAACGTTTTCCCATAGGAACGTATTTTTCACTTTTGTAAGTAAATTTTAAATAATTTTTTACAGTGTATATTATTTCTTGAACGGCTCAATATTTGTTCGCAACTTCACCGAAGACACCATCTCGATCAAACAAATCGTTCGTGAGATATAGGATTTTCTATTGATTCGTATCATTTTTGCATAAGCCCTTTTCAAGTGTTAATGGTGTACAAAACAAGGGAACCAAATATGTAAAATAGAATGTTGAGCAATAATAAACAACTGTGCAAAGTTTCAACATAATCCTAGAAAGTCGATCAAAATTTAAAAAAAAAATAAATTCGTCATTTGAAATGTAACTGCTGAAGAACACTAGTGTCACCTAGCAAGAGAATTTTCCTTAATTCAATAGGCTTTAGCCTCCCGAATAACACTAAAAAAAAGTTTATAAGAACACTAGTGCCACCTAACGAGAGATTTCCGAACCAAACCGTCCACAATTCAAAAGGTCTTAGCCTCCTGAACAACAAAGCAGAAAACAGCAGCAATGACCTCGAGATGTTGAACCAGCATTTACACGACACTTATAAGATAACTAGAACCACCTAGCAAGAGGATTCTGAACTAAACTGTCATCAAGTAAAAGGGCCTCGGCATCCTGAACAACATTGCAGAAAACAGCAAGTTTGTATCTAACAGGGCTGTCGACCCGGCATGGACACGAAGTTTTATAAGAACCCTAGTGCCATCTAACGAGAGAATTAAGAATTAACATCACATCATAGAACATTATGGCAGAAAACAACAACTTTGTATATAGCAAAGATTTCGGGATATCATTTACACGAAATTCATAAGAACACCAGTACCACCTAAAGAGGGTTTAGATAGGAGCGGACTCAAAACAATCTGCCTTGGCAACCTATGCGAAGGTGATTTCTAGCAGCACTGCCAAGGCAAACAAGATAGGCGCTGCTCGGTTGGTTCTGGATTTGACAGTTCATTTGGCTGAAAACTAGCCAGTCCAATCCTCTCCTCTCTTATACTATATCCACTCAAATGCCACCTAACGAGAGAATTCCGAACTAATCTGTCACCAATTCAAAAGGTTTTAGCCTTCTAAACAACAATGCAGAAAACAGCAACTTTGTATCCAGTGAGGATCTCGAGATTTGGACCCTGCATGTACAAGAAATTTTTAAGAACACTAGAGTCACCTAGCGAGAGGATTCCGGTCTAAAGTGTCAAAAATTCAAAAGGTCTTGGCCTGCAGAACAACACTTCAGAAGACCGCATTCTTCTATCTAACACATATTATGAGAAATTTATTGTATAAAAGTTGTTTAAACGATACAACACTACATAGACACCAACTAGTGAGTCAATTACGAACTAGATTGTTTACCATTTTCAAGAGACTGGTCCATAGAACAATTTTGGTGAAGACATGTATAACTTTGACTTCATGGTTTTCGACAGTAATCACATTTTTTTCCTTGATTTTGTTTTCCGTCGATCTTGTTTTCTGTGCTGAGCACCTATGCTACCGACGCCAGGGAGGCAGTTCCCACACCTGAACCCTGCATATCGACCCATCAACCCATGAACCGGGGACCAACGGCTTTACTTCCCTTCCAAAGGAAGGCGTGATCAGAGATGTTATGACTCAGAACATCCCGACGGCGCCAACTGGGATTGAACCCAGGCCTGTTGGGGTGAGAGGTAATCACGCTTACCACTGCACCACCACTGTCGTTAGTAATCACAAATTTAACGGATGTACAAATAGATCACTGGGCGTTAATGGGATAAGCCACGTTTCAATCAAACTTGCGACGGATAAAGCCATATTAAAGACACAAGAAATTTTGGGAAATGGTCCATTGTGGGCAAAATGCTTCTGACTCATTCCTGGGGATTTGATTTCTGGCAATGCTTATTCTGGCGTATTGATTCTGGTGAATGGTTTTTCAGGCAAATGTCATTCAATCATTGTTCATCTGAACAACTTTACCGAGGGCAGCATCCTTCTTTTTAGAAGAGTTTGCAAGATAAACCAATAAACAGTTTTCAATAAAATCAAAATGGCACAGTAATGGTGCCTGGTGAGAGAATTCAAAACTATACTGCTCATCATCGTGGGTAGATCACCTTTTCGTGGTACGTTACGGGATGTAAGACCTACCACCGATTCCTAGTCCTGACAACTTCAAACTAGGGGTACAGGATTTTTCAGTAATCAAAGGAACACATCTTAGTTCCTTCTTATTTTTTATGCCTTGTTGATAGAGACAAGACTAGGCTTTGTCCACCGATGCAAAGAGTAACCTTCGAACAGCCAAGCTAAGCAAACAACTATATATAAAGGTAGCACCCCGTGGCGGAATTCTCAACTGCAGTGGCGATTATATTCTAGTTGACTTCCAAACAATGCTCCGGAAAAAAGTTTACATCATCCGTTCATCCAGCCCAAAGCCATCACTCATCCATCAGAGAACTCCCCTGATTGTAACATTCTAGCAATGTCCTCTGCTTATCGCTTTACAACCTCGTAAACCGAGCAACACTGGATAATCATCGTAGTCAATCATGGCAGTTGTTATCATTTACCATCCTCCTAGCCCTACCCCACCCCCTCCCTTTTACCTACCACCCTTTAGCAATCCTTCTTTTCACTCGTCGCTGCATGCTCTTATCAATTTAATAGATTGCTTGAGGAACGCTCAATCCTTTGTTTATGCTCCTGCTCATCGGCACAGCTTCCGTCCCGGCCGTGAAAGACATTATGGCAGTATTAGCAGTAGTTGTTGGTTGTAGTAGTAGGCGAGGACATTGTAGCTACTTTGGCCAAAATAAAGCATCCCCCTCAATTTACGACCCGACGCATCATTAGGAGCTAAGTCGTAAATTTGGGTGAAACCCCCCTGAACTGGGGGGAAGCGCTTAAACGAAAATAATAATAAACACCATTTTATCACGGCAGTCTCATGGAAGTTTACTGTGGGAGGCGGCTTTAAGAATTCTCGGCTGCGATCTGGGGGTAGGTGTTGGTACGAACTTTTGTTAGATGAATTTTGAAAACATTTCCGAGTTACTTTGGAATATAGAGCGCTAACTGGTTAGGCAGCAGTCGAAGGATAGTAGTCCCATAAAGAATCTTTACTCAACCGGTGAATGTATGATTCTATTATAGATGCAGAATTGGATATGATTCGCGGCATGAACAGATTCTGTAATATGGTCACTGAAAGGATTTTAAAATAATTGTGTTATAACTATGTTCTACTGGATTGGAGTATGATGAGGACTCGGATGAACCACAGGTGACGGTGTTAAGTAGACGAAGCGAGCGTGAATCATCAGAGGAAACTGGTTCAGGGACTATTCAGATTGTTATGAACGCTTCCGGGAGGAGTTTCTCCCGAAAACCATCGACTCAGTCAAAGATACGTCGCCAGCGTGCTAGTGCGAGTTTCAACCGGAATAAGACTTCGAGGTGGGATTTAATATGTCCACACGGTAAGATAGTTCAATGATCTAATAAATGGAGAGAAGTATGATCTGGCGGAAATCTGGGGCGCTGTTGATGGTAGGAAAGCAAACACCGGTGAAGATTCTACCTCCGAACACGGTCAGAGTGATCATCGAAGGCGAATAAATCGATGTCAGTTACGATGAGGAACGAATCAAGGAAGTGAATGTCTGTTGGCTGATCAACAAAGTGGTGAAGCGTTACGGAATCAAACATGGTAAATGACTACTGATTAAACTACTACGCCCAGCTCGGATTCCATAACCAATTAGTACCTCATATAGTTCGAAAAGCTGCGTTCGATCAGTTCTACGAGGATTATTGCAAACATCGCGATATTAAAATGCTTACCGAACTCCTCCAATCACTGGGCACTATGGAAAACACCGGTCACTTTACACTTTGCCAGGACTTCTTCTCCGCCAAGGCTATACATATTTTATTTCAGCCGCTGGGTTACCAGGGTCGTGTCCAAAAGCTAAACCTATCCTTCAACCCACTCACCGATGTCGACTTTCAGGAGCTCATGTTAAACATCTTAAAATTCCACTTAACCTCCTTCGGCTGTGATTTCAGCTCCGTCCCGAATCTCCCCGCCCCAAATCGATCTACCAACGTCTTCAACGTTCAATTCACTTCCTCCTTCGGGGTCTCGCTAATCACTAATCACATTCCGAATCGGCATAATGACCAGTAGAAGTGCCTTCATCTTTTCAATCAGCCTCCGGAACAATGCCCTCCCCTGCCCAACTTCGATCAAACTGTTCTGAAACACCAAAGCCTTCCACATCAGATCCTTGAACAGTTCGATCGTCTTGAGTGGAGGTTCTCCAATCTCGAAGTCGGTAGCGACTCCAGCACCACCCGGCAGAATTCCAGTATGAACCCCAGATTGCAGTTGTACTTGACAACGGACATTGCCTTGATGACCTCGCTCAAACATTAGAAAATATGTACGCTGTGAGGAATCCATGGCAGAACTTCGCCGGAAATTCACGGTTGAAGCTATGAAATCAAAAATAACATTGTGTCAACAGCAATGATTAACATTTTGACACATGCACAGAGCAACATATAGTACAATGCGCAGATATAGTACAGTGTTACAAGTAACTTTATATATCATGAAAATTTCTAACCATGGGTGCTAATGAAAGTGCCCAGGTGTGTCTATCTATATTTTTGGCACACTGTGCAGAGTGATGAACCCCTTGATGTATTGGCCATGAAAACTGCAGCATTATGAAACAGCAAAAAAGGTTATCTTCCATTTAATTACACTTAATAATTTTTTGTATCCATGACAGATACTTATTTCGATGTGAAAAGCAACGGTCCATCAGCGGCCGGAAAGAGTTGAAACCGGTGGGGAACATTGTTGGAGACCAAATATAGAGGTGACTTCTGTTGTTAGATTTGTGTGAGATGCAGCATTATTTAAATGTGGTCTGATTAACTGCCTCATTCTCTCGAGCCCACACTAGAACCTACATTTCGGATTTAGGTCCGTAAACCTTGAAATGAACTGCTAGTTCTCAGTTCCTCTGGTATATTCAATTAGAGGATGTTCCAGAATATACAGTCAAACAACACGTAATGTTGTGAACAACTTCAACGACAGTTGTCCAGAAGTGCTCCCATTTCATTTACAACAATCCAATGCCTACGAGATTGTGCCGAAGGTGTGATTTCGGCACAATGTAACTTACCTCTTGAGTTTTACACAGAAATTGATTTACATACCAAACATTTTTTCGGAGTTGAAATTACATGAAAAAACAATTTAACAAAAAGTTACAAATTTTACCACAAGCTGTGTTTTCAATTTGTGTCAATTTTTAAGTGTCCATTATTTTAAACCTTCAAAAATTTTGCAATTTTCATGAGTTTGAAAAAAATCAAAATCTAACTTGATCAAAATTTTGATATATCTAGGTTATTAATGTTTTTAAATTTGTTTTTGAAATGACTAGAACATTGTTTTGTATATTTTTTTTTCAGAAAAAAATATTTTTTCTCTACAACTTTGTATTGGACGTCTTTTCAATCAGAAGTGCAGTTTGCGTGCAAAAATTATTTGAAAAATGTAACAGATGCCATATTTATAATTTTATGTTTTCCAAAATGGCCGAATTTAGACAAAATAAATTGAATCATTGTCCATAATAAACAATTTCATGCAAATCGGAGAAAGTCGAGTTTTTATGATTGGTCATTTGGCGTGGAACTGCACAAAAATAATTTTCTATCGATTCTCTTCTTCCAAAGGTTGCCTAAAATATGTTCTACACACAAAAAAATAATAAAAATTACATGCAATAAATAAAAAAAATAAGCACGTAATGAAATTGTACAAGCAGTTGTACAACTTTTGGTATGCAACTGCCTCAAACGTGTAAATTTACATGCTTGTCATGTCAGCATACATGCAAGTTGAACAAACTTACATGATGAGCCTGTACATCATGTAAACACCCATATAAAATGATGTAGAATTTCTGATTTTCGTCTGATAAAACACATTTTAAAACATTGGCAAAAAGTTTCAATAAAAAATAAGGAATTTCGCCACACTTGTTTTGCTGTGTAGCATATTCAGCATTACAGCAGTGTATCAAACCACTGTCCTCTGATCGAATGAAACCTCACACCATTCAAATCAAAACATTAAAATCGCCGTTTTGATTGATCTGCAACCAGATGACGGTTGATTTGAAATCAGATGATTTTCCTCTCGAATACAGGATGAACATTGTTATGAGAAGTCCAGTGAGGTTGAACACGAAACAACCTTGAGACGAAAATCTTGTTGGGGTTTAAATATACGTTTTATTTTCCATAGGTCAATGTAACAGCTATACTCAAGTAACCAACAAGCCTGCTAATTCGCCTTTTTGCAAGATAAGGCTAATATGCGGCAAATATAAAGCTTAGCATGCCCTATGATAGCCGTGTATCAGCCTTATATTGCAAAAAGGCGAATTAGCGGGCTTGTTGGTTACTTGGGTACATCAGTAGGTTTTATACTTATTGTAAGACCATTGTTTCAGGCTGCCTTCTTACCATAGGCTATTGCTCATACTTTTCTTCATACACGGCCATTATCTTTTGCACGAGCCCTGTTCCCATTTGTTAGGCTGCCAAATTCCATTTCTGCTTGAAATCCTTCAGTTAAATTGCACTTCCACCCTTTTACTTCAGTATGTGCTTCACAATTGATCAGTATTCCTCAATTGGCCTTAGTTCTGGAGTATTGGCCGGATTCATCTCCTTTGGAACTACTGGGACGCCATTTTCGCTGTACCACTGTTTGATGGAATTTGAGTAGTGGCAGCTTGCCAAGTCCAGCCAGAATAGGCAATCCACCTCATGCTGCTCCAGAAAAGTCAGTAGTCTTTTCCGTAGGCACTCCTCCTGGTAAATTTACTAGTTCATGGTTCAAGAAGTTACGAAAGTTTCGCTTTTCAGCCAACAACTGCAGATTGCTTGCCAGACAAGGAACTTTTTGGGGAATCCCAATTTCTTTACCTTCTTCCGGGGTACTCTTCCAGTCAACCGAGGTATAAAATTCAAAACATCACACGCCGTGGATTTCAACAAATTCAAAAGTTTTGCTAACTCTCGAGAGGATAGACCGCGATTTTCGTTTCAATTGCGCAGGATCGAATCACGACGTGCTTGCTCATGCGAAGCCATGATATAAACAAATGAATTTATCCTGACAACCAATGCCTACTGTGATTCTATACACTCTTAGCTTGAAACGTGAAATTTTGAAAAATAAACTCAGAAAATGCCTGAATGGCAGCGTTTCTTCGTGTTCAACCATTATTTTGTGTTACTATTAGCCTAAATTAATCATTAAACATAATGTTGAGATCCTGAAGTCTTCTAGGTTCTCCAAAATATCCTGGTGTTCAATAGACTCAATGTGGTTTGGTACACACGATCCCGACATTTCAACACACCTTCCGAGTTTTGTGAAGCTTCATGCGCATCAGACCGATTCAACGCCAAAACGGTCGGTCACCGATCTCGACTATTTTTGATCTGGATGGCACTTGGCATATATTTTCAGTATGATAGACCAAATATGTTCCGCAGGTGAGTTTGTCATCCATTTGCAGACCATTTTGACTCAAGAGTATTTTTTAAATGGCTACTACTACTACACTCAGGGTAAGGCCTTGATGTCTTCTGCTGTCCGAAGGATCCTGCCCAGCCCACCGTAGTCGCCCAATTTTTGCAATGTGGACGATGGATGGTTCTTCCAGCAGGTGATGCAATTCGTGGTTCGTTCGCCTCCTCCACGTTTTGTCATCCATCTGCACTTCACCGTAGATGGTACGCTACAGCTTCCGTTCAAAAACACCAAGGATGCGTTAGCAGCCAACGGCTGAAAGTCTCCTTAAGATAAAAAAAAAGATGCGTTGGTCCTCCACGAGCATAGTCCAGGTCTCATGGCCGTAAAGGACCACCGGTCATTTCCAGCGTCTTGTAGATAATCAACTTCGGGCGGCGGCGAATTTTAGTCGACCGGAGCGTCCTCCGGAGTCCAAAGTAGGCACGATTCTCTGCCATTATGCGTCTTTGAATTTCTCTGCTGGTATCTTTTTCGGCGGTCACCAGTGAGCCCAAATACAGGAATGCGTCGACTACCTAGCTTCAGCCTTCAGTCTGGTGTACGTTTCCGCCATCGCCTCAAATTTCTTTGCAATGATGTCGATGCCATCGGCGAAGCCCTGAAGTTGGATGGACTTCCTGAAGATCGTGCCACTCGTGTCTATCCCAGCTCTTCTTATCACACCTTCTAACGCGATGTTGAATAGCAGACACGAAATTCCATCACCTTGCCGTAGCCCCCTTGGAGATTCAAAGGGACTCGAGAGTGTCCCCGATACGCGAACAACGTACATCACTCGATCCATCGTCGCTTTGACCAATCACGTCAGATTATCCGGAAATCCGTACTCGTGCATAATCTACCATAGCTGATCGGATTTGAAATCGATGGGCACGTTGTATTCGCGGCATTTCTGCAGAACCTGCTGAAATTGCGAAAATTTAGTCCGTGGGCACCCATGAATCCTGCCTGGTATTAGCCCTACGGACTATCTTCCAAATGGTGACAGGCGGCGGAATAGAATTTGCGAGAGTACCTTGTAGGCGGCGCTGAGCAGTGTGATCGCACGGTAATTGCAGCAATCCAGTTTGGTGCCCTTTTTGTAGATAGAGCATACGACACCTTCCATCCACTCCTCCGGTAATATCTCCTCCTTCCAAATCTTGGCAATTACCCAGTGCAGCGCTCTAACCAGTGCTTCAGCACCGTATTTTAATAGCTCACTTGGTAGTTGATCAACACCAGTTGCTTAGTTGTTCTTCAGCCGACCGATATCCTCCTCAACTTCTTGAAAAACAGGGACCGGTAGCCTGTCGTCTTCTGCGCGTCTGTTGCCGTACCACCTTTGTGTTCCGGTGCATCACCGTTGAGGTGCTCGTCATAGTACTGCTTTCAAAGCTCCAAGTCCTTGCACATATCAGCTTGCGGCACGTAGCCTTTGCGCGAACTATTTAGCTTCTCATAGATTTTCCGTGTGTCGTTTAGTTCTGAAAAACAAAGTCCTCTTTCACCGGACCCACGAGGAACACATTCAACTTAGAATGCAATACGTTTTTTGTACCCATGATGCGGTTTTTCCGTCAGATTATGACAGTTCATTTGGCTCAAAACACTCCTTCCGCTTATCTCTCCCTCTGATTATTTCTAATAATTCTCTCATACCAGTGTTGGCAGATAAACTAATAAATCCTTAGTGGAAAAGTTCTGTCGTTAAGTATTATTGAATAACAAGTCCTACAAAATTTGGGTCTCGGACAAAGTTGGAGCTGAGAAAATTTTCTACAAGTGCAAATAACGCTCGAAACCATCGCCTCACTTTCACCAGATCACTACTTTATTTTTACGGATAGTCTCAGTTCTGTCGAGGCTATTCACTCCATGAGGCCGGTGAAGCACTCCTCGTATTTGCTCATGAAAATACGAGGTCTTCTAAAGGGTGTCCACGATGAAATTGCCACACACAAAATTGATTCGCAAAATTCGAGTTTTCATCCGATTGCCATCAAATTTTCAGGGATTGAGAAATAACTATTAAACTTCATTTTACCATTTTACTCGTATTTTATTTACAGTCCATACGCAAATGCCCGCACCTTGGCCTTAACCCCGGCCATAAGATTCTGCACAACCTGTGAATCAACCGTTTTCTGCATGTAAACCCATACTTTCTTCAGTTCCTCGACTGTCTTCACTACCTTAGGTCGTTTAAGAAGGTGCTGCTTCATAATCGCCCAGTACTTCTCCATGGGGCGGAGCTCCGGAGTGTTGGGAGGGTTGAACATTTTCGGCACGAAATTGACCTTATTGTCCGCATACCACTTCAGCACGTCCTTGGAGTAGTGGCATGAGGCCAAATCCGGCCAGAAGATTGTTGGGACGTTGTGGGCCTTCAGGAGAGGAAGCAGCCGCTTCTGGAGGCACTCTTTTATGTACACCTGTCCGTTCATCGTGTCCTGGGTCACGAAAGGTGCACTCCGCTTCCCGCACGTACAAGGCTTGCCAAACCAGGAATTTCTTCGCAAATTTGGACATCTTCTGAGTGCGGACATGCTCCGGAACGCTGAACTTATCCTTGGCCGTGAAAAAGAGGTTGCCGGGGATCTGTTTGAAGTCGGCCTTCACATATGTTTCGTCGTCCATGATGCAGCATTCAACTTTCGTCAGCATGTTGAGGTACAACTTCCTGGCACGGGTTTTGGCGGACTTGTTCTGCTTCTCGTCGCGATTAGGGGCCTTTTGTACCTTGAACGTTCGAAGCCCAGCCTTAGTTTTGGCCTTCTGGACAAAACTTCGGCTTAGGTGCAGCTTCTTAGCCACATCCCTAACGGAGGCGTTCGGATTTCGGTTGAAGGCCCCAACTACGCGGTTGTGATTTTTGGTGTTGTACGGAATACTTTTTCCTTCACTTCTGGGCTTCCGATCGGTGGTCAACCGTTCCTCGAACCGCTTAATCACTCACGACACCGTGGAATTCGCGATTCCCAACGTTTTAGCGATGGAACGATGCGAGAGATCCTTGTTCTCGTGATGAATGCGCAAGATTTTATCACGCACGAGCTGTTCTTTCGACTCAATTTCCGCGAGTTTTGATCACAGGACTTTAAAACTTGCAGGATGTAAATAATGCACTGTGAACTAAATCCACCCAAATTTTCATTAAATTCTACCCAACGGTTAAAAAGTTAGAGCAATTTCATAGTGTGGCAATTTCATCGTGGACACCCTTTAGGTGCTTTATCTTTAAGATCTTTTGTCATCACCTTTGCATGGGTCCTGTGTGGCAGTGCCGATGTTTCAACAACACTGTATGTAACACCCGTTGTTTCGCCTCTCATTCCTTCCACCTTGCATAGGCATTCTTGGCTCATCACCGTCGCTGCGATCGTCGTGCAGCACCAAGGATCGTCGGTTTTCGTGTGCTGGTAGCAGAAGAGGTAAGACGCATTTGGCAATTTCGGACCGTGCTGGGAATTCCTCAGTTTCGGGGTATTCACATTGGCAATCCATTGCCAGGCTGCTGGTTTAACAGCAGAAAAGAACTTACTTTAATTATTTCGTTATCGAGGAATCACCCATCACGTAAACGAAACATTTTATTTCGCTCAAGGTGGAATATTCAGACTCGAAAAGTGTTGTGTGAAAATTATCATCAAAAATACAAATGGCTGCCGGAACAGTGCTTGCTCTTACTGTAAACAAAATGGCGAAGAAAAGAAATGCGAAAAGTGTCGGAGTGATTCAATTTATGGGATGAGCAGCATACAAACAAAGGCTGCCGATGTTTCGATAGGCAGCGCATCTGTAAAAGTGTTTCTAAAACGGATACGTCGGTGGTTTGCATTTTTTTTTTAAGAAACGTATTCCTCACGCGTTTTTACTTCGGATTTTTTTGTTTTTCGCTTGGGGGTGTGTTCGTAGTATTAATTATTTTTACAATCTGCGTACGTTGCGATTCAGTATGCGTCCTTGGGCACATTAGTTTATTCATTTCCATACGCGATGGTGTTTTCGGCAACTGCTTGTGACATTTAAAAGTTAATCGGTACTACGACAGTGATATGCAATTTTGAGAGTGGCAAGGTATGCTCACGACATGGTAGCGGACCGGGATGGCCGCGTTTTATTGATTTGGAAGCGGACCGGGATGGCCGCGAATGATGTTGGAAGCGGTACGATTGCGTTAAATTAAATTGGTAGCGGACTGGGATGGCCGCGGTTCGTAGCGGTTCGGGATGACTGCGTTAACTAAAACGGAAGTGGGCCAGGATGGCCACGAATGATATGGTAGCGGGCCAGGATGGCCGCGAATAATATGGTAGCGGTTCGGGATGACTGCGTCAAATCGGATTGGAAGCGGATTGGGACTGCCGCGAATGATCTTATCAATAGCAACTTTGCATGATCTCGTTGAGCCCATATTTGGATATTAAAATAGGTGAAATTTTTCACTCATTGCTTTTTGAAAGACAGTTTTTTTTAGCTTATTGTTGTTTGGTTTCTAGAAAGGAATGGAAGAAACTCATCATTCTTCTCCGGTTTGTTTTACAGATTTTGAAATACTTCGTTTCATTAAAGAAAACTTAAAATGTCGACTGGCGGAAAATACGTACGGGCCCCCGTACTTAATAGCGGTTCGGAAGAAGGTGAGCCCTACGAAGAATGGTCATCGGATGAAGTGGGTTGTGAGGGACAGGAGACACAAAACTCTAAGACTGCAGATCACGGAGAGTGTGACGTCGATGGTAATGCCTTTTGGTCCTCGCAGGAATCGCATGAGAATCAAGAATCCAACGTTGAGGCTGATGGAAACGCTGGGCATGCAAAGGAAAACGTCGATCAAAGCGCCGAGGCAGGGAAAAGCACAGATCAATCAATGCATGATGAAAATCGAGAGTACATTCGGAAGATGGAGCAAATGCAAAACACGTTGGACCAATTAGTCAGAGAAATGGGTTCGAATCAATATCGAGGCACAACTAGTTTGGTGCCTTTCGACGATGACCACAGCTGGAATAGTGGAGTTGACATTTCTGGACCATCTTCAACCACAAGCAGCATCCGTTGGGAAAATATCCAGCCTTTCCCAAACGATGTTCCGGCGAACCGTATGTGGGAACAGTGGAACAGGTTTATTGACCGTTTTGAGATCGCTGCGTCCCTGTCTAACGTGAACGACCCTGTTAAGCGCTCACAGATACTGTTTTTGTCCATGGGCGAGAAACTCCAGGGAATAACAAGAGCCGCCAGACTTCGTCCAAGCCTAAGAGAGCCGAACTGTTACAGTGTATTCGTCAAGAACATCGAGAACTACTTACGGTCGATGGTCGATATAACGGCCGAGCACGAGATGTTCTCAAATCTTAAACAAGGTCCTGATGAACCAACGATAACCTTCCATGCGCGGCTGATGGAAAAAGTCCGCCTCTGCCGATATAGTCCGGTTGACCAGGATCGGTTTGTTCGAATGCAGTTACTCAAAGGGATGCGCAACAAGGAAGTGGCCAAAACAGCAAGGATTTTCGGATACGAAACAACCTTCATTGTTCAGTCAGCAACGCGGGAAGAGGCATATGTATCGGAAACAGTCCGGGCAGAATCGCCCCAAGCGTTCGCGGTAGTGCGAGAGCGGCAACGGTTGACCGGGGATAGGCTGCGCAGGAAACGTCGAAACGAAGCTGCAGGTAGTGACTGGACAGAATCGAAGAAGCAACGACAGGAGAACGAAAGCAGACATCGTGGATTGGGCCGTCGCTCCCGTTGTCCGAAATGCTATCGCCTGTTCCATAAGTTTGGATCTTGCCCGGCAATAAACAGGAATTGCGACACTTGCGGAGAGCGTGGGCACTTCGCAGTGGCATGCCGAAAGAAGAACGCCAATAGCATTCAAGTTAAACGGGACCATGCACCAGGATGGACAGACGATGAAGACAACACTAAGGTAAATAACGATTGAGTTTTGAAGACCGATTGTTCAATTTCTCTATAAAGTTACATGTTACATTAAATGAAACAAAATTAATTGGAGAACTACATTGACTTTTATTATTTTGGTTCCAGCAAGTAAATGCTCTCTCACTCCCTGATGCACTCATTGATTGTCGGCTAGGGTCATCGAAGCCAATTCGTTTCCTAATAGACTCAGGAGCAGAGACGCAAACATTATTGGCGGTGATGACTGGTACCGTTTAAAACGTGAATTCCACTCGGGCCACGCAAAGCTTGAACCATTTGAGTTGTCGGTTAACAGTGACATGCGATCTTATGCTTCAAGTAAACCAATCTCAGTCAACTGTGGGTTCAGAATACAGGTTGAGGTAGTTGGCTGTCATAAACCATCTATTATGGCAGACTTTCTAGTCGTCAAAGAAGGTCGGCGTTCGCTTCTAGGCCGATCCACAGCTGGTGATTTGAAGCTGCTCAAGTTGGGTATATCCGTCAACAGCTGTGCCGTTTCAGAACGGACGAACACATTTCCGAAGGTACCGGGGGTTCTAGTGAAGTTCAGCGTCGACAATTCTATCCCTCCAATAAAAAACGCCTACTACAATGTGCCAGCTGCTTATAGAGCCAATGCCAAGGCAAGGCTTCAGGACATGGAGAACCGAGGCATTATCGAACGTGTGACAAAGGCCCCGGACTGGATAAGCGGAATGTCAGCGGTGGCCAAAGGTAAAGACGACTTTCGCCTCGTTGTCAATATGCGGGCCGCTAATCGCGCAATCAAACGAGAGTATTTTCGTTTGCCGTTGTTGGACGAAATGAAGCTCAAGCTTCATGGAGCGAAATTTTTTTCAAAGCTTGACTTGACGAACGCATTTTACCATCTGGAGCTCCATGAAATGTCAAGAGACTTGACCACGTTTCTATCGGAAGATGGCATGTTTAGGTTTACCCGATTAATGTTCGGGGTGAACTGTGCCCCGGAAATCTTCCAACGAGAAATGTCACGAATGCTCGAAGGAGTGAAAAATATTATAGTCTATATAGACGACATTCTTATCTTCGCGGAAAATTTAGAAGACCTCCGTAAGACCGTTGCTGAAGTATTGAGAATTTTACGAGCGAACAACCTGACCATAAATGCAGGAAAATGTGAGTTTGACAAGGCTCGCATTAAGTTCCTCGGACACGAACTCGACCAGTACGGCTTCAACATTGACGAAACAAAAATCAAGGACATTCGCAGATTCAGGAATCCTTCTACAGTGTCGGAACTTCGAAGTTTTTTGGGGCTGGCTACTTTTGTAAGTCCATACATCAAAGGTTTCGCCAAGACGGCGAGCCCACTGTGGGCAGTTACCAGCGCTAATTCATGGACATGGGGTGACGAACAAACGAGAGCTTTTGAACGGTTGAAGGAACAAATCGTGCATTGCACTACGACCCTTGGATATTTCTCGGAACAGCAAAAAACTGTCCTATATACGGACGCATCGCCGAATGCCCTCGGCGCTGTTCTTGTTCAGGAGGATAACGAACGCCCTCCCCGTGTTATTAGCTTCGCGTCAAAAGCTCTTACACCTACTGAGAAAAGATACCCACAAAATCAGCGTGAGGCGTTAGGGGCAGTATGGGCAGTAGAACATTTCGCCTATTTCCTACTTGGAAGGCCTTTTACCCTACGTACAGACGCGCAAAGTTTCACGTTCATTCTGAACAGATTGCGCGAGGATTCGAAGCGAGCTCTGAACCGTGCTGACGGTTGGGCCCTCAGGCTTAGCCCCTACAATTTTGACGTTGAGTATGTGCGAGGACGGGATAACATCGCGGATCCATCTTCAAGGCTATATGAAGGACACGATGGGCCCTTCGAGGAAGACGTCAGTCCTTGGGAGATTGCGTCCATCGAAGCAAACCCAACAGGCTTTCTAACGAGATCCAAAAAGCAACTGCGACGGATACACTTCTTCAGGAGGTATACTCATATATAAATTTATGCGTGCTGTTTCAAGCAACTGTATCTTTGTAACTCTTACAGGTAATAGATGCCCTCGAAACGGGAATCTGGCCAAAGCAACTAAAAAGATTTGAAGTCTTAGGCAGTGAAAAGGTATCCTAGCCAAAACTGGTTGCGCAGTTATTCCAGAAAATCTTCGACGGAAAACTTTAGCAGTTGCACACGAGGGCCATCCATCAACGACAAAATTTAAAAGTATTTTGAGGGAACGTGTATGGTGGCCTGGCATGACCAAAGATGTGGAAGCATGGGTAGATACATGTGCGGTTTGTGCGACCAACGGAAAACCAGAGAAACCGACACCCATGGAGCGTGTTTTCGCACCCAACACCGTTTGGGAAACAGTCGCTGTTGATTTTAATGGTCCATACTTGAAATACGGTGGGATCTCAATCCTGGTCATTGTCGACTATCGTTCCAGGTATGTGATTGCGAAACCAGTAAAATCCACGAGCTTTGAAAGTACGAGGAAAGTCTTGGAAGCAATATTCGAGAAAGAAGGCTTTCCACAAAACATAAAATCCGATAATGGCCCCCCTTTCAACGGCGAAGATTATAAAAAGTATTGCCTTGAGCGTGACATCAACGTAATCTTCTCCACCCCATTACACCCCCAGCAGAATGGGCTGGCAGAAAGTTGCATGAAGTTAGTCAACAAAGCAATGGCTGCTGCTTCATTAAGTGCAACGAGTTATATTGACGAATTGAATGCCGCAGTACACGCGTATAACGCGGCTGCCCATTCCGTCACAAGAATACCACCCGAAGAAGTGATGATGGGGAGGAAAATAAAACGTGGACTTCCCCTGTTATCCCGAGGGAAAGCAAAATTTGATGATGACCTGCTGAGCACCAGAGATCGCGAATCCAAGATCCTAGCAAAACAACGGGAAGATCTTAGGCGAGGAGCTCGCCCGTGTCGGATTAAACCAGGTGACACGGTTATAGTCGAACGCCAGACTCGTGCGAAAGCAGAATCCCGATTCGATCCTCGTAAGTACACCGTGATAGAAGAAAAAAGTGGCATGCTTGTCCTGAACGACACCAATGGCCAGGTTCTGAAAAAACACGTGTCGCAAACCAAGAAGGTCCATGTTTGGAGACAGCCTAGAGAAATAAGCAAGCCTGGAGAGCCCGAAGGAGTAAATAACAGTCCTGACTCCACTCAATGTCCTGTAGATGAAACTACGGGAACCGACTCAACACCGGTAGTAACTTGGCGTCCGGTAAGAGAAAAGCGAGCACCAGCGTACCTCAAGAATTACATTCATGTAACGGAGAATCATGGTGCACCACAGTGAGAAGTTGGACCGCCGTTGGACCCTTGAGGGATTCTTCGGAGTATGACCCGGAACAGCTGAACATTGTACATTAAAATCCTCTTTAATTTAGAAAGCAGTCGACTAATAAAATGATCATAAACTTCACAACAAGCTGTCATTCTTCACCCCTCGGTCCAACCTTTTTTTAGGTAGAAGGGGGATGTGTGGCAGTGCCGATGTTTCGGCAACACTGTATGTAACACCCGTTGTTTCGCCTCTCATTCCTTCCACCTTGCATAGGCATTCTTGGCTCATCACCGTCGCTGCGATCGTCGTGCAGCACCAAGGATCGTCGGTTTTCGTGTGCTGGTAGCAGAAGAGGTAAGACGCATTTGGCAATTTCGGACCGTGCTGGGAATTCCTCAGTTTCGGGGTATTCACAGGTCCCATCTCATTGCTCGATTCCGGGCAATGAGATGGCTGACTCACTTGCTAAGGTGGGCGCATCGCCTACGATGAATTTTTCTTCATTTATCGTCAACAGTCACTCGTCAGCTGGCAGAATCAATGGAGCGAAGGAAGTTTGGGACGATGGCTATATTCGATCATCCCTAAGGTGTCGAAGAGTCTTTGGTTCAAGACACAGATCGCATCACTTGGTCTTGTGTTGAGCATCGTGGAGTCAGATCTGAACTGTACGATTCCCTTCGGGCTCGAGGTAGACAACCTAATGTTCCAGTTCAGGATGTTTTGGCTAGACGCGATCTGGAGTTTATGAAACTTATATATGTTTTACTGAAGAATATTAACCTTAGATTGTAAGTTTGATTAACTTGTGTTTAGTTTGTATTTGTGTGTTTGGTTTTTTTAATTTTTTTTTGTGATAATTGTAAAATTATACAGCTGGAAACAAGTTGAAGTTTTAGAAAAAGAGAAAATCTCCTCCCCCCTCTCCCCATCCATAAAATTGTAAATCTCCTCTAACCTCGAGACGACCGCGAGTATTCGGTTCAATCCCTGTAACTCTAGATTTAAGATTAGGATTAAGTATGTATAACGAAAATGATAACTTGGCTCTGTAAAGTTTATTCGATTAAGCCTGTACAAATAAATCAATTCATAAAAAATATAACGAATATTTCTTCAAAGCAACATGCAGGATGTTTAGAATGATATGAACGAAAAGCTTGATTTTCGCATAGTAAGTCCCATATGAATTTCAAATGGTTTGTGCGAACCAACCAAATGGGCTCCAATTTTGACAGGATGATTAGGACTTGCTTCAACTTCAAAATTTCCATCAGCCTAATGCCGCGAATACACTTGTATGAGAAACTATGCACATGACCATTTTTTGTATAATAAATTATGAGCACATCCATGGTCACGCTTGAATAGGTTTTGAATGCCCAAGTAACCATAGGCACGTTATTTCGCCTTTTTGGCTATATACGGGCCTCATCAGAACTTGCAAACACTGGTTTAACCGTTGTCCAGCTGTGTATAGCCAAAAAGGCGAAAAAACGTGCCTATGGTTACTTGGGTGATTATTGCATAGTGATCATAATTATTATACAAATAATGCACATGCTCATAGTTTGTCAAACAAGTGTATCTGCGGCATAACGCATATCATGGATTGGTGTCAATACTATTTTCAATACTCTCCAAACTTCTCTTAAGCTAAGATCTTGAAGTTCTACAGGCTAAATGAAGTATTGATCAATATTCTGAAAATATTTAGCTTTAATGTTTTCGCGACTGGTGTGTTTTTGGGCATGAAAAGTTCCTTCTGATGGTCATTGTAATCATTAGCGTGGTCCTCAAATTAATGGATTAGGAAAACTAACTGTTTAATTTGGGCAAATAAAGACAAATGTACTGTAAATGTGTAGCTGAGTTAACTCCATGCCCTTAAGAGGGATAGTGTGTCCAAATTTCTCCCAGTTGAAAACCACTGCCTTTATCAACACAATGTTTAGGCAGAGGCAATCTTAAATTTATTTGATTCCATTGAGAAGAAAATCCTCCGTACACAATTTTTGCATATTGAATGAGTAATCGAAAACATACTTCGACTCCAGAAACAAAGGGCCCTAAGATGAGATGTGATCCAATCCATGTCTGATAAAAAGAGTGAAATGCATTGCCTGGGCAATTCATTCAAAAATCTGCTGATGTAGCGCAAAATCCTTCACCACCAAACAGTATCATTATCATCGCCAGTTGCGCTTCCCAGCAAGTTTAACTTGCTTGGCCCCTTTATTTAATTAAAACCGGATTAATTAAAAAAAAAAACTTTTCGACTAAATTGCATCTCCCCTCGGCGTACATCAACTCAAACACTCGTCCATGTTTCGAAACGCAACAAACAAGAACTTATCCGATTTCAAGCTTTATTTTTGCTTTTGTGTATGCATTTTAACCATGCTCACGAGGATGGAGCTTAAGGATCACTGGGTGGGGTTTAGTTGCCTCAGCCACCGTATTGAAAAATCATACCCAGCTGCTCATCCGGTGAAAAATGAAATCAAGTTTTTACTCATCCGAAGCCTTCCGTAGGACCAGACGGTGGTATCCTGTTTTCCAACAATCAGCACATCGCATCCACCGCCTGGGCAGAAGCCAAGTAATGAGTTCCGACAAGGCACTTGAACCGGTCCATTTTCCACTTGTTGTGCAATTTCTTCTTGGTGGTTGGGAAATCCGCCCACAAAGCCATTCGATTATTATGGAGTTTTGCGGTGCAATCATGGGCATTACTGAGCTTCCTTCCGCTCACCGCAGCCAGGTAGAATTTCCCGCACTTGTTGGGTTGGACTTTTTGTGGTTGAGGGCCGAGAATTGAAAATAAATTGCTTCCATTTCAGTAGATGTATAGCACTGGAGTAAACAGCTCGTGCTGTTTATTACTCGAACATGCAATCGATGATATCGGTTATGATTGACTGGTTAGTTCCGAGGTAGAGTGATTTTTTTTTCTAGTGAAAGGTTCACATCGAAGTAAAGTAATAAGAACAAACCATGCTCAACCAGATTAGCAAACAAGGTCTTTCGAGAGTTTGTTATTAGAGGGAAGGAAAAACAAACCTGCCAACTCACTGTTTCTCGTTGGATTAAAGCCATGGAAGTGATAATCCCCATTAAAAGTCGAAGCTCCTAAATAATTAACAGCAGAAGAGAGTAAGCAAATTCCAGCAGCCGCCCGTTTGGTGTGGTCAACTTTCCGCTGCTATCATCAACTGCCGTACCAGCAACATGGTGGGATTGTCCCTGGAGGGAGAATCCGACAGCGCAACAGGCAGGCACAGCACAGGAAAAAAAATTGCAGCAATTAGCGGACGTTCGGTCGGTCCTTCATTTTTTTTTTCATCCCGCTACTGTGACTTCTTGTCTTGTGTTGTTCCCAATAGACCAAGCGACGACCGTAAGTATGCTGAATAATTAATCATTTAAAGTACACTGGCTGTCGGGGCGAAATTAAACGGTACTGACAGAGGTAATTACAGCCTTGTTTTGGGGTGGACGGGATGTGGCTTGTTAAGAGGTTGTTGGAATACATTAGCTCTCTGTTTTGTCCGGATTATCGAGATGGTCAGTCGATTTGGCAATTTGTCAGGTTTTGCAGACAAAAAATGACATTAACCAGAAAACGTTAACAGTGAGATTTTATTTCATTCGTATTGCGCAATTCCAGCCAAAATTTCAAATCGATTTGGAGACTTCCCTAATAAAATTTGTATGGTTATTTTGCTTAACGACGTGTTCAGGGTATCATCCAAACCATTTGTGGAATAGTTATATAATATGGGTTATAGTTCAGGTATGGTATTTTTTTATTAGGGTTCGGCACAGTTGAAGCCAACGCCTGGAACTATTGAGAAAAAAGTGGTCTCCAAAAAAATCTATTTTTTTTATAAAAAATTAAAACTTAAAAATCGTTTTTCTCAAAAAAGGATTTTATTTTTATTTTTTATTTGTTTTATGGGACAATGGATGCCACGATTTTTTTTTTTTTTTTTTTTTTAAATGCGTTTATTTTTTCAGGCTCATTTGCCGTAGCTTTGCGGAGCCGATATTCATTGTTTGGATGACAAAATTTCTTAAAACTAACGTTAGTAAAGCGGGGGCCGATTACTCGCGGCTATCTCGAGGTTAGGGGTAACAAATTGTAACAAATGGATGGCAGGGTAGGGATTGAGAACACAAGGTTTGGAGAGCAATGTGCTTTTTATCTCGAACTAAGCGACCAACTGACGAAAAAGACAAACATGGGGGTACACCGATGGGCAGCTAACAACTTGGGGGAACACAAGATGACACTAACTACTAAATCCTCAGATCGATCCGTTTTAAAAACACATAAATTAAATTAAAATATTCGAGATCTCGGCTCGCCAAGATGTCTCTAACGGGCCGCATAGGTTGTTTTCCTCGGGCCCTGAGGGATGCGGATAACTCGGATCTAGCAACACAATGTAGGGTGCATGACCAAAGCACGTGGTCGATATCGTGATAGCCACTACCACAAGCGCACAAATTGCTGCCTGCGAGCCCGATTCGGAAGAAATGCGAGTCTAACGAGTAGTGATTGGACATGAGCCTTGATATGACACGTATAAAGTCACGGCTCGTGTCCAATCCTTTGAACCATGGCTTGTTCGACACCTGTGGGAGAATAGAATGTAACCATCTTCCCAGATCACTCTCATTCCATTTTTGTTGCCAGTTGGTGAGGACGTGCTGACGGGTAATTGAGAAAAATTCCGCAAAGGCGATTTGTCGATCAAAAATATCGCCTTCCATAGCGCCCACCTTAGCTAGCGAGTCCGCTTTCTCATTACCCGGAATTGAGCAATGAGATGGGACCCAAGCTAAGGTGATAGTATAGGAGCAGTTAGATAAGGTACTCAATTTTGCTCGGATTTCGGTCAGGAAATACGAGGAGTGCTTCATCGGCCTCATTGATCGAATAGCCTCCAACGAGCTAAGGCTATCAGTAAAAATAAAATAGTGATCAGATGGTAGTGAGGCAATTTGCTCTACTGCGTAAAATATGGCTGCTAGTTCCGCAACGTATACGGAACAGGGTTTTTGCAGTTGATATGAGGCGCTATGAAATTCGTTGAATACTCCAAATCCAGTGGAAGCGTTTATAGTTGACCCATCTGTGAAAAAACTCTTATTGTTACTAACATGGTGGTACTTGTTTGCAAAAATTAAGGGAACAACCATCGATCGATGGTGATCTGGTATTCCACGGATTTCTTGCAACATGGTCAGATCAAAATTTACAGAGGAACTATAAAAGTCTTGGAGGCAAACACGAGAGGAATTGAATGAAGAAGGGCCAATCTCCAGCGTCATGTACTCGTAATAGAGACTCATGAATCTTGTTTGAGGATTTCTGTCGAGCAGCTTCTCAAAGTTTTCTATTACTAATGGGTTCATTACTTCACAACGAATAAGAAACCGGAAGGACAGTTCCGCGAAACGATCTGTCAGTGGGAGAACACCCGCGAGTACTTCGAGGCTCATCGTATGCGTCGAGTGCATACAGCCAAGCGTGATTCGGAGGCAACGGTATTGAACCCGTTGCAGCTTCAGGATATGTGTTTTCGTCGCGGATTGAAAGCAGAAGCTTCCGTACTCTAGAACCGACAAGATGGTTGTTCGGTACAACCTGATCAGATCTTCCGGGTGTGCTCCCCACCAAGTTCCAGTGATTGTACGAAGAAAATTGATTCTTTGTTGGCATTTTTGTTTCACATACGCAATATGTTTTCCCCATGTGCTTTTGGAATCGAACCAGACACCTAAATACTTGAAAGATATACTTTGAGTGATTGTTCTACCCTTTAGTTGAAGCTGTAACTGTGCAGGATGATGCTTCCTAGAAAAAACAACCAACTCAGTTTTCTCCGGAGAGAATTCGATACCCAGCTTCATAGCCCAAGTAGACAAATTGTCTAAGGTATCTTGCAATGGTCCTTGCAGGTCCGGTGCACTTGGCCCTATAACGGATACAACGCCGTCATCTGCAAGCTGCCTTAGCGAGCAATTTTCATCAAGACAACCATCAATGTCTTTTACATAAAAATTATAAAGAAGGGGGCTTAAACATGAACCCTGGGGGAGACCCATGTAACTAATTCGTGAAGTTGTCGAGTTTCCATGAGAAAAGCTCATATATTTCTCAGACAACAAGTTGCTCAAATAGTTGTTCATAATTGGTGAAAGCCCACTATCGTGGAGTTTATCCGAAAGGACATCGATACAAACAGAATCAAAAGCCCCCTTAATGTCCAAGAAAACTGAACCCATTTGCTGTTTTTGCGCATAGGCCAGTTGAATTTCAGTTGAAAGCAACGCAAGACAGTCGCTCGTTCCTTTGCCTCTCCGAAATCCAAATTGCGTATCTGAAAGTAAACCATTCGACTCGACCCATTTGTCTAGACGAAAAAGAATCATTTTCTCCAACAATTTCCGTATACAGGACAGCATCGCGATGGGACGGTACGAGTTATAATCCGACGCGGGTTTACCGGGTTTTCGAATGGCGATAACTCTTACTTGCCTCCAATCATCCGGAACAATGTTGTGCTCCAGAAATTGATTGAATAAGTTCAACAAGCGTCTCTTCGCGACATCTGGGAGATTTTTAAGCAAGTTGAACTTGATTCTATCCATTCCTGGAGCTGAATTGTTACATGAAAGGAAAGCAAGTGAGAATTCCACCATCGAAAACGGGGAATCTATTTCGTTATTACCCGACGGACGATCACGAACGTTGGTTTGAACCGACACCGAATCCGGGCAAACTTTCCGCGCGAAGCTGAATATCCAACTGTCCGAGTACTCCTTGTCTTCGTTAATCGGTGATGACGCGTTTCGCATTCTCCTGCCGACATTCCAGAGTGTTCTCATGGAAGTCTCTCGCGACAAACCATCGACGAACCGACGCCAGTAACCGCGTTTTTTTGCTTTAATTAAGTCCTTAAAAGTTTTCTCGAGGTCGGTGTACCGCTCGAAATCCCCGACCTTGCCGTGTTTGCGGAACCGTTTAAACGCGGCGGACTTCTCGCTGTTCGCGTCGGTGCAATCCTTATCCCACCACGGGGTGGGAGGTCGCTTGCGGACGGAAACACCCGGAACACGTTTCGTCTGTGCTCGCAGCGCAGAATCGATGATAAGACGCGCGAGAAAGGAGTACTCGTCCAGCGGAGGAAGTACGTCAACCGATTGGCTGGCATCAAGAACCGCGGTCGCGAATTTTCGCCAGTCAATGTTTTTTGTAAGATCGTACGCGATGTCGACCGAACGAGTAGAAGATGAACCATTGGTAATAGAAATTTTGATTGGCAAATGGTCACTACCGTAGGGATCTTGAATTACTTTCCACGAGCAATCCAACGATAGTGAACTCGAACAAAGTGAGAGGTCTAATCTGCTTATTTTTGCTGGAGGTTTGGCTACTCGTGTTGCTTCCCCGGTGTTCAGAATTGTCATTTTGAAGAAGTCGCACATGTCGTATATCAAGGTTGAGCGGTTGTCGTCGTACAGTTCCCCCCAGCCTGTACCGTGAGAGTTAAAATCTCCCAAGATCAACCGTGGCTCCGGCATAGCCGTGCAGATATCCGAGAAACTTTGACGAGAAATCGCAGTTCGCGGTGGAAGATATACTGAGGCAATACTGAGGCATTTACCTCGAATATTAACCTGACATGCAACAACTTCAATGCCTGTCACCGAAGGCAGATCGATTCTGTAGAAGGAATGGAGCTTGTTGATCCCCAGAAGCACCCCTCCATACGAATCTGCCCGATCAAGGCGAATAATGTTGAAATCGTGGAAAGCAAGATCGTTGTCTGAAGAGAGCCATGTTTCACAAAGGGCAAATGCATCAGAAAGTAAATTGTTAACTAAAAATTTAAATGTGTCAAGTTTTGGCATAAGACTTCTACAGTTCCACTGAAGAACAGAGATCATATCCCCGACCTCATTCGGAGAATTATCCATCAAAGGATATGATCGATGCAAGGAAGGACCACCTAGAAGCTAGTTGCTTCAAAAGAGTTTTCACCATTGGCAGCACTAAATTAATAATGCTCCTCGTTGAGTCAGAGACATTGAATATACTGAAGAAGCTATCCACAATACCAGAAAACGTGAACATGGGGGCATGTTCTTGCTGATTATTCAGCTGCTTTTCTGGCCGAAAAACTGGGACATCTGGGGTTTTAGATGATCCTGGAAGTGACGGAAAGTTCTTGTCATAATTACAAGGTTTAAAACCCGGTGGAATGGGCTTCGGTGTATTTCCGTTACCTCTTGAATTTTCCAAGGTGGAAGGGTGGTCCGTACGAGTGGCCTTACGAGGCTTTTCGGTGGTGTGTTGTTTTGCTCGTTTTCTCGTATTGCCTTTAAAGACAAACGGACTACCCTCACCGCCCTCTGAGTCAGAGTCTAGATCATCAACTGGCAAAATGGAGAACGTGTTACTGTTTTTTGGTGTGGTCTGAGAAGATGAAGCGGTATTCTTCAAGAGTTCTGCTAGTGTTCTCTTGGAGCGAGCTTGCAGAGACCGCTTAAGTTTTTCTCCCTGCTGTTTATACCTCGGGCAGTTAGTCAGGGTATGCAGGCTCTCCTTGCAGTACACGCATTTTGGTGGAGCACCGCAAGGGCCCTCTTGATGTTGCTCGCCACACTGATCGCAGCGTGGTTTGTTCGAGCAGTAGTCCGATGTATGACCAAGTTGTTTACATTTCGAGCAGTTCATTACCCGAGGTACAAACAGGCGTACAGGCAGCCGAACCTTGCCAATAGCGACGTAGTGAGGTAACGCTGAACCCGAAAACGTCACACGAAACGAGTTTGACAAGGAATAAGTTTTTTTGGAGCCTACTACGGATACTGACTGCATTTGAAGGCAGTCCAATATCTTCACCTTCGGCAGAGCACGGTTTTTAAAGATTCCGAAGGAATCGGGACCCAAGAAATCATCACTAGTCAAACTCGCTTCGGTGACCACTCCTTCAATTTCTACCTCACTACTGGGTATGTAGACTCGGTATTCCAATGAAAAAAGCTCGCACGCAACAATTTGGTTAGCCTGCTTCCGGTCATCAACGGTAACGCGCAGTTTTATTGGTGTTACCTTGAAAATATCGGTAACGGCCGAAAAATGTGTTGTTAGATCCTTAGAGATCCTCGGAATGTTCAAAGGTTTTTGTTTGGGCCGGAAAAAAACAACCCATGGGCCTTTCGAGGCTTCTGGGTAAGCCTTTAGGCGGGGGAGCGCAGAGGTTTTTGGGTGCAATGGTGTGGGGGGTGCAGGTGGACGAGGAGGAGATGGTGGGGGAGAGGGTTGTGGGCGATACCTTTTCTTGGGATATGCTCCAGTATTTTTGCTGGAGAGCGAGTCAACTGGAACGTCAAGGGTTTCCATTTCCACAACTTCCTCGAGACTTTCGTGTGAGGTGGAATTAAGAGTTTCGTCGTCTGAGATGGAAAGCGACCATCCCCCGCCTTTATCATTTTCATCCATTGCGGTTAAATATCGCCGCAATGGTGTTTTTTGTAAAAAAATTTACAAATAATTGCAGTAATTTCAAATAATATCAAAAATAGAAAAAAATATATATATATATAGTTTCACTCTACTAACGAGTAATACATGCAAAGAAAAAAAAAATCAAAAAAAAATTAATAAATAAAAAAAAATGATTATATACTATTTACAGAGTTTTGGATCACCCTAAGTAATACAAAAATAATAATAAAAAAAAAATCAAGAAAAAAAAATCAAGCGAAAAAAAAAATTGGATTTTTGGATCACCCTAATTAAACACCAATCTAATATTGGACCAGGGAAACAAGGAAGATGCTATACTGGCGAGAACAATACAAACGACACGATTTATACCTAACGCACTGAGGCGGCAGCAGACTGGAGAGATATAATTGTTTGATCCAACTGCTGCAGAGTCAATAACCTCGATGCTGGTGTGCCTCGGTCGACTCGGTAGGCAATATGACGCTCTTTCGTTGTTGCTATGGATGGGGTGATGTACCGATAGTGGTGATGATTTTGCTGATGATGTTGCGATGATGCTGGGTTAAAGCTGGACCGTAATGAAAGCACTCGGCATATCATTAACGGCTTCCTCACTCGCGCACTAGTCGTCTAAACACTATGCCAATTAACTTTGGCGAGAAAAAACCCTCGCGTGGGGAAAAACTCAAAACTAAATGATAGTGTCGTACAACGAGACCGATGCGACTTGATCGGCTCAGCGTGCGAGACGGAATGAATGGATGCCACGATGGAGATGGACAAAAACATCTCAAGATTTTGAAAAATATTCAAAACTTGTATAAAAAGGGAGAGGATCAATAATTTCCATTTCATTCCACTATCTTATTTGCTTATCCTCGACAGATACGCCTATTTCGTCTAAAACGTGCAGACTTCTTCAGTGTCTTGTACTAATACTCGACTATTAGTACAAGACACTGAAGAAGTCTGCACATTGCAGACGAAATACGAGTATCTGTCAAGGATAAGCAAATAAGGTAGTGAATTGAAATGGAAATTACTAATCCTTCTCTTTCTATCTCTCTCTCTTTATACAGGTATATCACATACATCAGCATTCAATTTGGTTCAACAATTTTTTCGACTTGATATATTTAAATCATACCAAATTTACAATTAAAAAGCACTTGCATACAATTTGGCTAAGTCACACCGTTTTAGATGTTGTAAGTGTCAGCCATGGTCATTGGCCATTGGTCCTAATGGTCAATTTTAACCAAAATGGTAATTATTGCGGTTTACCTGCTGTCCTTGACTCTCTCCGCACACTTTTCCACTGTTTCCACTATTACTTGCGTAAATTTAGCTAGCTTGCTTGCTTTATGAACCGTTTTCGCTGGTGGTCTTACGATCAGTGCTTATTAATTTCAAAGTTGAGTGAGTCATTGGGTCACTGCTCCAGGCTGTCGGCCAGTGACCCGGGCCATTCGTCGTTCATCGCCAGTTTGTCGTGCCCGTTATCCTCCATTCAAAATGGCCATCTCTATCGCTACCCCCCATGGCCTCCGAACAGGCAGTTGTTTGTCCATCTGGTGGCGGGTTTTTGCAATTTTCGGTGGGGTGGATTGTTGCGTTCTACAGTAAGCTGTCCTAACTCTGCCTACTAGGGAGTTTGACAACGGAGAAAACTGCACAACACTCACGAACACTACCTGCCATTATTTTCTACACTTTAATGGAACTAAACAAAAAACCACGATAATCTAAAAAATACTCGAAATAAAGACACTAGCACTTACACTCTCCCTCAGCTCGGGTAAAAATATTTACAAAGTAAATATTTTTGCTTCAAACCTTACAAAACTTCCCCGGTTACACGTACCTCTGCACCTACGCAACACAAGAATATTATCAGCAGGACAAAATCACTGTAACTGACTGAAGGATGCGAAATATATACATTGTAACGTACAGGGTTAAGATGACTATACAAAAATAAAAAAGTATGTGAAGGTTGCTATCAGTGATGGAAAAGTTCATCAAAGTTCCCTATGACTCGCGAACTTTTCCCTTGGTGAACTTCGTGAAATATCGCGAACTTTTCCAACACTGGTTGCTATTAATCATCGAGTATCGGGGTCATAAGTTTTTATCGTTGAACTCAATCAACTCCTCTCAATTTTATGACATTATATTAATACTGACCATCAGTGTCCATAGACTCCGGTCTCCAGCGATCAAATACATAGGTTTTTACGCCTAGTAACTTCGAAACAAATTAGCTAAATTTTCACCGATTGTTTAAAAAGACATTTACTATAACATAACTATTTACTACATGCAATATTCCATTTACTATCAATTTTTAAATGAAAACAAAATATTAATAACTTGGAGCATATATATACAGTCATTGAGTCATGCGAATGGTGCAGGAAACATTTCACGCGACTTGTGGGAGTTGTGTTCTAGTACGTTTTTCGAGATAACGTTATCGCTGATTTATCTGTGTGCGTGATCTTGGTTCGGTCTTCTTAGAAACATTGTCAAACTGCTGTCAATAGTGATTCTAATGTGATGATGATAACATATGGTAAGTAATGATGAGGTTTTAATAAGAAATTATTTGATGCGAAAAATCATCATATCATGGTAGATTTTTATTAAAAGTATTGGCCAATTGATCTTTCCATTGGTTTTGATTTTTCGCTTAGTTGATCATGTAAATTTCTTACTAGAAGCTCATCTCTGCACTTCTTTTGTTGATCACGTGACAATATGTGAATGGTGAGTATGAGCATGAGCATGAGCATGATTGACCGCCCACGGTTGCTACTCTGTTATTGCCAGACCAGCTGTAATTACACAGATAACCAATAGACGATGCTTGGGACTAGCAATCATCCTCAATGTGTAAAAACTGGTGATCTCAAACTAGGCAATACCAGCGCCGGCCGCGCCCGAACACAGGTCAAGAAAGGAAGGGGTAGGAATGTGTTGACGTGACACTCGCTTTGATGGAAGCCGAGAACACCTCTGCACTTCCACGAGGAATCACTGGGAGATTGGGTAATAGGGTTGGGTTTTCAGCAGGGTTTGTTTTGGTAAACGATAAGTTGAATTGATGTCCTAACGATCGTATAACGCGAAGGAGCTTGGGAGTGAATCCACGGTCCTCTGCTCAGTAAGCAAAACCGTTTGACACTAGGCAAACGAGCTCTGTTTTTATCATCGAGTTGCTGTTATTACCATGTAGTCATGCTAACAAATCAAACGATTGACGAATCTTGAATGTGGATGAGCTTGAGATTAGACTCATGATGTTCTGCTCAGTAAGCAAAACCGGTTGCTCTAAGGCCACCGAGCCCCTCATATCACATTATAGCGTTACTCAAGTTTTTATGACTATTCAGACCCGGCACCGACGACAACGAAAAGTTTTACAAAATACACGATAAACAAGCGATCTAACCATACATTTTTAATATGAAAGGATCTGGGACCGCGTTTTTCTGCTCAGTAAGCAAGCCACTGCAACCGACGATCTTTGAAATCCTTAAACTAAAAGCTACGAAAGAGGCCTTTATTAAGATCCATTTTCACGCGACGTTAAATGTTTCGATCTTCTCTTTACACATGGTTCAGGTAATCATAACAAGCTATGACCGACGTGACGATTGTTTGAGACCTAGTTGAACAAGCTATTCAAATGAAATTACGCTCTCGAATTTTACTTGGCATGTAATGAACAACAGAAATACGTGATAATTCATATTTTCAGCGGTTGGTGGTTAACTTTAAATATACTAACGGTACTGCCTACGACTACGACGGCGATTACGACAGCGACTACGGCGGCGCCTACGACAACGGCAACAGCGAATTTGTAACTTACTATTTGTCTAGGATAAACACCTTTGCCTGACACCTCCACTGGTTCTTCATGTCCGCTATCTGTCACTGTTTGCAAAATATCTAATAACAATTACCTTCCAATACCAATACTTCCTGTATTGCCATGGTCCTCTGGGAGGAGGGTCGCATCTAGTGCTTTCCCCAGGAACCGTTCACGGCCACCAGCTACTGCCCGTCCAGTCTTGGGCGTATCCAGCGAGGCATCCTTCAGATTACTTACAATCTCCGACACTCAATGCAAATCGCAGGCACACTTACGCTTGTTACAAAAAAACACACCCGTGCAAAGAAACGGATCAAATAAACGTCACTCTCGCGAAAGCACACCCGTCGTCGTCGAACGGCGAAAAAAAAAGGAATCGGTGGGCAATTTTGTGATACGGATTTCCAAAATCAACCGGGAATGCACGAATTTCACCACACCCAACTACGAAACACGTTCAGAAGCACTTTTGGTACACTTTCGTTCGAAAACACTTATTTTTTTTTTCAAAATAGTTGCGAGTGAACCAACATCATCACAGCGTAAATAAACTAAAATTAAAATTATCGCTCACGATGTCACAAATCTTCTGTTGCTTGCAAACATGATGAATCATGTTTTCTTTCTCGATTCTAAAACTTCTCGGAAAGCGAGAAAACCACCACTCACACACGTATAACCGTCCGGGAGGCAGAGTGCCAGCGCTAATCCGGCAAATGCACCCGAAAACTATGAAAGCTAATGCATGCACCAAACAGTGAAGAAACTTATGACACAACCGTATCCAAAGGCGTTCAAAACTCGACTCCCTTTCCACCAGCAATGCACTCCAATATGTGAATGGTGAGTATGCATAACAAAAGTGAAATCTGCTAGAATATGAGTAAAACTCATCGATTTGGTGTTCTATTGTTTTACTATATTGACTTGATCATGACCTTGACACAAATTTTTTAACACACAGCTTATTTACACACATACATCTCTGCACAATAGCTTGCTGACTGACTGTATTCGAAGTTAAAACTTGTTTATAACTTTGCTTTCAAGACAGTTGAAACATACAGACGATATACGGTGCGCTTTAACATTCTAACTTTGATACCAATACAAAACAAACAAATTAAAAGAAAATTATCCCCTTTTGGGAACTAAAATATGAAAATAACCATAAAATTTAAGGCAAACATGCATATCTACAATACTACTAGATTAAAACTATGAAACTACAGTGCGCAATCAACTACTAAACAACGTTGTTATTTTTATACGGCCGTATTAACAAATATAATATGGATGCAACTGAATATTCATGCTACTCACGCATTGGTTTGCGTTCTTCTACCCCGGGGTTTTCCTGTTATTTTTGGAAGCTGATTTTCTAAACAATGGAAGGACAGGTACATCAAAACATGATTATTCACTAAAATATCTATCCCTTTCCAAATTAAAACCTTCAACTTCTGAATTGCAATATTGAAATGATGTGATTTAGAGCTCTTATTCTTCTTCTTTTTTTTTAAGGGATCTATGCTTTTAAATCCGCAGCTGAGAATACACCCAACGATTTTCCGTTTAAGTCCGACACCTCGTACGAACTGGTACCGACTTTCCGGAGGATGACGCATGGTGTGTATTGAGGTCCCAGCTTCGCGTTGAATTGGATTCCAGCAGACGACTGACGAAAACTCCGTTTATACACACGCTGACCCACATCAAACGTTGGTGTGTAACGCTTATGTCGGAGATCGTATCGTCTCTTCGTGTCCTCATGAGCTTTCTGGAGATGATCTCTTACCAACTCACTGATCCTTTTGTTTACACCTCTCCACCTTTCCATTCTCTGCTCTTCGGTTTGCTCTGTGCTCGCCTCCAGTCTATGCTCAGATCCTTTGCTGATGATTTCGTGACCAAACACTACGCAATATGCGCTGAATTTGGTCGTCGTACGGATCGTTTTATTCAGTACGAGTTCCATTTCCGAAATCTTCGTGTCCCAAAGTTTTTGGTCATGTTTTACGTATGAACGAATCATTGCGTTGATCGTTCTGTTGAGTCGTTCAGCCGGATTTTCCTGGCTCCTATGGCGAGCATTCGCCCATTTTTTTTTTTTTATTTTTTTTTTTTTTTTTTTTTTTTTTTTAATTGATTTATTTAATAAGGCTCAAACGAATTAACTTTACAGAGCCGAAGATTCTTGGTCACTATACAATAAATCTTAAAACTATAGTCAAAAGGTACAACACAATAAACACTTTATCTTCCGCTATCCAAAAAGCCTCCTCCATCAGAACTGGAGCCGCTTCCAGTAGTTTCATTGTATGGCGGTTACGCCAACGAGGGTCAGAGCGCGTCCATTACAGCAATGGACGCAAAAGGTGGTCAGCACTCACACACTCATCACGAAACGGTTGCTTTCTAAAGTCGACGACGCATCGACTGAAAGAACTGCTGATGAAGAACAATGGTCTGCTTTTGTCGACAGCCGAGTGAACACTGATTTGCCCAATTTTGAACATCATATTTCTCAAGCAGATTATGGAAATCTTTCGACAAGAAAGTTGTTGCATTGTCCGTGATGACGATTTGAGGTGTAGATAATTTCCTAAACCACTGCTCCTCTAATATTTTGCACAGCGAGACCGTCGAGATCTTCTTAACCGGAGCAAGTAAGCAATACTTAGAAAAGAGGTCCATGACCACCAATAAGTGCACGTTGCCTTGCTTGCTTCTGGGAAGGGACTGGATGTAATCCATGCAAATTATTTGAAAAGATCGTGAAGAAATCCTCTGCTTCCCCATTTTCGGAGCTGTCGACACGGTAGAGTGTTTATTTTCCTTGCATAGCTCGCAGTTGGCGATATATTTTTTAATATCGCCGCTCATGCGAGGCCAGTAAAACTTTCGTTTGATTTTCTCAACACATTTTATATATCCAATGTGGAGATTTTGGTCGTGTTCCTGTTTCAGGATCTGGGTTTGTTTTGAAGTTGAAACACACTGCTTCCATTCAAACCGGTAGTCCATTAAGTCGGACCTAGCTGCTACAAACTTGTAGAGAACTCCATCCACAATTTTAAAGTCTAAGTACTTCTCAGGATCTTCCTCCACTGTTGCTAACAGTTTCTTGTACCATCCGTCATCGGGCTCATCGTCCAGCGTTTCGATAGATCGGGAGAGCGCGTCGGGAACAATATTCTCTTTCCCTTTACGATGACGGATCTCCATGTCATGTTGTTGAAGTTCGATGCTCCAGCGACTGAGCCGTGCAATCCATTGCGCTGTGCAGACCTTTTGAACCCAACGGTAAAGCTGGGTTTAGACTAGGCAAGTCAAATGATCAACTCAGTTGAATTCAATTGGCTTGAAAAGTTGAGCCTGGTTCAACTTTTTTCAACTCAAGTGAGTTGATGAAGTCAGTTGAATGGCATGGTTTACACGTTCAATTTGCGTTCAAGTCGGTTGAATTGAACTGACTTGATCAATTGACTAGCCCTGTCTAAACACAAGGACGAGGCAATGAAAGAGCCAACAAAAACATTCAGTCACTCATGAACAGGCGACTCACACCGCTTGGCTTCGCTCACACAGCATGTAATTGTGGCATTTTTCCATAGCCAATGTACACTCAGTCCTAGGCGAGGAAGAGAGGTGACACAGTCGGAAGAAGTGTTAGTTTGTTTAATAAAATGAACCATGCCCATTTTGTTATGGCAAATTTGCTATAAGAAATGCTCCTCGTGTTTATTAGCGAAATTCACATCAAAGATTGATTAATTGCGTAAGAAATCAGTTTGGCACGGCATTTGTGGCCAGCATACACCTTCCGGTCGTACGAAACAGGTCAAACCCTTTCCAAATCCGCAGATAAAAATTAGTGTTTTGAATTTCTGTGTGGCAAAATAGTGAGCTTTTCGTGAACATTAACGGCAAAGAACTCACCATTTATGGAATATATCTTTGATTGAAATATTCCTTTGCAAACCTGTCATTCTTTACTCGACTGTTGAGCTGTTCAGTCCGTATTTTCGCTCGAGTTCTCGTTTCGATTTTGTTTCGTTTTGTGCAGTCGTGTTGCGCCGTGGAAGTGTCGCCACCTTCTCGCGTTCTGCCAAGTTTACTTGAGCTTGCAAACACGAAACAAATGGTGCGTAAACGTGCCAATGAGACAGCAGTGCACCCTTCAAAGAAGGTGCTAATCAAGCAACCAGTATGCAGTACTCCCGGAAGAACATGGCGATGGTGACGCCGTTCCCATTGCTGGAAGAGAGTGGATTCCTCCGCTTTTCACGCCGGTGAAGGATGTTGCCAAGCTGGGTGCTGAACTGGCAAAACACAAGCTGCTGCCTCGCTTCAAGATTTGCAGCATTGGTACCAAAATCATGTGCTCCAGCCTGGAGGAGTACAAACAAATAGGATGTTTCCTGAAGGACAACAAAGTGGACTTCTTCATTTGCGTGGATAACCGTCGTTCGAGGCGGCTGTGGTGAAATCCGAGCTGGAGCAGCTTGGGCTGAAGCCTGAAGCGGTATACCCGATGAACCGGCGTTCCAACCACAACCCCCACTTCCGTGACCAGTTGTTCCTGGTGCACTTCACGAAGGTACCCACCAGTCTTGCAGCTCTGAGATCCAAAATCCGGGACCTGTTTCAGGTCATCATCAGCATTACAAACCCCAATATCGTGATGTAACGCAGTGTATGAACTGCCTCTCCTATGGCCATGGTGCCAAAAACTGCCATATGAAGACAAACTGCGGCAAATGAGCTGGAACTCACTCAACTGCGTCCTGTGAGCAAGATGATGACATCGAGTCAACATGTGTCAACTGCGGTGGAAGCCACCAAACCTCCAATCGTGGATGTCCCAAGCGAGTGGAGATCATGAGTATCCGTCCGGTCGCCTCGGGAATCATCGTTCGCCTCCTCACGGAAGTCCAGTACCCAGGTCACCAGTCCCGTCGACATGTTCCAAACCTAGCCCCGCTTCCGCTCATCAACCAATAAGCCAATTCTGTGAGTATACAAATGGTTCCCAACAGTCGGACAGTTCAGCATCGTCTCGCTGTTGCTGCGACCCAGCCAATTCCAGGTGCATCCACCACCCCTGGTTTATCATACGTTGGTGCTGTCTCAGGTGAATCTGTCGACGATTCTCCGTTCACCTCGGAGGAACTTCTGACGCTCGTGGCCGAGTTCATCATCATCATGCGCACCTGCAAGACTCGATCTGAACAGCTACATGCTGCCCTGTCCCTTGTCACTAAGTATGACCTGTGAAGCCATCAATATCGTAAATTGGAATACTTGCTCCTTGAAGAGCAAAAACATCGAGTTTGTTGACTTTCTCAACGAACGGCACATCGACATAGCCGTCATCACCGAGACTCACTTGAAGCCCGAGCTTCCTTCCCGACTTTCGGCTCGTATGGCTTGACCGCACCAGCTCCGGGAGAAGGGGGGTGGCCATCGCTGCGAGAAAGAACATCAGCTGCCGGCTACTGCCAAGCTTCCAAAACTATCGAAGCCATCGGAGATGAGTTGAGCACATCGCTTGGTCCAATCACCATCATCGCGGTCTACTGCCCGAAGCTAACACGACACTAAATTTCATCATCGCTGGAGACCTGAACGCCAAGCATCAAGCCTGGGGCAATAGTCGGCGAAACTAGAACGGCACAATCTTGTACAACGATCTGCATGAAGCCCACTACAACATCCTTTTTCTGGACACTCCCACCCGGTTGAGTCGATCCAGAGCTCATGCCACCATCGACATCTTCATCAGCAACATTGGCGATAACATCTCTCAACCTGTCAACCTGTCAAGTTAAGAGTTAGAGGCAAATGAATGTAAATGAATGCACGAAATGAATGTAAATGATTTGCAATGCCTGGTCGAGTGAAGTAGTCTATCTTGGTCTCACCCTCGATAGCAAATTGCTATTCCGATCCCATGTAGACAAGACATCCATCAAGTGTAACATCTTGATCAGGTCGCTCTACCCTCTGATAAACAGGAAGTCCACTCTGTCCCTCAGAAACTAGCTTTCTGTCCACAAGCAGATCATTCTGCCGGCTATTGAGTATGGTATGCCAATCTGGGAGAGTTGTGCTAAGTACCACCACCTAAAGGTTCAGAGGATCCAAAACAAGATCCTCAGAATGATCCCTAATAGTCCACCGCGAACTCGTAATTCTGAGATTCACCACCTGGCCGGTCTTCAAACACTCGAGGAGCGATAGTCGTCTACGCTGGAAAGGTTCAGAGTCGCCCGTCTGCGATCAAACCACCAGATCATTCGTGATTTGGCAACCTAGTTCAAGTAGGTATGTTATCAAATTTTTAAATTTAAACTGAAACAAGGCCTTAAAAGGGTTTCCTGTAAATTAACGCTAAACGCAATCATCACATTAGAATAACCAATTTACTAGAACAAAGTTGAAGAGCCAAAGGCTAACCAATTGATATGTAAAACCAAATGTTGAAACATGAAAAACCAACAATTAAACATAAATTTTACTTTAAGCTTGATTGCAGTCATCGTTTGACTACCGAGTGATAAACAGAAGTGTTCGTTGCGTTGTACACTGAAAATGAACCTTACTCAGAGAGTGAGTCACTTTTTCTCATTCGTATGAAGATTTTTTTTAAAGCCTAGGTTACTTATACGCTTTAAGAATATTTTCCACACGAATGCGTAAAAGTGACTCACAAATGAGTAAAAGTTAATCACTCTGGGTTAGTTTCGAACACCCCTGTTTATCACTCGACAGTCAAAGGATGCCCATTAACTGGTTATACAAGACCACCCAAACCAACAGGCCTTTTCAAAACCATCACAACTTTCTACAAAAGAGTTCAGGTATTAAATGCACTTTATTCCAAACCAAGATCCAAAACAACAAACTAGAAAATCGAACAAAAATGTCGTAGTCCTACGTCAACAATGTGGTCATGTCTTGTACACCACCCTCGAACTTTTCAAATACTAAAAAACTTTGTACACTTAATAATTGACAAAAATCGGTTGATAACAACTATTGGTTTATTTATTTTTAAACTTTTATTCTAAACGATATCTTTGTTATGATGAATATGAATTTATCTGCTAATACCTGCTCACCTGCACGATACACCCCTTTAAAGTTAGTGTTGAAAAATTATAAATACGCATGGAAATCCTTTACACGAATAGATAGCGATTTGCTTAATTCAGCAAAAATGTGTATTTTTAGAGCACTTACAACTTTGTACAACGTTGAAAAAAAAAAAAAAAAATCAAACTTAAAAGTTATGGTAAAAAGGGTTTTAAGGGGCTACTAGCAATAGTACTCCAATTTCACCCAATAGCTTTGTCCACTTGAGAGATAGAAAATTGACGTTAACGACAAAGTTTCTTAAAATGACTCCATCTACAATGTTTCCTTAGATGTCTATAAATTTAAACAAGACATAAAAAGTTCATTTTTAAATCAAAGTGTATACCCCCCTTAATCCTCTCCCCTTGGCTAGTTTTTGCACCTTGCTGTTGGTGGGCGGGCTTAATTTCATGCTTTATAGTGGAGTGTTGGAGACGGTAGGTTTGTGGTCGGCGTTGCTGGCTCATGCCGCAATAGAATGGTGACATGGGCAGGCGATGGAGATTACTAAGCTTCCCCTCTCTGATAAACCACTACATGAGAGAACCAAAGATCTAGTCTAGCAGTGATAGTATCACACTTGTTACTCCTTTAATTGAGAGCCGCGTCGTAGTACGCTTACGTATAGGCACTGACGTTGGGTGTGATACTGGCGGGTTTTGCCGCAAATCACTCTTATTTTATTTATTTTTACTCAGATAGATTTATTTGGGTTTGCAAGGGAATTATACTTTTGAAATATTTCAGAAAGTGCCTGGTGTTCCTTTTATTTGCGTGACAAGCTTTCATTGTTGTTTTCATTGAAGTATTACTCAGGAAACAATGTTAAACATCATTTTTGTACATGGTATTGTAACTAATCTTATATGTGCTTCATTTTGATTTGGGATAAGTGTTTCAACTATGGCTCGAGATTTTCACTGTGGTGTGCTTCTATTGTGACATACCCATATGTATTTTTGTGGTGCGACATAGAGGAAACGTGAAAGCGTAATTGGAGCATATACCCTATATAATTTAAAAATCAACTAGGAAACTAACTTCAAAATGAAGCATTTTAGTCACATGAAGGTGTTACCTGGGTCGAACTAAGATATAATAAATAGGCATAGGTCAAAATCAAAAGTACTTGAAACACGTTTAATTTTAGATTACAAGCACAAGTGCAGGTACTTAATAAAGCATGGGTTATGCTTGATTAGGTGAATTAGAGCTTTTAATAATTTATTAAATTAGACTAATGAGATATCACAATCATCAAATGAACTTAAATAAGAAACTCCAGAAAGTCTAATGACATTAAGTAGATTAACAAAAGAATTAGGATGCGGGCGGACACAGGTAGGCAACTAACCTTTAAAGTTGTAGAATGAATCTTCTCATTTAGTCTTGAATTTTAAAAAGAAAACACAAGCAGACCAATAGCATTAAGCAGATTAACAAGGAGAGGAATAGTTTAGAAAATAAGTAAAAGTAGAGGTATGTGACAATTAACAACTGAGTTTGTTGTACACGATTACTATATTATTCTCTCAATACGTGAAATCTCTTATATATGCGGTTAAAGCATTTGAGTTAACTCATTTCTTAGTGTTCCAGTACTTACATTTGAAACAGCAGTCAATGTTAATCTATGAACTAAACCATACGTAAAATCGATCTTTCCTTATGTGGTATTGATGCATGTTAAACTTTTCGCGGCTGTCGGATTCAACGCGCCTACGTCTACGGAGCTTACGCAGAAGTGAATCGCAATGCGGTAGAGCTCACCAAAAGATTTTTTTGAGCTTCTGTAGTATAGAATTTGTTCGGTACGGTCGCGAAATCTTGAAATGATTGATACGTGCGGTAAAATAACTAAATTGAAACATAGCTCAACAGTAAAATAAGTAGAATATTTAGGGAGGAAACCAAAATTAATCAACTTGCCAATATAGGCTATCACATTTATTTTGGTGGCACTTTTTAAATGATAATAAGCCTTTTCTTGCTTCGGTTGTCTCGCACGAATTTCGGAATTCGCGCGGTTTTCGTAACTTACATAATTTAGGTATTTCGTTTGAAACGGATTTACTTATTCAATCGGTTTACTGAGGGGATGTATCTACGCGCACACGTCACAGCATTTTTTCGATAACTATCTTGAAACAATACATACGGAATCCAGTGTTCAAGCGGCCAACATAGTCTAGTCCTTCTACTGTATTGTCAAAGATAGAAGCAAAGTTTATTCAAATGGGTCAAGTCTTGAAAATTAGGCTGTCACGCAGCTCCAATTTGATACCAAAAAAAAAAGAAAAAAAAAGTGTCTACCCCCCTTAATCAAAAATGTTCACTTCTCAATTAAAGTACTCAAAAAATGAAGAAACATTCTAAAAGACATCAAAATTCTATACTCAATAGTTTCGTCACAAATAGCCATGTCCCACTATTTTTGATTTCGTCCCACTGTGCTTCGGCTCACCGTTAGTTTCCTATATGGCGTAGCGGTTGTTCGTCAGCAGCTTCCTCGATACCAACGTAATTGTTCATTTTGTCAAGCTTCTGCATTCATGTTCCATCAGATGTCACAGCTGTTGTTTGCGGTGACATCTATCGGAAACTAGACACAATCTATTTTCCTATAATTGTTCACAGAGGACACTGCAGTGTAAAAGATGTCTGGTACCTCTATACATGCATTTAGATTATTATTCGAAGTCTCTCCTTTTTTACACATTCTGCACACAAAATAGCTCACCCCTCACAGAATTTTTCGCTGAATTTTATGTATGGGGCGGGGCATAAAGTATCTTTTTCGCAGAATATGTAAAAAAAGAGGGACTTCAAGTGTTAAAGCAAATGCATATATAGAGGTACCAGACATGTTTTGTAGTGTCAGGTACTCTATTTTGTAATCTGTGAAAGGGAAATCACAAATCGAGTGTCATCAAAATACATGGCATGTTGAGAGACTGAGCTCGTGAGAGAGAATTTCTCTCTCAAATTTGAATTTTGTTGGCTCTCTAGGGACTGGTAGTAAAGCAGGTAACATTGTATGGGGAAAAATCATTTTTATTTAATTGTAGCTTGTTTAGCACTAATTTCCGGGAAAAACTGAACGACAAAGCCCCTGACTAATCTGTTTAGGTTGTCGTTCACTTTTTTTCACCTGAATATGCATCGAAAGCGAATTATTCCCACTTCTCTCAATTTCTATATGGGGATTTTTATCACTTCCTACCAGCCTAACAGCGCCATCTCTGTCGAAAATGGTCGAACAAAATGATTAATTGATAGCAAGGCAATCTAAAAAACTATCTTATTATACTTAAGCCGGTTGAGTCAATAACCGCATCAGCTGGTTCGGGCGATAGGTAGTCGTTTGCTGCTGCTTGTATGCGGCTACAGATGGCGACGACAATGGTGATGTCGATAATGATGATGATGAGACCTTTCACCGGGGTAGATACAGATGGAGACTCTATATAAACGGGGCTCGCCGACACGCGCGCTAGTTACCTGGACACTGTGCACTGTGATGCGAAAAAAAAACACGCGTTTGGGAAAAATCACAAGTAGAACTGAATGTCGTGTGACGATAGACCGGGACCGTGTTAACCGGCTCAGTGCTCGATACGGAATGATATTTAATTAATTAATAAATATTTATCTTGACGTTAAAACTAACAGTGGTCTTTAGCTGAGAAAATGTTCAATAAGTAATGTTAGCAAGTTTACCCCTAAATTATTGTGGTAAAAGGTAAGGACGAGCTGAACGTGAATTAGATCGCAATCAAATGAGCTCCAATTTTGGGACCTGATTTAGAATCGATTGAGTAGGGTGGAGCTAAATCGATATTATGAACCACCCTGATGTGTACACCCTTCTCTGTAACAAGGAGAAAAAATGTTGGAAAACCAAAACCAACAATGCGTCGTAAAAAATCAAACACTCCCAGATAACCACCTTCCATCACTTAACTTACTGCACTTTTTATATATATAGTTTTTTTTTTTTTGCATTTCACATTATACCAACAACCAGCTGCAGGCTAACGAAAAACTTGCTGCACAAGACGATTTTCACCAGGGAGTCAAAAACAAGCAACTTTTCCAATCTCCACCACTGGGATTCGCCTGGATCAGCAAATTTACATTCTATCATCCCCGCTGCTGGAGGCGACGGCGGTGGCAAAGTTTGGCTCCTCGAAAAAGTCGATTCAACTTTTGCAATATATTTTCCTTTCTCGCACTCCCCAAATGGGTACTTGTAATGTAACCCTAGTCGGTTGGCAATCGTTCGAACCAGGTAGCCGACGGTGCACTTGTTGACAACTGTTGATTTCCAGTGCAAATAGATTCATTGAAGTTTTACATATTTTTTTGTTTTTTTTCTTCTGCTGGATTGTGTTTCAAAGTAATTGTTCCTTGCTCGATCGTTTGGTTTCACATTTAAATTCATCAATGAAAAGTTTCAATAGTCTATCAATCAAGTTCATTTGGTGGGAGGCAAAAAAAAAAAGGATGCACCAACCACCCCGTAATTAATAGCCGTTTTTTTTTGTCAACTGCTGTAGGAGCACCTTTTGGGATGGTGCTGAGCAAAGGTCACCGAATACCACGGCGACATCGATTTGTCAAGTGTCAAATGGCAACGGACGGTCCCTCGGGTAGGTAGGACCTAAAAATAAACGAAGAACCATACTTCAATCGCCTGGAGAATAGGTCCCTGCTCGAATAAAGAGAATACAGTTGACAGAGTGAATGGATTTGATATTTCGTCGTAAAAAAGCAGGGTGTGGAATGTCTATTTGAAGACTACATAGGGTGGATGGATGGACGATCAAACACGCGCGTGGGTTTGAAGCTGGAGCAGTTCAATCAAACAGCTATTCCACGAAGGGAATCTGCATTAAGGTATCTGTATGATGTGAGTGCGTGGGAGGCTTGAAATAGATCAAGAGTACAATGAATACAATGGAGAGCTGCCCGGATGATTGAATGAACCATATGGGTATCGTATTATCGATGCTTTTGATGCATTCAACGGTATGCTATGAGAATGCTCCGTTGAAAAAAATCACTAATGCGAAAAACTTAACCTTAAGAGGCCGAGATCAATCCCATAATGTCGGTCGATATGGTAACGGACAAAGGTGGCCATACTGTCATAAAATGGTCTAGGACTTGCACCACCTACGAGTTTGTGCAACTTGCTTATGGGGATAATCAGTACAAGTAAATAGATAAAAAAAAATCATGGGTTGGTATAAGAACATTTTTTTTTTTTTTTTTTTTTTTTTTTACTTGTTTTCAGGGCATCAAAATATACATTTCAACGGCGGGGGAGGTAGCTCATCGATTCTTCCGGTTCGCCTCCTAGCATCGTGCTATAAGGTACCAGGCGATAACCAGGGTAGTTGATCGATAGCTCGATGACGTCATTTCGTTGGCGTCTGCAATGGGAAATTCTCATAGCAGGCGTTGACGATGGGACGTTGTCGAGTTGTTGAATAGCAACTATCGTGGTAACTCACCGATTACCTGTCGATCTGCCAAATTTGGAAAGACGTCTGCATTGAATTGTCTCATATAATAATATTCCGCCCACTATATCACAAGAAATTGCGAGTAGCTGAGTGGAAAGGAGATAAGTTAAGCATTGGGTACAGGACCAAGTCTCCCCTGGGTGGTGCAAGAAGATGAGCGCAATAGAATCATCAAGTTGCCATAAGGCACGGAATGAGACTATTGCATGGCTGGGTAGTCAAAGTCTTCCATACGTTAGTCATTTCAGGTGGATTAGAACAGGTTTAGGTTTAGGGTGGGCGTTGGCCAGATTTGGATTTTTCAGATGTAGTCCTGGATTGTTTAATACACTAGTAACCTCAACTTCTGTCACAATGTTTCATTGTGACTAATCAACACTCAATGGGTAAAATATCAAATTTGCGGTGGATTTGAAAGAGAGGTAACTTGGAGTGTAGAGCGCACTGCCCACTGGACGATTCTGAAGCCTTACCAATATATATAGATACATTCATACCATTGGCATTTTGTATTTGAGATAAGACAGGGACAGGATGCGGAGGGCCCGCTTAGGGGGAGCGTAACCCATGTTATGGCTTCCATTTATTAAATAGTTCAGATAGGCTGGAAATGATAGCTTCATGTTGAGAAAATGTACCATATGGTGCTCGTCTACTGATCAAAATTAAATTAGATTCAAATCGTCAGGCCCTGCCCTGTAATAAGGGGATTGACGATGATTTGTCAAGTTTCATTTTGCATTTGCATATAATTGTAAGTTTCGGTTTGCTTTTGTAATTGTAAGATAGATAGTTTGGCTCAATTGAAACATTGAGTTGTATAAACTTGACGAATCATACCTCTAAAATAGTAGTAGTTACAGTGCCGCATTATCTAACAACCACTGCCTGCAACTAATGTTGGAGGGGTCAGCAGGGCTGATTACGGATCATAACTAACATAACTCTAACACTGAAATGATCCCGAAACTAACGCTTATTTATTTTCCTACTAATCTATCTACACACTTAGTTTTTTCTACCGAGCTCGGCTGTGTAGGTCTCGGCGGGGAGGGGGTTTCGCTGAGATCTCGGCGGGAGTGACATTTGATTGCCGAGTCTCGGATAATGCCTTTTCTAATAATCTGCCTACGTTTCTTTTATTTGTTATTTACTTCATCCCTTTTTTATTTGTCTGTTCTTCTTTACTCTTCTCTTCTTTTGTTTTGTTTGTTTACATATAACTAATACTAATACTAATACCTCCTTGTTTTCTCTCTAATTTGTCTACTATGTCCCACCATCACGATGAGAGATGAGCTACCGTACATGGTACACGCTCATATACACTCCCAAAATAGTATGCCGCAAGTAAGTATATCACAGAGGCAACTAAAGATCCAGAAACGAAAACCGATAACGCTGAAGATAATGAACTGTGGTGATTTATATGACTAAATAGTATTATTTATTTATACTAACCTAAACACAACGTGGGATGACCCAAATCCAAACGATCACTAACCAAAATAATAGACTTATCTTTTTTCGGCAGCACTACACCAGCCTGCAAAGTTCAACAATCCATCGTTGCTTATGCCTTTGTTGTCGTTTGGAACCAGTTTTGCGAGGTAGGCGACGATTGTGCGTATTTCTCGCGTAGCTTTTGAAAAGAGCCTATTTATAGCCTGAACAATACGTAAAGAGCAAATTGAAACATTGAACGTCGCGTGAAAGTGGAACTTAATGAAGGCCTAAGTACTTTTTCGTAGTTTTTAGTTTTCGGATTTGAAAGATCGTCGGTTACAGTGGCCTGCTTACTGAGCAGAAAAACGTGGTCCCAGGTCCTTACATATCAAAGAGATTTATGGTAAAATCGCTTGTGTATCGTGTATTTTGCGAAACTCGTTGTTGTCGTTGGTTTCGGGTTTGAATGGATACAAAAATTTGAGCAACGGTATTATGTGATATGAGGGTGGCCTTAGAGCAACCGTTTTTGCTTACTGAGCAGAACATCATGAGTCTAATCTCAGGCCCATCCACATTCAAGATTCGTCAATCGTTTTATTTGTTAATATGACTACATGGTAATAACAGCAACTCGGTGATTAAAAAGGTGCTCGTCTGCCTAGTGGCAAACGTTTTTGCTTACTGAGCAGAAGACCGTGCGTTTAGTCCCAAGCTCCTTCGCGTTATATGATCGTTAGGACATCAATTCAGCTTATCGTTTACCAAAACGAACCCTGCTGCAAACCCAACCCTCTTATCCAACATCCCAGTGATTCCTCGTGGAAGTGTTCTCGGCTTCCATCAAAGCGAGTGTCATGTCAACACAATCCTTCCCATTCCTTTCTTGACCTGTGTTCGGGCGCGGCCGGCGCTGGTATTGCCTAATTTAAGATCACCAGTTTTTACACATTGAGGATGATTGCTAGTCCCAAGCATCGTCTTTTGGTTCTTTGTGTAATTACAGCTGATCTGGCAATAACAGAGTAGCAACCGTGGGCGGTCAATCAAGCTCAAGCTCAAGCTCAAGCTCATCAAAATATACATTTCAACGGCAAACAAAATAAATATGAAGACATTTGGTAACTAAATTGCTGAGATATTCTTATTTGAAGTTAGTGCTTTGAAAAAAAAACGGGTCCCACGATATCTCATCACTGCTTGGACCAAATCGACTCATTTTTGGGGTGAAGACTCGTTTAACAGGTGACGAAGACTAATTTCAAAATGATGGAGTTTTGTACAACACGACCGCATGGTTGACGTAGACTACGTTGAGATGTTTAATAAACTTCTCGTCATATTGATTTAAAATACAATAGAAGTAACTTATTTCCTCAATTAAATCCATTTTCTCTCATTGACATGTGAATTTACTCGCCCTTAGTAGTTATTTTTCTGACTGTTCTGGACTTTATATTGGGGATATTTCCGGATATGAAACATCTGTCTTTAATACTCTGTTATAACATATATTCCCCGTGCATACTTCAATGTCCATCCCATCTCCGCTGAATATTTGTTATGGATAACACGTTTAACCAAACGCTTTATGGCAGTTAGATATCTCCGGTGGGAAATCGTTCACAAGCATGCACATCCCAGCCCAAGTAACACTGTAAGTTTTATTGAGGTTTTAAAGCAGTCTACAAGTCTAAATCATGGTCTACCAATGAGCCCGCTAATTTGGATTGATTTTATTATATAAAGCTAACATACGACTAATACATTATTGGCAAATTATTAGTCGGATTGCTACTAAGCAGACTTGTTGGTTACTTCCCAAGTAACAATCCAGTAACCATTTAGCATCCATTCTGGTTTATGATGGTTTTATAACGGCAATGAACAATCCAATTAGTTTAAATATAGCATTTCAAAATGTAAACATTCCTGCTTAGCAATTCAGCTTTTCGCTGTTTTAAAAACCATTTAGACACACTAAAAAAATCTGAATTTTACTGGTGATGTAAACATCCATGCATGCAAACATTCATGCATGTAAACTTCCTTTTCACGTAAACTAGCAGCTTGCAAGAAATGTTGCAAACAAAGGTGGAAAGTTGCATACAATATATTGAATATTGCATGACATGTCTCATAAATTTACACGATTTATAATGTAAATTTGTATGATTTATGACGCTCCATTAATGTGCATCATAGTAACGGAAATTTACACTACTTTTTTTTAGCTGTGTAGTCTGGCAAGAAAGTCAAAAACTGTCTTGTTTTAAAAATAAATTTAAAACAGTTATCAATCCCTCCTTAAAACTGTTCTGTAATTCAAGCATAAACGTCATTAGCAATTGTTTATTAATGTCTTGATAAAATACTTTATAAATGTGTTCTATCATTATAAAAGCAACCATTAGGTTTTACATTAGAGCAAAAAGCATTTATTGTTGCTTTTTAGACTTTTTAAAGTGCATCCTTAACTCCCCAATTACTCTGTTTACAAATTGACCTTAAAAGATGGTTCCTCATAGTTAATAAATTCCAAATTTATGACGAGGAAATCTCGAAGGATAGACGAAGTAGGCTGAAAAATTCAAGTCGATTTCAGCTAAATTTACTTCTTTAGAAGAACCAGCTCACCATCAACGACTGACCATCTGGCGGAGAAGAGTAAAGTGAGCGTGGCCCTCGAATTCATAAAACATTGTCGAAAGTTTTTAAACATACCAGGCTTCTCCAGATCTTGCGAATAAATAGATGACAATCGAAATAACAACCGACAGCAAACCACTGAACTGTTAGTTAGCGGAGATTAGCTGGTTACCGATCCATAGCAGCGATTTTATTCGACAAAAGAATCAACTCTTCGAAAATTTCATTCAAGCGATCCCTGCATCGTTTGATGGTGCTCTTCTGTAACCATCCGGAAAAAGGGGATCGTTTTCGGGAACGATTGCGCTTCCAGCTGTTCTAAATGCGAAATGTTGTAAAACAGTATCGCAAACTATCTGAGTAACTGCTCCCGATCCATCGGGAGAAATCCGCCTGGAAGAATCCTGGATCTCACAGCGCAACTATAGAAAGATAAACAAACTTTGACGTTTAACTTTTTGCCGGCAACTTTGTCTCCCTAAATGCTGCCATAAATCTGAACGGGCTAGGATCAAGCAAAATGGCTTTAGATAAATACAATTCAGCCTTTTTTTACAATCTTCGATTTTCAATCAATATTTCCTTGGATACAACTTTATTTTGGTAAATTTAGCAATTAGTAAACATTTTAATGCGAAAATAATTAAAAAAAAGTCTCAGCCAATCTCGATCTGAAAAATATTTTTTTTTTTCAATGTTAAATAATTAGTCAACTCGACGTTTTACGAGGGTGGACTTAATTTTTTCGATGTTTTCACGTACATTTCACTTAAAATTTAATATGATACTTAAAACTATGCCACTAGATGAGAACTATTGTAATAAATTTAGATATTCAATAAGATTTTTATACCATCAGTTCCTATTTTAATTATTTTGATAAGCTCGGATTCATAAATCCTTGATTGATGCTTTCCTAGTGGATTCAGCATGCGGCTAGGGGAAATGGCTCGGAAAGGGTTTTTTATTGTTGCTAAATAGCTTTTATTGTAGCTTTCAAATGGTTCTTAATGCGTTCGTCATACAACCTTTTGCAGTAAATCAATCTTGAAGAGCAACGAGAATACCCCCTTCAGAACCTTCTCCAGGGTGGGCCAACTAGACATGTTCTAGTCTTAATGAGGTTTTTGTGGATGCATTAATGATAAAATAGCCTTGACCAGAGTTTTATGAATGTTGTTTTATAGTTGCTTTGTAGTATTTCATAAAACTTAAAATGTTACTTGGGTTGGACTGCGTGTGTGTGTGTGTGTGTGTTTTTTTATATAGTAAGGTTTAGAAAAGCTTCAATAAACCTGGCCTGTAGTGAAGTTGGCACGGTGTGGTATCCACTAGTTGCCTAGTGCAGCTCCACTAAAACCCATTCCTTACTCTCTCCTCTGCCTGGATCCCCCCGGGCCACTGTGAAGCGACTACTTCGGGGGGTGGCTGTGCTCATGCACTTGTCGTACTCTCAGTGCTAGCTGGCGTTGCTAGATCGCTGCTCTTCTCTCCATTTACGCTGCAGCTCTGACATAATCTGCGTGATTGCCCTGCTGACGGCATTCCAAGTGGCCTCCTCTCGACACATTTCAACGACGACATTTTCCACGTTAAGGACGGGCATCTCCGTTCGCACTGTCTCGAACTTTGGACAGTCGAAGGCCACATGCTCCGGCGTTTCATCGACGTTGCCACACTCCGGACACAGGGGTGACGCTGCGTGTCCGAACCGATGCAGGTATTTCCTGAAGCAGCCGTGGCCAGACAGGAACTGCGTTAGGTGGAAATTGACTTCTCCGTGTTTTCTGTTCACCCAGGTCGAAAGAATCGGTTTTAGTCTATGTGTCCATCTACCGTTCTCCGTCGTATTCCACTCCTGTTGCCACTTAGTCATTAACTCCACTCTGACAACTTTCCGTACTCTTCCGGCTTCTCTCCGCCTGTAGCACTCGCTGTCCTCCGCCAGGGTGATGCCGAAAGGGATCATACCGGCGATAACGCATACTGCTTCCGACGAGATGGTTCTGTACGCACTCACGACTCGCATGGCCATGAGCCGGAACGTACTGCTCAGTTTCCTTTGGTTCTGCTTCGTTTCCAGCGCTGGAACCCAGGCTTGACCTCTAAATCTCAGTATCGATGATGACACGCTAGCCAGAAGACGCCTCTTGCTACTGCTGGGACCAGCGTTGTTTGGCATGATTCTGGCTATCGCGTTGATGGCCTTCGAAGCCTTCTCACAGGCATATTCGACGTGGCTGTTGAAGTTTAGCCGGTCACCGATCATCACTCCCAGGTATTTTAACACACGCTTAGAGGCTATGGCGTGCTCCCCGACGGTGATTTCTGCACGCTGTACCGCTTTACAGTTACTGACCAATAACACTTCCGTTTTGTGGTGGGCTATCTGCAGCTTCGCTCCTTGCATCCAGTTACCAATCATATCGATCACCTCGGTTGACAACACTTCCACCTCTTCCAGCGTCTCGCCTGTTACCGTCAGGACGACGTCGTCCGCAAAGCCAACGATCTCAACTTCTTTGGGCAGTTTCAGCGTTAGCACGCCGTTGTACATCCCGTTCCAGAGCGTTGGACCAAGGATGGAGCCTTGTGGAACTCCCACTGTGATACTAATCGATCTCTGTCCCATGTCTGTCTCGTAGACCAGAACCCGATTCTGGAAATAACTCCTCAAGATCCTGCACAGGTAGTCAGGGACCCTCATTCTATGCAGTGCTTCGGCGATGGCCTCCCAGCTGGCGCTGTTGAACGCATTCTTGACGTCGATCGTTATCACGGCGCAATATCGATCTCCTCTCCGCTTCTGTTTGGACGCCTTCTCAGCTCTCTCGACCACTGTCTGTTGGTAACTTCGACGTTATCTCCCTCTCCTTCTCCGTACGGTGGGTAGATCTGCGGGACTCCTGTCCACACGAAGTGCCTCAACGAACAGATCCTTGTCGAAAGCCTTCGTCTTCCACTTCCGGTCACAAGTTCTCGTCCTCGTATCCGGAGGCCTGCCAAGGTTTTACCGGGATGGGGGAAGCCGCACTATTAGCCCACTCGCCATTTCAAGAAGGTGTCACCCTTCTTTACTCAGGATGCAGAATAGCACGACTGTCAGCCCTGTAGCGTGGTATCCAATCCATTGTGCCGTGTCGTGTCCATAGTTCCATGTCGTGTCCAGTATGCCGTAATAAGGATCTTACTGGCGTCGATCCTAATGTGCCGGTTGGCACTCCTGCGGGTTGACGAAGCATTTCCTCTATCGCCGTGTTATGGTTACCGCGCCAGTGTTCGCATCGCACCCCCTCACTTTGCTATTGTCGGCTACACCACGGGGAGGTTTAAGGTAGGAACTTGTGAGGACCAGAGCTAGGTTGTCAACTCACCATTTGTAGCCCTGACCTAGTGATGTAGCCTAATGAATGAGCATCATACACGAACTATACCGGAATCAGTGCAAACGTATCGCATAAGGTTGGGATGATATCCCGAAGATGTGATTAATCGCTATCTGGGTAGGCAGCAATTTGTGATTAATCACTGCCTTTTAGATGAAATCGATTCAACATACAATGATCGAGAACTGCCCTGACCACGTCTTTGAAACTGCTCGAGGTGACCCAAGATTGTTAGCTTGACACTTACATAAGAGAGGTGCAGATATAACTTTTCAACTGATCCATAAGTATCACTGGAATTTCGTTAATCGGGAGGGTAGTAAGCCATATGATACATTTGTTAAACATTATTGGTAGTCTATCAAAGGTACCAAACTTTCAAGTGGAAGGGACTTGGGATTGCAGTTAAAATTTTTAGCTCGCCGAGCAGACACTCAGCGGACTGAACCACTGAGAACTCGTCCCAAGCAGGCACCATTCCAGGTATATACATTCAGTTCATTCGTGGCTTGTTCAGGGATTTGCCTTGAACTCATGACCTTTAGCATGAAAGGTATGGATGCTAACCTCTACGCCAGGCTTGTACCCGTTTTCCCGTTTGGTTTTTGTGCGCAGATCTTAAAATCTATGTGTATTGCTCTTCCAGATATTTATTTCCATTACGGAATAATTCGAAGAAGAATAAACAAGGCTTCAATAAATTTCCAGCATTTCTCAATGCACTCTGCACGCTTTGTTTGTATTAGTATTCAGCTCATTGTAATACTGGCGGAAAAACTGTGACAGGTGCGGTAGCCGTCGGACGTATTTTTTTTTTCTTTAGATCCGTAAGACATCACATTACTGAAAAAGTGAATACAATATGCTCGATTTCATCGCTAGTAGGATTCCCACAATTATGCAGTTGGCCATTTGGCCGTACCCGGTATAATAGCGTCCACGAATTGTGCGGTCCGGTCATGTCACAGAGATTTCTATTCCTGCGAACATTATCTCCAACATGAATAGATATGGGTGTTCTACACAAAACCGACGAGAATGTTTCTCATTTTCAACAAACACCGCTCGCACACGTGCTTGGGAGGAGAAAGAACCCAAAGAGTGCCGCACTGCTGTAAGCCATAAGAGGATACAAACAAGCACGTACTCACCACCGTTTGGTACCCTCAACGTCCACAAGTTGAAGATCTCTCAGATCCGAGGACGCGCAACAAACAACATATTCAACATCTGTAGTGAAATGCGGTGAAAGGAAAAAAAAAACATCAACACCAACAGCACAGCACACAGAGATGGCCACACGCTTTAAAGCTCCCACGCTGTTGATGGTGTTGATATTGTTATCGTCATTCGCTGGTTGGAAAAGCAGACTTTCCCACGTTTCTCCATCCGGATTGGCACGCCCTATGGAATATGGAATGCTGTTCAAAAAAGAAAATGCTCACCGAGCGAGGGGAAAGCTAAGAGATTTTTAAGAGGATCATAGACTTGTTGAAGCGCTCGCTTTCCTGCTGCTGGGATGCTCTATTCGAGACTGTTGTTGTTATTTGAGTTGGAATAAAGCAGCGGGAGAAAGAAAAAGTTTATCACTTCTCGTCGACGGGTGTCCTCCCACTGCTTGGAAAAACCTTATGAGGCTGCTGAGGGCTCGTTTGGGTCGCTCGATGGCTATCGTGGACGTCGCACGCTAGCAATAAAAACGGAAGATGAATGATGACAGGTACTTATGAAGATGGGGAAACACAAACAGAACTCGGCTTCTCGCAGATCCGCAAGCATGGGGAAGCTGCTAGGAATGATCGAATTAGTTCCTGTCTGTTAGCGTTCACTAGAATTTCCAAAGCTTAGTTGGATCCCTATGTAATAGAATACTGCTTATTCGATGGTGGCATTTAAGGATGGAGAAGGACAGGTAAGGCGACAGAAAATCTGAATGATCCTTTTGGGTTTTCCGTGAAGCAGCTTTTCACTTTGGTAGGTTTTTTTTTCTTTTCATGTTCCGGTCTGCAGTTTTTTTTTCTCGAGAAGAAGACTTGTGAAAATGTTACGACAGAAATGCCAACGGATGTTCCAAGAAAGGAATCAACCTTGACTGCAGCGTGTAGTGGGCAGACGACATCAATCCCAATGCGGTATGTGGGATGCTCGCCGACGATGGATTTTCGAAAATACGGAGTGAAAAAATTCCTTGGCTTCGTTTCATTTCAACTTGTGTGAAACTTATTTCAGTGTTTTTTCTTTAAATTCTACTACAATTGTAACACTTTCACTAATTCACTTTTCAATTTTACTATCACTTAAACAAAAAAAAAACACAATAACTATATCCAGGTTCAGTTTCTTAGTGCCACTATTTTAAGGGGTGATATGAAATCATATTAATCCCATTTTATTTCAAAACTCACGCAATAAAGTGCATTTTTTTGTCTAACTTATTTTTCTCAAAGCGCTCTACAACTCCCTCTTTAACACAAGCTTTCTATCTCATTTAGTTTTGTTGCAATTTTGTTCCAAGCTCATCATGATGGGTCGTTGATTAACGGTTGCATAACCGAACAAACAATATAAGCGATTGTAAAAGTAAATACTAAACGTGAACAGTGAATTAGTGAAAGTGAAAATGATACTTCGTAGAATTAAAATAAAAAACAATGTAATACGGCATACAATCCATTGAAAGCTGTGTACCATAATTATCAAATATTATAAATTAACAATATGGTTCACTTCCAGAATTCCCATATATTTCTGAAAAGACGCATAAGTAATACCCTCTCCCGGTGAGAAAGATGACTAAAAACATTCGTGGCCTTATTATTTAAGCGTGTAATCAATTCATACGTTTAGTCAAATAAAAGGTGTGGCAAACAGTATTAGCTTTCTCATGCATGTTACACGCCTACCCTGACGTCATGACATTGTACTACGTTCAGACTACACAGAAACAAAATCCATTGGCAAAAATACTATATTGATGGTTTAAATTAAATACTCCCACCAATAGATTTGTGCAGAAACGAAATTCATTTAATTTGACTAATTTTTCTATCAAAACTACTATACCGTTTGAGTCAGCATAGTAGTTTTGACAGAATGGTAGTAAATTTGATTATATTTATAGTCAACTATACTGAAATCATGGTAGATTTAACGGTATTAAGCGTAGTTATACTGAAAATAAGTGTTTTCTGCAAAATAGTATTCCTAACTATTATCTTTGTTTCAGTGTATAGCTGATATTAATAACGTAATAGCGTTATCAAAAGTGCCTAAATAACGTGATATCTGCTATAGTTTGAATGTACAATAAGCTTAGAGATAATCCAAACACATAAAAGAAAATGCAGATTATATCTGCCATCCCTCTGTACATACCACATTGGCAACTGACAGGAGGAAAACTTTCAACACGTTAATAATCGTTAACCCAATTTTGGGTAATAGATTAACAAACACGGTAAGAAAAAAACACTCAAAAACACTTGAGTTTAAAAAAAGCTCAAAACCAAAAAAATATAAATGAATTCGATTTTAAGTTAAAAGTACTCAACCGTCATGTTTTCACCATTGGGAAATTTTAACTTATTTTTGGATGAAAATCATAGCAACCTACGTGCTTCATCGCCTTCGTTCGTGCTTCATTGTTTGCGTTGACGGCACCGTCGAAAAATGCTCTCTGCTAGAAATGATTGGCAGTTTCTTATGGGATTTTTCAGTGAAGTGAAAGGATAGTACCATAGAGGTAACTCTAAGACCAGAAAGTCCCGAAAAAATGTGCTCAACTTTTTGGCTCAGTTCTGGTACTATTTTTGGTCCCAAGCTAATCGATGCACCCCTCGAAACATAGGAAAATCCACAAACCCCTCATTTTATCTGTCAAGCTTCCATACAGAATCAAAACAAACATAGTTTAGTACTAGAATTTCGACTAGAATAGGGTACTTTAATCGATTTGCTTGGGACCAATAGGCTATACAAGTAGTGAATCAATTTAAAATCGTTAGTTTGCACCGGTTGATAGTACGAAGTCCGCCATGTTTCACGCATAGTCTGAAGTTTACTTATGGATTTTAACATAGAAGTAAAGAGCTACAGAGTCGCTGTCAACGCCAATTTCATTTAATTGATTACCCGCATAAACGCGAACCATCACATGACCTTACCGATAATGGTTATAAATTGTTTATAATCCCTGCTAAACTTCAACTGAAATGGTTATGGAACCTTACATGAACGTTTGTGTGATAAAGTTTTAACCTTATGTGTTATGGTTTTTTGGAAGCGGACCTTACAAATAATGGGTTGTTAAGAACCATTACCATTCCAAATTCTTGTTTTCTCCATACATTTTCGGAAAGAGAACTATATTAGAACGTTTTTACTTCTGGTTTGAGAACATTAATGGTTATGGTTATGGTAGTCAGTAAGGTCCATTAATGGTTTTGTATTATCACTCAACTTTACGTGAAATATATCGTGAATTGGTAATCAGTAATTTACAGGCAACCAATTCGCGATATATTCCACATAAAGTTGATCGATGTTACAAAACCATTCATGGACCTTACTGGTTACCATAACCATTACCATTAATGTTCTTAAACCATAAGTTAAAAGGTTTTAGTAAAGTTTTCTTTCCGAAAATGTATGGAGAAAACAAGAATTTGGAATGGTAATGGTTCTTAACAACCCATTATTTGTAAGGTCCACTTCCAAAAACTATAATACTTAAGGTTAAAACTTTATCATTAAACGTTCATGTAAAGTTCCATAACCATTTCAGTTGAAGTTTAGCAGGGATTATAAACAATTTATAACCATTATCGGTAAGGTCAATTTATGGTTCGCGCTTATGCGGGTAGGAATTAAATTAAAATTAAATTACTCAATGGATTGATGATGAGGATTTCTCGAAATTTAGTTTTCATAATTTATTTAATTTTACCTAGCCTCATGGAAGCCACATGATGAGTGAAAGTGAACTTAATTTTTAACTAACTTTAAAGCACCCATTATTGGGAAAAATATTAATTTTAAAATAAACAGTTTCGGCTTGGCAGTCTGGCAATCACTCAATCAGAACAAATTAATTTTGTAATTTGTCCCTACGTTTCGGCTCTGACAAATTACAAAATTAATTTGTTCTGATTGAGTGATTACCAGACTGCCAAGCCGAAACTGTTTATTGTAAAACCTCACAGTCGAACACTCCAACACAATATAATTAATTTTAAAGATAAGTGAATTACCATTAAATAAGCAATGTTTACCCATTAATGAGTATCTGTTACCCATTAATGGATAAAAGTTATTCATTAATGGGTAAAAAACTACTAATACTAGTTTAGTCACTTTTCTTCAAAATTGAACTTTTTTTTTACTTATAAATGGGTACTTTCAAGTTAGCGTGTTGGGTACCTCGTTCTCCATACACGGTAAGAAAAAAGTACCCAACGTCCAGTTCACTTTTACCTACTTTTGACTAGTTTGTCTCCTTTTCGCCTTCTAATGTTGTCAAAAACGGAGGAGCAAAACCACCCAACAAGGGTAGTAAAGTGTGGGAGCCCAACGTTGCGTATAATCATGTTTTCCTACTTTTGGGTACAACTAACCTACTTTTGGGTAGAAAGCTAGAGGAAAATTCCATACGAATTGCACACAAGTAAATTAAAACTACTTTGGCTCGATTTACCTAATTTTGGGTTCCTGCACTATAGTGCCGAGATGAGTGAAAAGAACTTAATTTTGGGTATTTTTTTTCTTACCGTGTACAGCAACATGTGCAAAAGTAAAGAGCCTGAATTGGAGCCTGAAAGTAAAGAGTCTGAATTTGACATGTCACCTCTTTATAAATTTAGGCTCTTTATGCAAAAGCATACAAGCCAAATGTATGCAATGCATTTAAACGTCAGTTGTTCCAGAATTGCAACATGCCCACTCAAACTAACTAGGGGAAAAGTTGGCTTTGGCAATACCTTAATCTATTATCGTCAGGGGGGTAAACAAAGTCTTTCTTATTCTTCTTCTTCGTATTTCAAGCTTATTGCTTATGGCATATTAGCTTATTGCGTGCTCTCAACTTAGTGTTCTAGATGCACTTTCACAGTTATTAATTGAGAGCTTTCGATGCCTGTACCATTTTTGCATTGGTATAATTGTGTGGCAAGTCCAATCATACATCTATGCCCAGGGAAGTCGAGAAATTTTCCATACGAAAAATTCCTAGACCGGACCGGGAATTTAACCCAGCCACCTCCAGCATGGTCTTGCTTTGGAGCTGCAGCTTTACCGACTGAGCTAAGGGAGGCCCCTAAAAGTTGGCTTCGGCAATACCTTAACCTATTATCGTCAGGGGGTAAACAAAGTCCTAGAGCACTCAAATTTGGCCAAAAGTTGCTCTGAAATACAATGTATCCACATGCCAAAATAGAGCTCTCAAGGACGTTGTTTACCCCCTGACGATAATAGGTTAAGGTATTGCCGTAGCAAACTTTCCCCCTACACACTTAAATTGTTTTGCCGAGATTCCAACAGCCGAGTAGTTCTGAAATTTATTTTGCTGAGATTCAGTAAAAGAATTGCCGAGACTCAGCTAACAAATAAGATTTTACTGAGATATCAGCTAATAAATAGATATTATGCAGAGGTATCAGCAAAAGTAAATGCCGAGGTAATCGGCTGTTGGAGATTTTACCGAGCTAGATTAAGTGTGTATATCATCTGATAGAGCAAATTATCTCTCAGATGTTGGTGTCAGTTTGCCAGATTATTGACTCATGAGAAATCGTTCAAAGTCATTGTTTACATTTGGTAAATAGGTTTTTTTACATGTTTCTCTACTTACTAGCTTTCTCTATCATACGTCAAAACCATCATAGCTCAAAACAAAAACGATAAAGTTTTGTGTTGTGGACTGGACTATGGAGAGTGTTTATGTGCAATCGTTGGAAATTTATAGTGGTCGTAAGTACTAAATACTATAGAGATTTAACAGAGATTTTTTTTTCTTGATTTGTTTTCCGTCGATCGTGTTTTCCGTGCTGAGTTTACTGCGGTTTACTTAAATTTGAGTAGCTTAAACTCAAGCTTTGGGTAAGTTTCGTTTTCTGTGTAGTCTGAGACTGGGTAGACGGTACCCATTCTTATGTGCAGTAGATAGTTGGCAAAATCTAAGTAAACCAGTTTTATTACGATGAGTAAAATGTACCCAAATTCTGGGGAAATGGTTATAATCGCATGTTTAGAATGGTGCAGGTATTAAAGGGAGATTTTTGCGGTGTCCAAATATCCTACACTACTGTGGACCCCCGCTAATCTGAATGACACTTCGTGCATATTAACGGGGTTTATTTTTATTTTGAACTTCTTGTAACCCTATGACCATTAGAATTATGAGTTTCTGGTAGCCTTATTTGCGGTTTTGTTTTGATTCTGCTTTCCATTTTGCATCGTTTCATTCCGCTTTATTATTTATTACGCAATTACAGCGGAAGCGGAACGGCAGCGCGAAAAGCGGAAAAGCCCAATCTGAGTAAGCCTACTTGTCGGATTGAAAACTATTCAGAACAAAATTGACTCAGGATAGGTATCTTGATGTCATTTGTGACAACTGTCAAACTGCTCATAAAGACGATAATGAATAAAAACTGAAAAAGTTCATGCATTTCCAAATGGTTTCCTACCATTCCCATATATTCGAAAGTGACTGGCCCTCTGGATGTGGATGATGTCAAAAACAACAAAACATGATTAATTGAGTACATGGGACTTTATTTACTTTTGGCTTCCCACATAGTACCTAGTTGGGTGAAATAAACTTTTTTTTTCTTGATTTGTTTTCCGTACTGAATACCAACGCTACCGAGGCCCGAAAAGCAGCTTCCACACCCACCCTTCGTGATCAGAGATTTTGTACCTCAGAAAATCCCGGCGGCGCTTGAGATATAAACTCAATTTTGACTATTTTTTTCTTACCATGTGGTTAATTTTTGCTCAACAGTGAGTTGTTTTTGATAGCCTTGTTACGCTAAATTTACAGTGTACTAGTCACCTTTCGCGTCGCTAGAGCCGCTAGTGTCGGGAAAAATCGTGTCTTGGGGATAATAGAAGAGTGAACCATATTGTTAATTTATAATATTTGATAATTATGCTTAACAGATATATTAAAGCACTCCATTTAACAAAAACAAATAACACCGGGGAAACATTTCCCATGTAACATGTAACTGATGCAAACGAGTGCAAACCAGGTTATGCAAATTCCTTATCACCCGTAATCATGATGCTTGCTCAGATACATACATTACATCCGTTTCCACCCCGATGGCTCCCCTGGCTCGGCCCATTCTTCGCTGCGTATGAGTGTGTGGGTGTGTTGCATGTGACAGTTTAAGCCAAGCAAAAGTTCATTCCTTAATTGCTTTGAGACCTGAACCCTACCCTTCCTGCCAAGGTGCACTGGGAGCTGGGACTCATTCCGTATAACCTTATTTTTTGCTCATTGCATGTCTGGCCAGAGAAGTCTCTTGCTTGCCAGCGTGCATTCCGTGTGCGAGATGATCTGAGGCAAATACAATATACTGGCACATAAATTGCATAGATTCCACTTCACAAGAGCCCCGGATCCCGTCGGGCCATTCCCAAGGTGCTAGTCAATTAAAAGGGGCTGCTTTATCTTGTGTGCAGATCGTTCCCTGTGGGATGGAATCGGTTCGGTGTTTGATATGGGTCGGGAAAGTTTCTTGTGAATTTCGCACAACTTTCCTCCAGGATGATTGCAGAGTGGAACTGTTTGATTTCAGATTCAGCCAAGGAAAAAAATCCATGCAGAGATTTGGCATAAATTTCATGTTGCAACAGAACAGTGATAAAACAAAACAAGTTTCAACATCAATCGCAGCATGTAGACTAAATTGACCAAGCCATGTTATCAATTAGGAGAGTTACTTTCGTCTTTGGCTTTTACGGTCCAACTGGAACTCTCAACTTGGTGCAAGCCATACATTTCTGGAGCTTCGTCATCAGCAAAAGGAAAAATCCGAGCAGTCCGTCTTCCATAGAAATATGTGTTTGTGTACTATACTGAGGTGCAAATCAAAAAAAAAAAAAAATGTGTGATGAGATAGTGTCAGTTCCTATTGTAGTCGATGGCGATGTCAAATTTAGTGTACATTGATCACAGCAAAATAACTCAACATTGATCAACCCAAGGTAGTTATGTGTGGGAAATTCTGTCAATTCTTAACCATTACATTAAATTTAAATACATTATCTTATGCGTAAGATGAACCGTGGTCTGATTATGCTAACATGAATTGTCGCGAGTTTTGAACCATAACCGAAACGTTGAAATACTTGAAAAAATTAAGATAAAGTATAATAATCAAAAATGCATGACATACATCAATAACAAAGACCATATAGACCTGCGTAGTTCTACGTCATACTGCGGTCGTGTCTAGGACACAACCCTTTATTTATTTTCCTTTAAATATATGAATTGAACTACCAAAAGAAAAATAAGAAGATTTTTGTTGTATGAATTTTGACTGAAAGAAACGATTATTGGTTCGACCAATTTTTGCGCGTTCCAGTCTTTATGATTACCTTTCAACACTAAATATGACGTTGATGGTGATGATGAGGATGATGGTGATGATGATGATAAAAGCACGCATTAGTGACACAATGCAGCTCGCCAGATAAAAGTCCGCATCGTGCTCTCTTGCCGTGCGGATCTATTTGCTTTTTGCTGAAGGAAGTGTTACTACTACCTAAAGCTACAACAAATTTAAACAGCACTTTTCAGTGCTCAACCTGTAAAATTTCTACCTTGTTCAACTTTATTCCTCTTCGATCCTTGCTTGGAGCCTACCCGAGGTAATCCTTCTTGGATATCGATTTGGAAAATTCCTATTCGATCCTTCAGATTCTTATAGTAATCTGCTTGGAAGTCGATTTGAATAAAAATTTACTGCCGCCATGGCGCCTAAACGCAAAAGAAAGGGGCAAACTCTTGACCCCCCTTCTGATGAAATTAATTTGAGTAATCAATTTGATTTGCTCACGAATGATGAGAATGATCCATCATCCAAGAAAAATTCTAGTAAACTTTCCCGGCTTAATGTCAAGAAGGAAAAGATTCCCCCTATTGTGATAACCACTTCCGATTTCCATGCTCTTCGCATGGAACTTTTGAACTTCGTGAAAGTTAAGTTTTCTCTACAAATTGGACGTCGGGGTGAATGCCGTGTATTGGCTGAAACCTTGGACGGATTTAAATGTCTTCTCAAGTATCTTACTGAGAAGAAGCACAATTTTTTTACTTACGACACCAAAACTGAACGTGTGTTCAAGGTTGTCATGAAAGGACTGCCCAGTGGTGAATCCCTGGATCAGATCAAAGATGAACTGGCAAAATTACTTGGAGTTGTGCCACTCCAAGTAATCAAAATGAAAATGAAATCCCGTCCTGGCGATTCGCGCAACGGGATTTCTAATGATTTTTATTTAGTTCACTTCAAATCTAGTGAACTAAACAACCTTAAGGCCTTAGAAAAAGCTAGCCTTATGCTCCATGTCCGAAGAAGACTGGAGGAAATTTCCAAAACCTCACTCAGTGCCGTAAGTGCCAGGTCACGGAACTAAAAATTGCTACATGCCAGCTAAATGCATGAATTGTGGTGATTACTCTCACGCAAAGGACGACTGTCCTGTGAAGGAAGATCCTAAGAAATTTAAATGTTCAAATTGTGAAAAATGATTTCTGATATGCTTAAATCTAACTCCATGTTTGATGCTATTCAAACTGGAGTAAAATTTGCTAATAATATTGTCATGACTTTAAAATTCAGTAATGGATTTTAAAGCATTAAACATTTTAAATTGGAATGCTCGATCTCTTAAAGATAATGAAGACGAGCTATTTAATTTTTTTGAGAGTTCATAACGTGCATATTGCCGTTATAACTGAAACGTTCCTTAAACCTGACCATAAGGTTAAGAAGGACGCAAATTACTTGATTTATAGAAATGATCGTCTTGATGGACCCTGTGGTGGCGTTGCCATCATTATTCATAGACGAATCAAGCATAAAATTCTTTCTTCATTTGAAACCAAAGTTTTTGAAACTTTGGGAGTTTCTGTTGAAACAAAATTTGGACAACTTACGCTTATAGCTGCCTATTTGCCATTCCAACGCGTAGGCCAGAAAAAGAAGTTTCTCAAGGGTGACCTCCAGAAACTTACCCGTCATAGGTCTAAATTCTTCATTATTGGTGATTTTAATGCAAAACACCGCTCATGGAATAATGCTCAAAGCAATTCCAATGGTAATATTCTGTTTGATGATTGTTCTGCAGGTTATTACACTATTCAATATGCAAACAGCCCAACATGCTTTTCTTCTGCAAGAAATCCCTCAACTATTGATTTGGTCTTAACTGATTCATGTCAACTTTGTAGCCAACTGGTTACCCATGCTGACTTCGGTTCTGATCACCTTCCAGTAACTTTTGAAATATCCCAAGAAATAATTTGTAATCCCAACAGCTCTACTTTCAATTACCATAGAGCTGATTTTGGAATATAACTTCGATCCAAACATTCCTTTGCAAACCAAAGATGAAATTAATTATGCTCTTGAATCTCTGACTACTTCTATAGTTGAAGCAAGAACTGCCTCAGTACCAAAATGCGAGGTTAAATTCGATTCAATTATAATAGACGACGATCTTCAGCTCTTGATCCGTCTTAAAAATGTCCGTAGGAGACAATATCAAAGAACACGCGATCCTGCCCTGAAAGTTATCTGGCGGGATTTGCAAAAACAAATAAAAAAGCGATTCTCTGCCCTGAGGAACAAAACTTTTGAAAAAAATATTTCTAAATTAGACCCGAGTTCCAAACCCTTTTGGAAACTCACAAAAATTTTGAAAAAACCTCAAAAGCCTATTCCAGCGCTTAAAGAAGGTGATAAAATTTTGATCACAAATTTGTAAAAAGCTCAAAAAACTTGCTAAGCAATTCGAGAGTTTTCATAATTTTAGTTTGGGTCTTACTAGTTCTATTGAGAATCAGGTTGCTCGGGATTATCTCAATATTATCTCTCGGGAAAATATTTTTAATGATTCCTGGGGGACTGATTTGGACGAAGTAAGGTCTACAACTTAAAAAGTTTCATAATATGAAAGCTCCAGGTGATGATGGAATTTTCTATATCCTCATCAAAAAACTCCCAAAGAGTACCTTGTCTTTCTTGGTAAAATTATTTAACAGATGTTTCCATTTGGCATACTTTCCTGATAAATGGAAAAATGCAAAAGTTGTTCCAATTTTGAAGCCGGATAAAAATCCAGCTGAAGCTTCTAGCTACCGTCCAATAAGTTTGCTTTCTTCAATAAGTAAACTTTTTGAAAAAATAATTTTGAATAGAATGATGCTTCACATCAATACGAACTCAATTTTTGCAGATGAGCGGTTTGGATTTCGCCATGGGCATTCAACTACTCATCAACTCTTAAGAGTTACCAATTTAATTCGTTCAAACAAATCTGAAGGCCACTCAACTGGAGTTGCTCTTCTAGACATAGAAAAAGCATTCGACAGTGTTTGATTGCTAAATTGAAAAAGTTTAATTTTCCACTTTACATTATGAAATTAATTCAAAATTATTTAACTGACAGAACTCTGCAGGTAAATTATCAAAATTCCAAATCTAATCGACTACCTGTTAGAGCAGGAGTTCCTCAGGGTAGCATTCTTGGGCCTAAATATATTGTATAACATTTTCACTTCGGACCTCCCTGATTTGCCTCAGGGTTGCCACAAATCTTTGTTCGCTGATGACACAGGCATTTCCGCTAAAGGAAGCAGTCTTCGTGTTATTTGCAGCAGACTTCAGAAAAGTTTAGATATTTTCTCTTCTTATTTACAAAAATGGAAGATTTCTCCCAACGCTTCCAAAACTCAACTTATAATATTTCCACATAAGCCCAGGGCTTCCTTTTTGAAACCTAGTAGTAGTCACATAGTCACTATGAACGGAGTTCCAATTTCCTGGTCAAACCAAGTGAAATATCTTGGATTAATACTTGACCAAAAATTAACTTTTAAAGATCACATTGAGGGCATTCAAGCCAAATGTAACAAATATATAAAATGTTTGTATCCTCTTATAAACAGGAAATCCAAACTTTGCCTGACAAATAAACTTCTAATATTTAAACAAGTTTTTAGACCGGCCATGCTTTACGCTGTGCCAATATGGTTGCACTACCAGGAAAAAAGCACTTCAAAGGATTCAGAACAAAATTCTGAAGATGATTTTGAAGTTGCCTCCCTGGTACAGTACTACCGAAGTACATAGAATTTCGAATGTTGAGACTTTAGCACAAATGTCCAACAAAATAATTAATAATTTCCGGCAAAAATCGTTACAATCCTCAATTGCAACGATTAATTCCCTTTATACTTAGATAAGATTTAGTTTTAGTTAATTAGTTTTAAGCTATCAATTGTTATACTGACATGTAGGTTTAAAAAACCTGTTTAAAATACTGAATTGCCAAGACAGGAACAATGTAAAAAACACTTAGATATATATCATAACAATTAAGGCTGGTAAGTTACTGTAGTAACTGGAGCACCTAGGTTAAAAATGAAATGTAATTTATTTTGAATTTGGAGCAAATAAAGAGTTAAAAAAAAAAGCTCGCCAGATAGGTTTTCCCACTAGGTAAAAAGGAAATTGATTTCTGACGCTTGGGGCCTCAGTATACAGAGCAGCCCAATTTAAACCCGTTCACCGGGAGACAGGAGCAAAGTGAACTAGGCAATTGGAAGTTTTTCCAATTCAATGGAATTCGATACCAGCTTATTTGGTTTGGCTGGGTATTAATTGTCTAGACGCTTTTATCTGATTAATTCATCATGTTCTGCTAGAAACAGTGAAATCTTTCAAGTGATGCATTGAATATGGCTGTAATAAATTCAAACTGACAATCGAGTGTATTTTTTTTCTTCTGTTCGGGACATAACACCACTGCGATCAGTAATTTGATCTATTGTAGTATATCCCGTATCCTTAGTTTAGTGCATGTCGTTTTACTCCATCACTATTGAGAAATGATGAAGTATTCGGTTTTGATACAGTTGTCATTCTTGCCTTCATCGCACGGAATCGATTCTAACTGAAAGGTTCCACTATTTATACCCTTCGGAGTGTTGGAACACCCTCCAAAGGCGCGCCTCTTTGTCAGTCAAAATTGGATTCCTTAGCAACAAAAACAAGCTATGAAACCGATAATGACCATGCATCAGAACCCTAGTCTTAACCACTTCAAACTAGGGAACAACGAATAGAAGATTAGGAATCACATACATAGGTGAATACTAACTAACTCATTTTTTCCTTGTTTCAAGATCATCCTCGGTCCAGGCAACCGAGGACTTATCACTATCAACAAGGCATAAAAAGTAACAAGGACTAAGATGTGTTCCTTTGATTACTGAAAAAAACCTGTTTCCCTAGTTTGAAGAAGTCAGGACTAGGAATCGGTGGTAGATCTTACATCCCGTAACATACCACAAAAAGGTGATCTACCCACGTTACGGGGCACAATCGAGTGTAACCGCTATTATTTTCAGATGTGTAATGCGTGGAAGAAAATATCAAACATATACCTACAGTAAAATAGTGCTCACAATTTTTGTAAGATCGCTATTTTCGATTACTTTTTCAAAAGAACGTATTTGCTTTTGACAACAAAGATTCAAACGTAAAGTTTCTGAAATTCTAAGCACTCCCACGCAAACTAACCCGTCCACCAGAAAGGGCAATATTTTCCCAACAAGAAGGCATTGTTAGTTTGCGCGGGAGTGCTTAGAGTTTCGACAAATTGACAATCAAATCTTTGTTTGCAAAAGCAGACACGTCCTTTTGAAAAAGAGATAGATATTGAATTTTGTTCAAAACCAGTCATATCAAGAACAATTACTCTAAACTGACACAATGGGAAAGGATTTCATCAGTAAATATGTCAGCCGTTCCCCTCAAATCCATTGCGGTCCACCAGCAGTGGTCAATCCAATCATGTCTGATTCATTCCATTCCAATAATCTACTCGTCATCAACGCGAGTCGACTAATTGTCATTCCAGAAGAACAATCCGAAAGCAAAACATTGTAACTGTCTTTGAAAACACTCACAGCCAGGACAATTCGAACCAACAGAGTCATCCCAGCATAGGAGCATGTGTCCCCGCAGTTCAAATGCGATATTTACCCGAGATGGACAAAACACAAGTGCATAGTGCAGTAGTTGGATGACTGATTCGAAATTGCTGCCATCCAGTCGGGATGGGATTGACTTTTTATTCATGAGCTTGATGCTTTGATCGCTTAGCACTCCATCGTCTGCTGTCTTCTGGGGGAGCACTGCTGTTTCGATATATCTAAAACTGCTGGAGTTTTTTTTTTTGTTTAATCCTGCTTCAACATTCCAGAGCTATTCAATGGAAACGTTTTGCAGCTCAATTTCTGAAGGGACAACGTGAGATGACATAAAAACGCATTCTTTTGATCGGTCGATGGTGTGCTTAGGTGAGGGCCATGATCAATTGTTCTAATCTTACTGTTGGAATTAAAATAACTAACATGGAATCATCGTGCATTTCGTGGATAAATGGAGGGTTCTTCTCCCCCATTAGTTTCCTTCAACACGCGGAATATATGTTTCGAACCCACGCAGCTAGCGGACGAGCCCGATTCTCCCCTGATCGTAATCCTCTAATCGTCAGTGGAGCAATATTAGTGTATTTGATAGCCAAACCGTGGGATGGCAGCATGACGAACGAAAATGGATTCGCAATCAACGACGCTATTGATGAGTCTACAGCGTTCGATAGCTTCCAACCTGCTCGTCCTATGATCCTGTATGGTTCACTCTTCTAGCCCAAGCTGATTGCGAAGAAATGTCCCACTGTCTGCGTGCCTCAACGACGGATGCCTTTACGAAGTGTTTCGAACCGGAATTATTATCGTCAATTTGTACCTCCATAGGCTATCCATCTACTCCGACTGCCATCGGGTTTGTTTCTTGCGTTCCGTTCCGATGAATAACGGACGGAGTCAATGCGAGAAAATTGAGACGGCAAAACTTCATTACGTTTTATTTGACTCTTATTATAATGAGTCTTCCTTTCTTCTGATGCGCGCTTCCCGTGAATCAAATTCAATATTTCCTCCATGAAAATTACTCGGGATCGGTCTCTGGAAGCTTTGTATAGCGGAGTTTTTATAGTAATGGAAGATTAATGTCAGATGATTCAATATTATAATAATCACCGCTCTACAACAAATGTAGTGGCAATTGTTACAATCGACTGTAGTGTACCTATAGAAGATGTATTTCCCAGAATTAATATTTTCGTATTAAACGAGATGATTTTCTAGCCGCAGTGCATTTGGGAAAACAAACTTTGTTCGGAGATTTATCGATCATAAAAATTGCAAAATTAATTAACCAACCGCCAACCACTGCAGTGAAACATTACAAATTCTGTATACTTTTTCTGAAAATCTGTAATTAAAAATTACAGTTCCCGGTTGAATGTAGAGTGTAGCTTTTATTTGTCATTTCTGCAAAAGAATTAAATCGTTCCGTGCGATCAGATTGAGTGACGGCAGCCGTTCGTTGTTTCATAAGCAAAGAGCCAAACGGGACTGGATTTGCCTGACTGACGAGTGACGGGTGACGTTCGTTAAATCATCTTCAACTTAAAATATGATGAATGTTCATTGTAATTCTACCGTGATAAGGAGTTGTGAGCAATAGACGATTCATGAACATAATTAACCGCAACCTGAAGCATAACATCTGAAGACCCTATCACAATTACAACAAGTATTAATAGACGATAAATAATAAATCGTTTGAAATCATTTTGAACCGGTTCTTAAGATAAGCAATATTCACGGTAAATAAGTCGTGTTCTCGATCAGAAATCACATTCACATCACATTCATAGCAATTCATTCCATGAGAATGGTTTCTGGTTTCTGTTTTTCAGCAAATGCATTTTAGGGGAAAGTGGGGCAATATGGCCACCCACTTAAAAATCAACTTTTTGAACATATTTTACAAAAAATCTGTTGCAGGCTTTATGCTTGAAGCCTACTTCAACTATCTATTTATCTATGTATTTATTTATTTATTTATTTTTTTTATTTTTTTATTTATTTATTTATTTTGTCAACCAACGTAGACCAGTACATATTAGAATAAAGTTTTATTTTCTTAAATTTATTTATTTATTTCGTCAACTTTGGACAAAAGGTTAAAAGTATATTTTTTTCTTTAATAAAAATCAAGCAGTATCAGCTTTCCTATTTTTTATGAGTTATAATGCCTTATGGATTAAAAATATTGTTTTAGTTTATGCCGAGACATTGTAAAGTCGATGGTTTCGCAGTATTGATTGTAAGAGGCCATCATGTGGTTTAATGGCCCATATTTTGCATAATTTGTGCGATGATGTTTTAAGGCAAATAAATTTCAATTTCGGAGTTGCCGAGTAGGTGCATGGAAATTTAATTTTGATTCAAGTTCTGTGGAGTCAATGCGCAGCGTAACGAATCCATTTCATTAAAGTCTAATAAAATACTATTCTCTAGAGCAAATATTCGAAAAATGTTAGACTAGCCCAAAATGTCAAAACTGTTATAAAATTTCTGTCATAACTTATCGATGATATTCCTTCAGCAGGTTTATAAATGGTCATTGGTTCCTTATATGACACGGTTTTTTTCTAGATTTTAATAAAAATTATAGATTTTCTCAACAAAATATTACTTATGTACATTAGAGTGTTTCAGCGTTATATGGAAAAAAGTCAAAGTTTGGAATTTCAAACGCTACCCTCTGGAATGGTAGTTTTGGGGGTCAGAAACACCCTGCCAAAATTTGAAGTCATTTGGTTCACGGGAACCCCTCGCTCAAAGGGCTTGAAGTTTGTATGGGGAAAATCGACAAAATGTATGGGGGAGCGAGCCACTTTCACATTCGCGGCTCAAAGTGGCGCTGTAGTGGGTCGATTTTCTTCGTGTACACAATGTAGCACCTTTAAAATATTGGGAAAATCTTGGCTGAAGACCCGATGTGAATCCGAGCTACCTCCGAAAAGTTATTAGCGTTTCAAACGAACACCACCTGCTTCACTTCTGGGGAGGGCCTAACGCGCTTGTTCAGTTTTTATTTTTACGAACAAATATACGAATAGCAATGTTTGCATAGGTATAACTTTTTTGTTTAACCATGAAATTGGTTGAAATTTTCACAGTGAGTAGAAAAATGTTCGAAATTTTGGTCTACTAAAAATTGGAACAGATTGGCCAAGTGGTTCCGGTTTTATTCCGGGTTTCCGAGAGGTCACCGGGGGGAGAAAAGGTACCAGTCGTCTACAAGAAGGTGGTGCTGAAAATCCACAGCAACAGGCATCTATGGGTAGTGCTGATTAATATTTTAACAAAATCAACCCATAACCTGGTTCTAAATACTGTGCGTCCACCGGAAGGCCTTCCGATGACCTGGATCAACCTTCTGGATTATTATGTATTTTTGATCAAAGTAGGCCTTGATTATTCTCTGCAACTATATGAAATGTAGTAAATTAATGATTTTAGATATATAAGCGTTTCAATGGCTCCAAGTGGTCACCAGATGATCCGCCGGAAGATCCGAAACATCCGTAAAATTTAGTGCTACATAAATTCGATTTTTCTCTGCAACAATGAGAAATGTTGTAAAATGGTGATTTTTGATGTGTTAGCTGTTCAATGGCTCCGAGTTATCACCAGATGGTCCGCTGGTAGATACGGAACATCCGTAAAATTGATTGCTGTGTAAATTTGATCAAAGTAGGCCTTGATTTTCCTCCGCAATTATATGGAATACAGTAAAATGGTGATTTTTGTTATATTAGCGGTTCAATTGTTCCGAGTGGTCACGACATAACCCGCTGGAAGATCCGGAAAATCTGATAAATTTATTGCTGTGTAAATTTGATCAAAGTAAGTGATTTTACTCTGCAACTATGTGGAGTGTAGTTAAATGGTGATTTTAGATACATTAGTTGTTCAATGGCTTCTTCAATAGATGGTTGTTCAAACTTACTCCTACGTTGTGTCTCAACTTTACGAATTGTGGCCACAGCACGGCCCCAGTGTGCGCACAGGGAAGAAAGTGCATACGATGCACTTCACAATAGCAGAGATGCCAGTACTCCGAATGTCACTGACAAGACGACCAGAGCAATACACACACTTGCAGGTTTTGGATTGCACCAAACTTAGAACAAGAAGAGTTCTTCCACACTTTTTATTTCACCAGAAATATTAAGTTTAAATTTTAGGTTTATTCACTTTGAGCTACTACTAAAGACTGACTGATCTAAACAAATGATGATGGGAGGAAATGATGATCATGACGAAAAACCCGAATACAAGTAACCGAAGACATAAGGTTGCCAGTATAACTAGATAATTTCGCCTGAACGGGCGAAAATGCGGTGCTGTATGGGCTCGCTACCAAAAACTTCACATTATGTTTCATCATACCCGCCGCCTTGAAGCAATTCAATATTTTACAAACAATCTTAGAGATGACAACTAACAGGTATGTAAATTCAATTCAAGAGAAATTCTAGCTTAATTAATCTAATTTAATCTTCTTAATCTATTTTCAGCAGATGATTCACGGGTCGATCTCCTCGGGAAGTCGATGTCCATCGCCGGATTCCGCGGAAACGTCAGGAAGCAAGCAGATTTTCGTTATTGGACGGGTAATTATTCCTCTTGCAGTGCGAAGCGTGACCACACGAGTTATTTGATCCGTTCCAGGGCGCAGATCGACTATTCTGGCTAGCGGCCAGCGAATTGGTGCTTGCTGCTCATTGACGATGACGACCATTCGTCCCGGTTGGATAGAGTTGTTGCGTTCCGCCGATTTCGTGTCCTTTTGGAGTTCCTGCAGGTATTCCTTACGCCAGTGGATCCAGAATTGCTGTACGTGCAGTTGCAGCTTGTGGTAGTGCTCCAGTCGACTCTCCGTGATGTGCAGCAGGTCTGGGTCGGGCAAGGCGTGCATGGAGGTGCCGATTAGGAAATGAGCCGGAGTGAGTGCAGCCAAATCATTGGGATCATCCGACATCGGCAGAAGTGGCCTTGAATTCATCACGGCTTCGATTTGGCAGAGGACAGTGGCCATATCCTCGTAGCTCAACCGCGACGCACCTAGTTGACGGAATAAATGCCTCTTGGCTACCTTGACGGCCGCCTCCCACAAGCCTCCAAAGTGGGGGGCTTTTGGCGGAGTGAAATGCCACACTATTCCCTCCTCGGCGCAGGTGGATACTATTGTTTCTCTCTCGTTACGTTTCCGAAAAATTTCGAACATTTCGGTGAGTTCTCCCTTTGCGCCTTCGAAGTTCTTTCCATTGTCCGAATGTATGTGGCTTGGTCGTCCACGTCGGGCAATAAACCGTCGCAAGGCAGCGATGAAGGCTTGGGTTGATAAATCGCAAACCAATTCCAAGTGGACTGCTTTTGTTACGAAGCATACGAAGAGGCACAGGTAAGTTTTTACAGGTGCGGCTCGCTTGTGGATTGGTCGTAAGTATAGAGGTCCAGCGTAATCTACGCCAGTGACGGAGAACGGGCGACCTGGCGTGATTCTCGAGGTAGGTAGCTGGCCAATTTGCTGCTGTGCTGGAACGGGATTAAGGCGCACGCAGCGAAAGCAGTTGCGGACTGTAGAGCGTACTAATTGGCGGCCACGTATTGGTCAAAATTCCTCACGTATGGCTGTTAGTAGAAGGCGCCCGCCGCCGTGAAGAAGGTTAAGGTGATAGTACTTGGCTATTAGGCTGGAAAATGGGTGGTTGGCTGGGAGGAGGGCAGGGTGTTTTGTCTGATAGGGCAATTGCGAAAGGTTTAATCGGCCTCCAACTCTCAATATCCCTTCAGGATCAATGAAAGGATTCATTCGGCGAATGCATGATCGTTTGGGTAAAACATTCCTGTCTTTAATGGCTTTGATTTCATCCCGAAACGCATCTCTCTGGGCAAGGCGGATTAGCAACGATTTGGTTCGTGCTAAATGCTCGACGGTGTTTGCTTCTTGGCTTGGCTCAGTGGTGGGAATATGTTGAGTTCTGGCACAGAACAGATAGGTAACTCAGAGCAAACGGTTTCATCTGAAACTGAGCTCATGCTTTTCATGTAATTTTTGCTATTCCTTTCTATTTTCATTTCGCAGTGCACATGATGATTTCAAATCTTGTATAAATTGGTATAATTACCGTTAAAATATTTTGCTTACAGTACGCTCCTAATTGTTTGAACATGCAAAAATTAAATTTTCTTTTTTTTCAATGCTTGGCAAAAATAATCATTATTGACACAATTCTAGCGGTTTTGTTGGAATACGTGAATAGGGTATTACATTGCTTTGCATAAAATTACTATTAGTATCACAATTTGTTTGAACCAATTAAAAACATATTTGATGGGATGTTGGTGAAATGTCTCGTTTTTAATTAAGGTGATTGCAAATGTGTTTGTGTAACAACTATGTATGTATGTACAACTATGCTACTTACTGTTCAGACTTTGTATGATAATAATAATAAGGTTCGGTCAAGGTATGGTCAAACAATTGGTGTATTATTTGTTCAATTCAACTACACAACAACGAAAACGCAACGTAAAAGTTTAAAGTCCGTGCGCGGACAAAATGATATGGTTCAAAAGATCTGTCTGCAGGTTTGTGCCAAAGAGGAGTCTCAGATTTTTTTTTTAGAAACTTTGCCCACAAGTTTACGGATTTTTACATTCGTCACTTGCTTTGCAATTTTGCCTTGAGGGTGGCATTGTAAAAATAATGTTTTATATTCAAATTTTCAATTAGTTAGATTTTTGATCTTAACACAAAAAAATAAGAGAATCCATCCTAAAGTTTTCACCAGTGAAAGATAAGAAATCTTCAAGTAGGGTAAGTGTGTCAGTTTTAAAACTAATGCTCCAGTTTTGTGCTCTAACATTGTAGCGAAATAAATAATATAATGAATGAAAAAACCGAAATTCAAAATAGGGCCAATTAGATGACAACTAGGGTTAAAAACTGTCACACTTATCCTTCGAAAAAATATTGAAAAAAATTGATTACTTAGAAAATGGTTCTTTCGGTTTTTCTTTGCAACTTTTCTCAATTTTCATGGAAAATATTTTTCAAATTATATTTTTATGAATTTCTGAGATAATTTTCACCCCTAGATTTTGACCATAACACATTCCCATTACAAGTGCAAAATAGTACATTTTACTATGTTTTATTAATTCGGTATCTTCTTCAAATTTCCGTTACAGTTGAGTAATCAGTCAAATTTACAAGTTTTATTTTTATTTTTCATTATTAAATGGGGTAAACTAAACGAAGTCTGTATATATGTATATGTTCCGTATAAATTTATTATTTTTTTGAATTTTTCACTGATTTTTAAACTTTTACTAAACAAACCGTAGTTCAAAAATTTACCGAACAGCGGAGGCCTGGAATAGTGTGCACATTTTTTTTCTGATAGAAGTGTGTTCACTCCATTGTAATTTGGTATAAAACCTTCTAGATCGTCAAAAAATTGCACTATGTACACAATAATCTTCTCTGAAAACGATGATTAAAAAGTTACAACTGTTATTGTGTGTGCACTTTTTTCGGAGACAATTCTAAACGGTTTATTTTGCTTCAACCACAAACTCAAAAAATTAAATAACTTTCTTATTTTGCAACCAAAATTTCTGAAAGTTTCATCGCACATTAAAAAAATGCAATATTTGTCTAAGAAATAAGCAAAGCTCCACGAATCAATAGCAACAAAACTAAACCAATTTCCTTACATAACCACTGATTTCAATGTTAAAAGTGTAAAGATTTGTTTAGAGAGCCGTTGTTCTGTTGCGTGTAATTAGGGTGCGTTCCATTAATTTCGCATGAAACAAATGTTTTATGTCCACTAATAAGCTAAAGCTATACAAATATGCTAATAACGATCATGTGTCAAATAAGCTGTCCAGTCCATGCATAATATAATTATAATCCGTTGCGTTTGGCTTTTCAATACTAGCAATCTTCAGTAAAAAAATAATTTAACGTACTTTAATAAAACGGTAAAGTTTTCATTTGATTCACACGATCAAAATATTAGGATAGTACTGTACGATTCTTGTTGTCCATTATACTAGTACCAGCAATGCCAGATTGAAAGAAAAATATTAAATCCTATTACACAACTAACCTTGGATTCAAAAATGCTAAAGCCACTATGTACTGATGAGCATTCAAATGTTACATGTAAAAGAAACATGACAACATTTATTTAATTATTTCATTGAATTATTCGATCAAAACATCAAAGGCGTTAAGCAAAGGAATGCAAAAAATATTATTACACACGCAACGAATCGAAAAGTCTGGGAAAACTAGCAACAAGGCGCCACTGAGTTGCCTATATAGAGTGTAGTGTCCCACTAACTGCTACCAGGAGGACTGAAAGAACAAAAGAGACGGCATGTTACTATATGCTACATGACTGATAAGCTCGTATTCGCTTTCCCTCTCATAAATCGTAAACAATGGGGTCATCCGTCGTGAATGGAACGATTTTTTTCTACGACGAAATGCATTATGATTTCACTTTTTCTGGACGACGGTTTTTACGCATAAAAAGTGAAAGACGGAAGATGTTTTGCTTTTTAACACAAACGCACACGGCCATGAGAAATGCCATTGGAGTAAAGAGAGTTTCCCTGCCATTACTTCGACATATCCTCTCACAACCCAAGATATTTTCTAATCCTATAGGTAGAGCGATCTGCATGTGTATAGAATATAGTTTTGAGAATTCAGGATGAATGAAAGATTGGATATTTTCTTATTAGGGGAAATGTCAGCTTCGGCACTTCTTTCCCTTTTATCGCAACGGGGGTAAATGAAGTCTTAGAGTGTTAATTGTTTGCAGAACAATACATTGGAACATGATGCAAATAAATACCCGCTGATGATAATATTTCCTATCGTTAAACTTTGGATATGTCTTATTCTAATTGTGTTTTTAAATATCAAAGTGTACGGAATTATGATAATCGTACTAGAATTAGCAAAACAATCATAAATACAGTTTTTCTTTTATGTGATCGTCTCACTCCACAATTAGCATTTTACTTAACCTTTGCCTTTGCAGGAAGCATTGATGAAATCTGTGGGTAGGAAGTGATCTGAGCTGTCAAAGACTCGTGCTTATTCCTGCTTACACTACACCAGTGCTGCACCGCAAAAAACGAAAACGACATAAGCTCAGAGCATGCAATAAGCTTATATGCAATAAGCAATAAGTTTAAATTCGAAGAAGAAGAAGAAAAAGAAGAAGAATTCAAAACAAGCATATAATCTAAAAAATAAATAAGATTTTCTCATCTTTCCTAAAGACACTCTGTACATAAGCACCAATAGAAGTGTACACACCTTTCAATATATGAATCTTGGGTATGTTTGGTATAAATGGTAGAAGGTGGTATAAGTGTAAATAAATTTTGAGTGTAAAAAGCGTTCTCTCCACCGCTAGGTGTCACTACCAATTGAAATTTAAATGGCTCCGTTTCTGATTCCCATGTTACCTATCTGTTCTGTGGTTCTGGCTTTGATACGGGCATTGTTGATGAAGCGCAAACAGTAGGCAGTCACGTGCAGCAAGCGACGGTAGGTACTCCAGCGGACGAATAACGGATTGGGCTCTGGGGTTGTATGAACGATTGCGCCGACTTGCTTTGCCTCAAGTGCTTCTTCAGGAACGTTAGGTGGTCTTGATATTGGCCAGGACCTCGACTGTTCGGATAACCATGACGGCCCACGCTTCCACAAATCGCTGCGCAGAAATTCTCCAACGGAAAGACCTCGGGACACTAGGTCAGCAGGGTTCTCCACCCCGGAAATATGGTTCCACTGGCATCCATGCGTGAAATGCTTTCCAAACGTTGGGTGGAGAGCGAAGTTTTCCAAACGTTGGGTGGAGAGCGAAGCCACTGCAGCGTGACAGCAGAATCGGACCAGAAGAACGCTGCAGAAATGGGTATGTCGATGGCTTGTCTGATACGGTGATACAAGTGCGCTGCAAGGACAGAGGCGCACAACTCCAGGCGAGGGATGGTTAGACGCTTGAGAGGTGATACTCTGGATTTCGACATGAGCAGTTGGACAGACACTTCTCCCTGGTCATTTTCGCAGCGAGCGTAAGTACATGCTCCGTACGCCGATTCCGATGCATCCGCGAAGGTGTGAAGCTCAACTCGGGAGTTTGGAAGAAAAGCGTAGCGTTCAGCTCGGAAGGATGAGATGAGGGGGTACTCATTGCAAATACTCTCCCATCTGATGCGAATGGAATCGGGAACTGGTTCGTCCCAATCCGAAGAAAGCAACCACAACTCCTGCATAAGGATTTTTGCGCGTACGACTACAGGAGCTATCAGTCCTAGAGGGTCAAACAGCTTGGCGATATCCGATAGTATCGATCTCTTCGTAGGTGGAGCGTCACGTGGCTGGATCGCTGAATCAAATCGAAAGGCATCATTTTCGGGCTCCCAGACGATTCCTAGTGCCTTAATGGACTCGTTGGGGGTAAAGCAAAGCGTTGACTGGGTGCCGATGTGCTCTTTGTCCAATCCCTGCAGAACTTCGAAACGACTGGACGTCCACTTACGCAAGTCGAATCCACCCCGTTGCATCAAATCTTCTAATTGCTCACGGAGACTGATCGCTTCTTCTATGGAATTGGCACCACCGATGAAATCATCTACGTAGAAGCTTTTTCGCAACGCTGGTCCGGCGAGAGGAAATGCATCGCCTTCATCTATAGCTAGCTGCTGAAGCACACGGGTTGCCAAGAACGACGAAGGAGCAAGACCGTAAGTAACGGTAAGCAGCTCGAAAACATGGATAACTGTGCTGGCAGAAACTCGCCACAGGATGCGTTGCAGATGGGTGTCGTCAGGGTGTACCAGAGCTTGTCTGTACATTTTTGCTATGTCCGCGACAAGTGCAACCAAAAAGGTGCGAAACCTTAAAAGAATCGTTATGAGGTCATCCTGTACTACAGGACCTACACAGAGCGCCTCATTGAGCGAGTGGCCAGTCGAGGTTTTAGCCGAGCCGTCGAACACTACTCGGAGCTTCGTTGTTGTGCTCGACTCCTTCAGCACGGGATGGTGTGGCAAATAGTATGCTGTAGAATTGCCTTCGTTGTCGGACTCGACCAACCGCATATGGCCGAGGGACAGGTACTCCTTCAAGAATTTGTGGTAATCCTCCTTGAGTGTTGGGCTCCTCTCAAATCTCCGCTCCAGCATTTCGTATCGGCGATAGGCGTTGATCTGGGACTCTCCCATCATGGCTTCGAATTCAGGTTTTCGTGGCAGTCGAACCATGTAACGACCCTCAGCGGTGCGGGTCGTCGTGGACTTGAAGAGAGATTCACAGTAGCGCTCCTCAACCGAATAATTGTCCTTCATTGACAGGTCCTCCGTTTTCCAAAAACGTTCGATACTCTCCTCTAACGTTACCGTTGAAACGTTCAGGATACTGTACGAGAGAGAATATGGAGTGGGCGATTGATTGGGCTGTGTTAGTGCAGAACCGGTTACCACCCATCCGAAGACGCTTTTCACAAGTAGCGGACGATGTTCACCAAGATGAATGCGAACGGCGCTGGGGAAGAAGGATTGAAAATGTTTTGCCCCGAGAACCATATCGATGCGCTGGCTCTTGTTGAATCCAGGATCAGCAAGGGCTAACTCTTCGGGAATCTGCCAATCATCAGTGGAGATGTCGTGCGCCGGAAGATTTGCTGTTACCTTGTTCATGACTAAGAACTTGATTTCGGCTTCGAAGTTTCCATTCCTTGACTTGACTTGCGCCACGATGGACTCACGTACCGACTGCTCAAGCTGGCCGGCTCCCTGTATAGTCACATCCACATTTGTTTTCTTCAGTCGTAGTTGACGGGCCATACGCTCACTGACGATGTCAGGCTGCGATCCGCTGTCCAAAAGTGCACGAACGCGATGACCCTGACCAAAGGCATCAACGACTCTCACCAGAGCTGTCAGAAGAAAGACGTTCTCCTTGGGATGTTGAATCGGAACGCTGACTTCACAATCTGGAACATTTTCGATGGCTGCGACCGCAGATTGAATAGGATTTCCCATCGAAGAAGTTGGACGATTTTGGTGAGCCTGTACCACAGCAGATGTACTCGGGACGGGTGCGTCAGAAGTGGCTCCCTGGGTTCCATCGCCAGTACCGGCATGCAAAAGAGAGTGGTGGCGTCGATTGCAATGTTTGCAGTTGAAGTCGGACGAACAATTTTTCGCTATGTGTTCTCCTTTCAAACAGTTGTGGCAGAGTCGCTTCTTCATAGAAAGTTGCTGACGTTGTGCCACCGAGAGACCAAGGAACTTTTGGCACCTGCTGATGTAATGCTCTTGCGAGCACACTGGACATTTAACCCCCACTTTGGTAGTAGAAGCACACGAAGTAAGCCGAAACTGCTGCTGTCGTTTTGCCCCATGATGCGAGGAACTTGGAACGGATGGAGGCGCATGGTGGTTGACTGAAATAGATTCCAGCACACGTACTCGTCGCTGCAAAAAGTCGATGAGGCACGGATAGTCCGGATTCTCCACGGTCGATGCGTGCACCTCCCACGCCTTGAGAGTGTCGTCATGTAGCCGAGTACAGAGCAGATGCTCAAGAATGCTGCTCCATTGACCGGTAGGTTCCCCCATCTGCCTCAAGGTCTTCGTGTGGCGTTCGAACTCGTCCACCAAGGCGTGCAGCGTCGATGATGTCTCCTTCTTCATGCGTTGAATATCGAAGAGTGCCTGCAAATGTCGCTTCTTCAAAAGATAATCGTTCGCATAGCGCTTTACCAAAGTATCCCAAGCCAAGTTGTAGTTCGCTGCACTGATTGCGATCGTTTCAATTAGCTGTGCAGCTTCCCCTTTCACTGCGGCTTTCAAGTAATGAAACTTCTGAATTTCTGGCACGTCGGGATTTGCGTGAATTAAAGCCAAGAACGTGTCATGGAAACCCAACCACTGCATATAGTCCCCATCGAACTCGGGGAGTGAAATTGTGGGCAGCTTTAACCCAGAGAGAGCGGAATTATGGCCAATAGGTTGAAGGATTCGAGCGTCATTAGAAAGAACAGGAAGTTTAGATGTTAGATCGGCTTTTATTGCGAACAGCCTCTCTTCAAAGGCAGTACGTACCTCCTCATGCATTCGCTTACCTTGTTCGTCCTGCTCGATGGACTCCAACTCCGTCTGCACGTCCTCCAACCTAGCCCAAACGTTTTCTATGTGGTCCAGCCGAATCTGAACCTGTCTTGCGTCCCTCGCAGCATCGTAGGCCTCAAGAAATGCCTCAGCCCGACCCAGAGCAGCGAGAAGACTCTCCCTCCGTGAAAGCAGCGCTTGGTTGTTGCTCCTGGGTTCTTCCATAGTGCAGCGACGAATCCAACTCCAACGGGATGTAGCCAAGAATGACGAGCACTAGTCCAAGGCTTAGCGTGCCTTGATTTAATCAAAATCTTCAGGTATTCGACGAAACAGCCACCGAGATGAAAATCAATGCGCTGAATACGCAACTGTATGCTTGATGCACGTGCGTAGCGATGTAGAAAATGCGCGGCTTGGCTGAAGAATGCTCCAGAAGAAAGCCTCAATTGTCCGCCGAAGAACAGTAGCGGACCTGTATTGTGATCCACACAATGAAACAGCTCGAAGATGGCGCCGGATGGCCAACGTGGTGTGCCCCAATCAAGGATGGTGGCAATCGAGTTCTCGAACCTTCGAGACAGGTGCTTGAACGGAAAGAAACGAAGATCTAAAGCGTACCTGAGAGATACGTGGGAAGAATCGGACAGGTAATTACCTGGAATCCGATTGAGCGAGCCTTGTATCAAATACAAATCAGAAAAACTCGAACCTTCGACCAGCAATGGCGCGTTCAGCCGGTCTTCTATTGTTCCGGACTGGAATAATGGCGGTCCCGTAGTGTCCACCGGCCGTTTATCCTGGTCACGGCACCAAAAAATGTTCAAACTTACTCCTACGTTGTGTCTCAACTTTACGAATTGTGGCCACAGCACGGCCCCAGTGTGCGCACAGGGAAGAAAGTGCATACGATGCACTTCACAATAGCAGAGATGCCAGTACTCCGAATGTCACTGACAAGACGACCAGAGCAATACACACACTTGCAGGTTTTGGATTGCACCAAACTTAGAACAAGAAGAGTTCTTCCACACTTTTTATTTCACCAGAAATATTAAGTTTAAATTTTAGGTTTATTCACTTTGAGCTACTACTAAAGACTGACTGATCTAAACAAATGATGATGGGAGGAAATGATGATCATGACGAAAAACCCGAATACAAGTAACCGAAGACATAAGGTTGCCAGTATAACTAGATAATTTCGCCTGAACGGGCGAAAATGCGGTGCTGTATGGGCTCGCTACCAAAAACTTCACATTATGTTTCATCAATGGTTTTGAATAGAAAAATGCCTTGGCAACAAGTCCTTCTTAAGTACCATTAAGTTTTGATGAGTTTATTTTATACCTGCATTATAAAAAATATTGGTACACTGGAACCTCAATTTACGAACCAAAACGGGGGTTCGTAAATCGAATTAGTTCGTAAAAAAAACCTCGTTATTTGGGATTTACTTCGTAAAAAGAAAACTCGTTATTTGAGATTTACTTCGTAAAAAGAGGGTTTTGAAAATATTGTCAAATACCCCACAATATGGGTATTTTTGGAATCAGGGTGACGTGTATGGACCGGAAATCGATGTCTGACGCCATTTTGAAATCCAAGATGGCGGCTTCCGGTTACAGGAAAACATGGAAATTCTGTCAAATACCCCACAATATGGGTATTTTTGGAATCGGAGTGACGTGTAGGTACCGGAAATTGATGTCAGACAACATTTTAAAATCCAAGATGGCGGCTTCCGGTTACAGGAAAACATGGAAATTCTGTCAAATACCCCACAATATGGGTATTTTTGGAATCGGAGTGACGTGTAGGGACCGGAAATTGATGTCTGACAACATTTTTAAATCCAAGATGGCGGCTTCCGGAAACAGAAAATATTGTAAATTCTTTCAAATACCCCACAATATGCGTATTTTTGGAATCGGAGTGACGTGGAAGGACCGGAAATCAATGTGTGGCACCATTTTTATATCCAAGATGGTGGCTTCCGGTAACAGAAAAACTTCAAAATTCTGTCAAATACCCCACAATGTGGGTATTTTTGGAATCGGGGTGACGTGTAGGGACCATAAATCGATGTCTGACGCCATTTTGAAATCCAGCATGGCGGCTTCCGGTTACAGGAAAACAGAAAAATACCGTAAAATACACAACAATATGGATATATTTGGAATTGGGGTGACCTGTGAGAACCGAGAATCCATGTCTGACGCCTTTTAGAAATCCAAGATGGTGACATCCGGTTACAGAAACACTGGGAAATACTGTCAAATTCTCAACAATATGGGTTGTTTGGAATCGGAGTGACCTATTAGGACTGAAAACCTATGTCTGACGCCATTTTGAAATTCAATATCGCAATTTCCGGTTACATAAAAACATAAAAGTAATATTACATAACCTACAATATGGGTATCTTAAGAATCGGGGTGACGTGGTGGTATTTGCCAATTTTTCTGTAACCGGAAGCCACCATCTTGGATTTCTAAATGACTTCAGACATCGATTTCCGGTTCTTAGACGTCACTCCATTTCCAAAAATACCCATATTGTGGGGTGTATGACAGAATTTCTAAGCTTTTCTGTTACCGGAAGCCGCCATATTGGATTTCAAAATGGCGTCAGACATCGGTTCCCGGTCCCTAAACGTCACTCCGATTTCAAAAATACCCATATTGTGGGGTATTTGGCAGAACTTCCATGTTTTTATGTAACCGGAAGTTGCATCTAGGATTTCAAAATGGCGTCAGACATTGATTTTTGGTCCCTACACATCACTCCGATTCCAAAAATACCCATATTGTGGGCATATTTGGCAGAAATTCCATGTTTTTCTGTAACCGGAAGTCACCATCTTGGATTTCAAAATGGTGTCAGACATTGATTTCTGGTCCCTACAAGTCACTCCGATTCTAAAAATACCCATATTGTGGGGTATTTGGCAGAATTTCCAAGTTTTTCTGTAACCGGAAGTCGCCATCTTGGATTTCAAAATGGCGTCAGACATTGATTTCCGGTCCCTTCACATCACTCTGATTCCAAAAATACCCATATTGTGGGGTATTTGGCAGAATGTCCAAGTTTTCCTGTAACCGGAAGCCGCCATCTTGGATTTAAAAATGGCGTCAGACATCGATTTCCGGTCCCTACACGTCACTCCGATTCCAACAATACCCATATTGTGAGGTATTTCACAGTATATCCCAGTTTCCCAAAATCACAAAAAAAAATCGTTATTTGGAATTTACTTCGTAAAAAGAAAACTCGTTATTTGGGATTTACTTCGTAAAAAGAGGGACGTAAATTGAATACTGCGTAAAAAAAGACTTCGTAAACGGAGGTTTCAGTGTACACTCAGGTCTTTTTTTATACGGGGGATACGGTCCGTGTAAAAAAAAATCCTTGTAAAAAAAACCTACGAGATTTTGATTTTTCGCAAGCTTAAATGTTTTTAAAAAATCGGATTTTGATGCCATTCGTTATTAAATCATGATATGGTCCATATAGACATATTTTAAAAATTTCTGTATTTACACCAAAAATTGTGATTTTTTTTAAGTACGCCATTCGATTACAAATAGCTTGAAACGGATAATGTGATTGGAATCAAGTCGATAGGTTGTATCGTTGTCGAGAAATCGTTAAAAACGTACCGTGTAAATCGTGGAAAACCGTGTAAAAAAAACCGTGTAAAAAAAAACTTCAGTGTATTAGTATTATATAAAGAGCAATAGGCTGAAGTGTTTTTGCAATACAAAGACCATTCCACGCAAATAAGGAAAAAGTATCCAAGTATTTTGTTCTTAAATGATGTTTAAATTTTGTTTGTTAAATTTTAAACAAAATATGCAAAGGACGGGTATACACTACTGCTAATAAAACTCGGAGTACACTGGAAAAATAAACTCATAATTTCATAAATATATTACTATTGCTTTCCTTTTTGCTCGGGTATGCTCCTGGAGTTAAAAATTGTTTAAATTTGACTCCTAAAAAAACAGCTATATTAAATTGCTTCTTGTAATCGTTACTTGTTTGTTGACTATTATATCTCCAATAAAACCTTTGAGGCCGTATTTCACTCAGCAACTCATTTTGTTTATTTCTTCCGGGGACTTTATTTTATGTATACTATCTGGAAGTGGGCAAATATTGTGGTTGAAGGGACTATTTCATGCAAAAGCATGTTTCAAGTAGACCTGTAAACCGGTCATGTCATCGGCAGCGGTGGCGCAGAAACTATTTTCGCCTTGGTAGTACTTGCCACACAACGTGATGCCGCTGGTTTAAATCATTGATAGAATAACCTGAAAAAAGTTTCTTGGTACATACTCCCAACAAACCCCCCGCCGACTGTGAAATGTCAGGAGCGACAGCACAATACCGAACAGCAGCTTTTTATCCCCTCGGAACTCAAAAATAAGAACGGCTATTTCGAAGATATCCTCCACGGTTCTATGAATACCGAAGAAACCAAAAGAGCTAGCTGCCAGGACACCCAATTTTGTCCTGCCGCTCATCGGAGAAGTGATAATGATCTCCGCCCCCAGTATCAAAGCCTGGAGAGGTAATGTCACCAGCACACTTAATGGAAACCTGACTAATTGAGTGTTGTTTTCAGCACAGTTCTAAACCATCCCTTACCCCGCCGAATTGGAGAACAATTCCACAACGAGTCCTACAAACATTTTCGAATTAGATATATGAATAATTTTGCTGGGAGAAAATTTTCTAATTATAATTTGTCTTGTAGCTCCCATCGGGATGGGTGAATCTGACAGACACCTAGATGCATTCCAGTCAGAAAAGGCCCTTATATGAGGTAACCAAACCGATTTAATTTAGTCATAGCTGGAAGCTAATCGCCATGCTTATACAGGACCATTTATTTCGTCCTCACGCATTTTTCTCGGTGAACGGACTACAAATCTGGAGTGACAGAGTCAAAGTAATCATACATGGGAGTATTCGCCATTAAGCAGTGGTAGTGGTTAAGTAGCATTGTCCTCACGGGCAGCATCCTTCCCGCAGCCAGAGTAATAATCCGCAGCAGTAGCGTCGAAATACACTGCTCGGGCAGAAACACCATGAAGCTCAAGTAGTAGTAAAGAAACGGTGGACGGAAAACGGCGAAAGTAAGCAGTAAGTTCACTATGCTTTCAAGTACTGTGGTCGTGAGAACACGAAGGTTCGAAGCAGCAGCATCAACACAATGCAAGGTACCTGCTAAACTGGTGTAGTGTGTAACCAGTATCCTGATTAACTGGTTCAGAAGTTATTAGTTAGTAAGTTTTTGAGGTTAAGGCCCAGTTAGGTCCAGGGGGATTGCCACCGTTTATTGGAACCCTAACCGATGAGTTTAGTTTCCGTCGGCGGGCACTCTTTAAAACTCATAGAGCCGGTACGCCATACACGGAACCCTTGGAGTCTTCATTCCTTGAAGGACTACACCCATCAAACCATCCGCGACCCTATGTAGGATGAGCCAAAGAAGCTAAGTCACACACAATAACCACGATTCAGACTACGAAATATCCATCATCTTAGGTATAAGTTTGATCATTTATTCCCTCCTCCTCGTATATTATAGCGAAGCTCTTACCCTCATTTATGTATTTACCTGAATAAACGTAACCCTAGAAGCACGCTTGTCGCAAACGGCAACTCCTATGTGATTTATTCCGGTTACAATCAAGTTGCCTCAACCTTTAGAGACGGAAGTGTATTGTTTGGGAAATTATGCTTAGTGGGACTAATACACATTACAACCTGATTGTAAAACCCAATTTTGTGACTTGTTTTGGACACGGTATCTCTGTTCGAAACATAATTAACAGTCAGAGTACTAAGGATGCAAAGCGCGTGACGATGCTGTGAACAAGCATGGTTCTCAATAACGGGACAGTTATGCAGTGTTGCAGCATCGTCATGCATTTTGCTCCCTTGGTCTTCTGACTGATTAAATAAATAGTACCGTAAGACGGGGTGACATTGAAACTAGGAAGTTACATTGGGCCAAATTTTAAAAATGTTTATTGATGCAAATATCTTCAATATACAGAAAATGATGTTTCTTGAGCTTCTGAGGTAAAGTGTAGATAACATTAACTAGTTGTTTTATTTAATTTGTGCTGTAAAGTAAAATGTCATAAATAGTAGTAGATTTTTTTAAATGTTTGCACACTCTTTTATGAAAATAGACGAAGGCTACAAGCGATCTTTAACCATACATACGAAATACGTTGTGATCATAGCAAGTGTACTCCTAATAGCTACGATAAATTTATATATTTTAAGATATGTTAAGATATTTTAATTAAATTTATGTGTTGGCTCAATGTCAGCCGCCATAAGGTTTTACATTTTACTATTTTTTAATTAATTTTAGTAAAATGAGCTTTCAATTTAAATCAACCATTTCCATGACAGTCGTAAATATATCATTGATGATGATTCACATGCTTAACATTGTTTTCCTTGCTAAAGTGTGAACGTTGTTAGGTAGGGAACGAATTTTTTTGATTGTTTGGCCCAATGTCACCTCCACTTACGGTATCACTGAAACACTAACCAAACAAAATCTTAGATTATCCCATTTAGTTTAAGGGTAGTGTCAAAATTTTCCCCCGAAATTACATTTGAACACTACCCTGAAATGAAAGGGGATAACTTAAGGCTTCGTTGGATGTGTGGCTCAGAGATACTGATTTTTTTTTTATTATCCTGAAATATTTTATTTGATGATGAAAATGTGTGTCATTTTTGCCAATCGATTAAAATACATGCGATGTTTGTGTGACTTACACACCTACACACTTGCTAACGACTACGCCGGAGCTGTTCTCGTACGAAGCAATTAGTTTTACTGATGTTACAATGAACAGCTAATATATAAAAAATCACCATTTTACCACATTCCATATAGTTGCAGAGAAAAATCAAGGCCTACTTCGTTCAAATTTACACAGAAATCAATTTTACGAATGTTCCAGATCTTATGACGGACCATCTGGTGACTACTCAGAGCCATTGAACAGCTAGTGTATCTATAATTACCATTTTACTTCATTTCACATAGTTGCAGAGCAAAATCAAGGCCTGCTTTGATCAAATTTACGCAGCGATAAATTTTACGGATTTTCCGTATTTTCTGGACCACCTGGTGATAACTCGAAGCCAATGACCAGCGAATATATAAAATATCACTATTTTACTACATTCCATTTAGTTGCAGGGAACAAGCAAGGCCTGCTTTGATAAAATTTACACATAAATCAATTTTACGGATGTTCCGGATCTTCTCACGGACCATCTGGTGACTACTCAGAGCCATTGAACAACTAATGTATCTAAAATCACCATTTAACTACACTCCACATAGTTGCAGAGTAAAATCAAGGCCTACAGTTATTTTCTACAAGACTGAAAAAATATAGCCTTTTATAGGCAGTACTTCTGAAATTAAATTTTTTCTACAGAAAAAAATTGTTTCTGTTAAATCTTCTTATGCTATAACTGTTCATTGTTAACCCTTCACAAAGCCTCATTGTTCAACTGCCAGGAACCAGACACGGTTCTCTAGAGGCTGGCTCGACCCTCGGCCTAAATAATTCCAACCATCATCAGTTACCCTACATAGAGCAGCTCCTTCATCCGTCTTTTACTCTTGGTGTTAAATCGAAGTAGGCATGCAAAAAAAGGGTATTCGTTGCAAAGCAGTGTGCTGTAAAACCGAGAGTAAGGGCATCTGTAGCGGTGGTCTGATCTAGATTCAAATTTAGGTCACATTTGAACCAGCTAAAATTAAAAAGATTAAGTCAAAATAGATCAAACTGTGTGCGTACGCACCGGTTAGTCTATTTTTGGCCGTTCTATTTCAAACGTCAAAACTCGAGTCAAAACCAACTCACATCCTGCTTTTGTGGTCAGCCTTTTTTTAATCTCGGGCGCATTCGTATACGGTTTTTATCCGGCTGTATGTTTGGCTGTAGCAAAAAGCCTTGAACTACTCGTCCTCCTGCTCCTCGTACTTCGCAGTGAAATAATGATAAAAACCTGTATTTATTAAAATTTGTCTGGTATGTTGTTGCGTGTTGGGTTTTGGCCCAAATCAGAAACTGGACAATTCACTGGGGGTACCCGGATCATACCAGAATGTAACCAATGTGGATCTGGACACTATATTTGACTTAAACTGATCTTGTTTTTCAATTTCTGTGAGATTTTATGTGTCAAATCACAGGGTTTGTACCATATCAGAAACTAGTCACTTCCCTAGGGGTTCCTGAAAGATGCCTGGAAGTAAGAGAGGTGGTTCTGGGAACATTATTTGACTTCCGTTGATCTTGGTTTTGAAATCTAATGTGATTTGCCATGTGACGCATGATGGGTTTTTGATTAAATCAGAAACTGGCCATTTCCTTTGAGGTGCCCGGAACATATCCGATAGGGGTCAACATGATTCTGTGCACTATATTTGACTACCATTGATATTGCTTTTGAAATCTAATGTGATATGATGGGTCACATGATGAGTTTTGGACCAAGTCATAAATTGGCAACTTCCCTGGGAGTTTCCAGAACATGCCCGGAAAATCCTGCAGAACAGAAGCGTCCGGATGTTTCCCTTGTGATCCTTTCGCAGCTACGACGGCAGGGCAGGCAGCAACAGCAGCACCGATAGCGCATGTCAACAGCAGTCGATTGTTCCGCCCACGTTACTTAGAAAATCGAGGAACTAAATCGGATTGTTTTGCAGAAAAATCCCCAACAACGAACAAAACAAAACAAAATCTTGAGTGCGACAGCTGTCAAACAAGTTGGAACAGTGCTTGCCTTGAACCAAATTCAGTTCAAAATAAATCGAGAACTATACTGGTTTAAAAAAATTACATTTTAGAACTAGTCTAAAACAAAATATAGACCACTAGTGCAAGGGCTCGGCCTGGGTCTGTTCCGAAATTTTAGGCCAAACCAACCAATTGGATCGCCGCTAAAGATGCCCTAAAAGTTTTGGTTCTAAATTCTAATTTGTAGCGACCGTTTGACTGGACAAGAAGGTGATTCGTAGAGTCTATTGTAGTGATCGGTTGCCTGAATGAACAGTGATTCTTGATTCTCGTGACAGATGAGTCCCGGTGTCTATTGTAGTGTCCAAAAATTGACAGTTCCCCCCAGCAGGTGATTCACATCGTCGGTAGTAGTGACCTGATGATTGAACGATCAGTGGTCCTTGTTCTTCCCGGAATGTGATTCTCGGTGTCTGTTGTCGTAACCGGATGACTGAACAAACAGAATACCCGTGGTTTTATTTGCCTGTAATGGTGAATAAAATACTTATCCATGGCTCAACGATCATACAATCTTTTCTCGTGCCAATTGGGCAGTTATCTGAGGAGGCCCAGGAGTCAAGAAAAGGCACTTTCGGATGGACGATACACGAAAAATTTCCTGAACAGCAACAAACATCGACCTTCTGAGTCGTCTGCTTGAATCATCTGACCCGTTAATTTCAACAATAAGACCACTTCCGAAACAAGCAAAACTGCCTTTGTCCGAAGATACTCAAACTTTTCTAATTCCTTCTACCGATGCATCGATTGTGAAAGTGAAGTAAGCGACAGTTCTGAAAGTGACGCGGATATGGGTAGCGAGTATTTATTTTATTAGCGTATGAAATGGTTGATGAAATATAACTATATTGAAATATAGGTAGTAATCTTTTGAGGTAGTAATGTTTTTTTTTTTATGTTCATCATGCGTATTTCCGTTATAAAGAAAAAAAAATAACAACAGTGACACAATAAGGCGGAAAGTCGTGACCCTTTAGTTTGGTAATAAGCAGATCGGCAGAGAATGCTGAAGAAGACTAATGACTTGGCATGCATTGGGCAGCATTTTAAGTATACTTTCTAATGTAATTAGTCTGGATTGTCAAATTTTGCCCAACTTTGAACTGTTGGCGTTGGCAATAGTGCTAACTTTGGGTCAAAACCTTGAATATCTTAAGAAATATTGAAGATAGGGACTTGCTTCTAAATCCAAAATGACGTATTTTAAAAAAACAAACATTTGTGTACCAAATTTTAACTGAAAAAAATTGCTTCCTGGAAAGTTATTTGCAAAATATTGATTTTCTCAAAGCTCTTACCAAAAAAATACATTTATCTGTAAACGTAAGAGATAGTGAATTGACATCTGCAGCAAAAATGTTTGTTTTAATATTGTCTAAAACTTTGCTGGAGACACAATTTTGCTATCTCGACAAACAAAAAAAGTAAATGTTTCATCTCCCTGCTAGGTAGATTAATCATGAAATGGCTAAAACCATAAGAAGGGGCTTTTTAAGTGCACACAGAAAACTCTATATGGCTTAAATGGACCGTTCTTTCATAACCTAAAAAACGCACGTTTTGGCACTTCACACTGATCTCGCATGTCAGTGATCGAGTCTGAGAGTTGAAATATTTAGTAGACTTCATGGTCTTGTGGAGTCCACACACTGATCCAGTCAGTAAGATTTTACTGGATTTTTAAAATACGTAATATTCCAAAAAATGTGAAAATTTATTCTGCATTTGGGCAGACTTAGTTCTGCTAATCCCATTTAGTAATGGAATGTAAAAATTGTCAACTTCATTGATTTCTCATGGATAACGGTCATAAGAATTTTATCGACTTTTTCAGCAATTCAAAAACCCCCTTGGAAAAAAAATACAAGCCGCAGCAACGGCAAATCTGCGGGATCTGACGATCTCGGGTATCCACTTTTAAAAAAGCTGCCCCTTGAGGGCAAGTGTTGCATGCTTGAAATGCTCAACCAACTCTGGGTTTCTGATACCTACCCGACGCTGTGGAAGGAGAGTCTCGTCGTGCCCATCCCGAAGGCAAACGAAAAAGACAGGGGCACATCTAAGTTCCGACCGATCGCTCTCACATCCTACATGGCCAAAGTATTCGAACGGATGGTGAACCATCGACTTTCGACAAGGTTTCGGTACGTCCACGTACTTTGCCACTCTGGGGGACGTGCTCAAGGAACACCACGTTAAAATCATCTCTTTGGACATCTCCAAGGCCGGACGTGGACGCCAGCCGTCCTGAAAAAACTAACAAACTGGGGCTTGAAGGGGCATATGATGTATTTCATACGAAACTTCTTGACCGACCGGTCATTTCGTGTATTGGTGGGGAACACGCGGTCGAAAAGTTTCAGCGAGGAGACTGGAGTCCCTCAAGGCTCCGTTATCGCAGTCACGTTGTTTCTGGTGGCAATGAACGGGGGATTTGACCGGCTACCTGGGCGCATTTATATATTTGTTTACGCTGATGATGTGCTGATTGCGGCCTCCGGTCCTACACAGATCCGAACCCTACGGCAAGCGCAAGCGGCAGTCTCTGCCGTCGTCAAATGGACCGACTCGATGGGTTTCCAGCTATCTGCCAGGAAGAGCATCCGATGCCACGTATGTCCGTCTCAGCACCGAGTCAATAGCACCTCAATTACGATCCATGAGCAAGCCGCGTCCTCGGCGTACTGATCGACCGAACGCTCTCCTTCGACCAGCATTTCCAACAGGTCAAAAAGGACTGCCGCAGTAGACTCAACCTCGTTAAAATGATCTCTCGGCCTCACCGATCCAACAACCGCGATGTACGGTTCCGGGTGGCGTGAGCCATCATCGACAGTAGGTTGCGGAAATTACTTGCATCGCTTCTGAGAAGCTGATTAGAACCCTAGCACCAGTCTACAACAGCTACATCCGCATCATATCTGGTCTCCTGCCATCCACTCCAGCAGACGCCGCATGCATCGAAGCGGGTCTTCTTCCTTTCCGGTTCTGCTTAAACGCAAATATTGCCACAAAAGCCGCCGCCTTTTCCGCCTAGACCTCCGGAAACAATAGGATCTTTCTCCTCGACAAGGGGAACAGAGTCCTCCGCACGGACGCCGACATCGACCTCCCCCCAGTGGCCAAAGTCCATTGGCATGGAGAGAAAGTTGGCACTCATCACGAATCCAATTGGACAATCGGATCAAGAACCGCTTCAAAGCAGGGGATGCATCCATCATTTTGCACAGATCGGTCGCCGAGTTACTTGGGTCCAACTATGCCGACCACGTACATCGGTACACCGACGGCTCCCGATCGATAAACGGAGTAGGTATCGGGATTTTTGGAGACGGTATTGGTGAAAGCAACAGTCTTCCTCCACAATGCTCGGTTTTCTCGGCCGAGGCTGCAGCGATCTTCCGTGCCGCTACGACGCCAGCCAACAAACCGATACTTATATTAACCGACTCACACAGCGTCGTTCAAGCGATCACCTCGGAAGCACCAAAACATCCATGGATGCAGGCGATTATCAAGTACGCCCCACCGAACACCGTGTACCCATGGATTCCCGGACACTGCGGAGTGCTAGGTAACGAGTCTGCTGATCACCTTGCCGGAGCCGGGACATCGGGTCCCAGAGTCACCAACAAGGTACCCCTACAGGACGTCAGACGGTGGATCATGCGGACCATTCAAGCGGCATGGGAAGCCGAGTGGTTCCGCAACAGAATTGCCTTCATCCGCAAATTCAAAGGGCCAACTGAACCATGCAGCGAACTGGACAACCTGAATGATCAACACGTGATTTCGCGGCTTCGAACCGGGCACACCAAACTCTACTATGACTATTGGTGTCCTGCCGTTCAGCAGAAGCTGCATCATCTGTGGGGTACCCTACACCGTCGAACACATCATATGCAACTGCCCGGAGTTCCAAAATCTTCGAGAGTCACTCTGCCTAACTTCCAGCATCAGCGATCTGCTCAGGAATGATACTTCGGCCTCGGCAGCACTAGTAACCTTCTTAAAAGAAGCCAAAATCTACCACATGGTATAGCAGGAATTTCTTTCGGCCGTCGGGACATCTCAGCTGGATGGATTTCTCTTATTGGAGCCATGCCAGCTGAGCTCTGTTTTGTTTGGATTAATCGTTTGTAGCTTGTCTTAAATCGGGGGGAGAGGTAGCTCATCGATTCTTCCGGTTCGCCTCCTAGAATCGTGCTATAAGGTACCAGGCGATAACCAGGGTAGTTGATCGATAGCTCGATGACGTCATTTCGTTGGCGTCTGCAATGGGAAATTCTCATAGCAGGCGTTGACGATGGGACGTTGTCGAGTTGTTGAATAGCAACTATCGTGGTAACTCACCGATTACCTGTCGATCTGCCAAATTTGGAAAGACGTCTGCATTGAATTGTCTCATATAATAATATTTCGCCCACTATATCACAAGAAATTGCGAGTAGCTGAGTGGAATGGAGATAAGTTAAGCATTGGGTACAGGACCAAGTCTCCCCTGGGTGGTGCCAGAAGATGAGCGCAATAGAATCATCAAGTTGCCATAAGGCACGGAATGAGACTATTGCATGGCTAGGTAGTCAAAGTCTTCCATTCGTTAGTCATTTCAGGTGGATTAGAACAGGTTTAGGTTTTGGGTGGGCGTTGGCCAGATTTGGATATTTCAGATGTAATCCTGGATAGGACCCTGTCATTGAACGTCGCGTGAAAGTGGAACTTAATGAAGGCCTAAGTACTTTTTCGTAGTTTTTAGTTTTCGGATTTGAAAGATCGTCGGTTACAGTGGCCTGCTTACTGAGCAGAAAAACGCGGTACCAGGTCCTTACATATCAAAGAGATTTATGGTAAAATCGCTTGTGTATCGTGTATTTTGCGAAACTCGTTGTTGTCGTTGGTTCCGGGTTTGAATGGATACACAAATTTGAGCAACGGTATTATGTGATATGAGGGGCTCGGTGGCCTTAGGGCAACCGTTTTTGCTTACTGAGCAGAACATCATGAGTCTAATCTCAGGCCTATCCACATTCAAGATTCGTCAATCGTTTTATTTGTTAATATGACTACATGGTAATAACAGCAACTTGGTGATTAAAAAGGTGCTCGTCTGCCTAGCGGCAAACGTTTTTGCTTACTGAGCAGAAGACCGTGGGTTTAGTCCCAAGCTCCTTCGCGTTATATGATCGTTAGGACATTAATTCAGCTTATCGTTTACCAAAACGAACCCTGCTGCAAACCCAACCCTCTTATCCAACATCCCAGTGATTCCTCGTGGAAGTGCAGAGGTATTCTCGGCTTCCATCAAAGCGAGTGTCATGTCAACACAATCCTTCCCATTCCTTTCTTGACCTGTGTTCGGGCGCGGCCGGCGCTGGTATTGCCTAATTTAAGATCACCAGTTTTTACACATTGAGGATGATTGCTAGTCCCAAGCATCGTCTATTGGTTCTCTGTGTAATTACAGCTGATCTGGCAGTAACAGAGTAGCAACCGTGGGCGGTCAATCAAGCACAAGCAAGCTCAAGCTCAAGCTCAAGCTCAAGCTGTAGCTTGTCTTAAATCATTTTATTTTCTGTTGTTCTTCTGTTTCATTATTTTATATATTGTTATTTTTTCATATAAGTTGAAGAGCCAGCAACCAAAGTTAATAACTAAATGTTAATATACCATGCATCTAGAGGTTACTTACTCTGAGTCCTCTCTTTTCTTCGGAGATGAACTAGCCATAGGCTAAAAATCTCCTTAATAAAGAACTAAAAAAAAAAACCAAAAAAATACATTTATCTGTATACGTAAGAGATAGTGAATTGACATCTGCAGCTTTTTAAGTGCACACAGAAAACTCTATATGGCTTAAATGGACCGCTCTTTCATAACCTAAAAAACGCACGTTTTGGCACTTTTAGACCACTGCATAGCAATGTGATCTCGCATGTCAGTGATCGAGTCTGAGAGTTGAAATATTTAGTAGACTTCATGGTCTTGTGGAGTCCACACACTGATCCAGTCAGTAAGATTTTACTGGATTTTTAAATTACGTAAAATTCCAAAAAATGTGAAAATTTATTCTGCCTTTGAACAGACTTAGTTCTGCTAATCCCATTTAGTAATGGAATATAAAATTTGTCAACTTCATTGATTTCTCATGGATAACGGTCATAAGAATTTTATCGACTTTTTCAGCAATTCAAAAACCCCCTTGGAAATAGTGTTTGTCTAAATTTCGTGTGAATGTTAGGTCGATATCTCGAGATCCTTGGTAGATAAATACAAAGATGCTGTTTTCTGCAATGATGTTCAGGAGGTAAAGGAATTTTAAATCGCTAACAGTTTATTTTGAAATGATCTGGTTAGGTGGCACTAGTGTTCTTATGAATTACGTGTACTTGCTGGGTCGATATTTCAGGATCTTTGCTAGACAGTTGCTTTTTTCATCAATGTTGTTCAGGAGATCAAGACCTGTTGTATTGTGGACAGTTAAATTCGGAATTCTGTCCCAAGTTGCAAAAGTGTTCTTATAAATTTAGTGTAAATGCATCTTCGACATCTCGTGATCCTTGCTAGACACAAAGTTGTTGTTTTCTGTATAGTTGTTCATGATACTAAGGCCTTTTGAATTGTGAGAAATTTGGTTCGGAATTATCTCACAAGCTGTCACTAGCGTTCTTATGAATTTCGTGTAAATTCTGGGTCAATATTTCGAGATCTTTACCAGATACAAAGCTACTGTTTTGTACAAAAAAATTCATCATGCCAAGACCTTTTGAATTGTGATCAGATTAGTTCTGAATTATTTAACTAAGTGGCAAAAGGGTTTTGTAAATTTTAAGATTTTTTAACATTATCGCTTTAACAATATCTGAACAACTTGAGAGTCTTTATCAATTCCGCACCGTATGGAAAATTAAATAAATTTAAAAGTCACCTATGGCAAAATTATTCCATTTATTCGTTCAAAAAATAGTGGTAAAGCCCCAACTAACATTTTAAGCTTAATAAGCTATTTTTTCCAGCATTGTGCTGTAAGCAGCCGATAAAAAAAAAACTGAAAACACAGCTACAAGCAGATGCTAGCATAATGGTTTAGGGGAGCGTTTACTCAACTTTTTCACAACCGTTATTCAATTTGTCAATCGCACTGAATAACAACAACCAATAAATGCTAATGTCATTTTTATACACATGCTAATCAACTTCCCACTTGTAGCTGCAAAACAAAGCTAATAAAGTAAATATATTACTCATTTGATGGCTTCTAATATTCCTTGCTAAATAACATAAACATCAAAAGTGCTTTTTTCAACAACTAAACAACCTGTACGCAACTAATGAACTGTGTTAACGCTATTTTGGAAGCATTTTTACAGTCAACTAGTTTTATTTTTAGACGTCTGCAGTTTTACAACAAAAAAGCGTAAACAATCTTTTATCCGGATTCAAGAGAAAGCTGTGTGTGTAGTGATTATTGGATAAACCGGAAAAGGTTGAATAAGCGCCTTTCAAGTTCACATACAACTAAACAGCAGAATAACAACACGGCGAATGAGAACAACCCAAATTTGAGTTTAGTTCACTCATCATCGCCAAAAGTGCAGGAACTCAGCGATGAGTTAATTTGCCTCATGTTTTCCCAGGTCTTTTTCAGGATTTTCCAGGGAAAAATTCCTGAATTTGAGAAAAGTAAAGATTGCATTCACTCAGTCTATTGGTACTACTAGGATACTGAATAAAATTTTCGCCAATTTCCTCATTTTCCGGCAGATTTGTTATGTTTTCCACAGGAAACCATGAGACAAATTTTACTCATCGCTGAGTTTCTGCACTTTTGGCGATTATGAGTGAACTAAACTCAAATTTGAGTCGTTCTCATTCGCCGTGAACTGTTTAGAAGCGTAAATGGAAATGCAATAAGAGCTTCTCCCAATCGTTCCAATAGCAATAAGTAGCTGACTAAGTTCGCCAGATTTGCTTGTATAGAGATTGAGTAAAGGTTGCCTCATATCATATTACGTTTGAATGCAGCTTGAGGCTGTATAAATGAAATGATTAAAGCTTTTATATTGCGAAAATTTTTAGTGCTTAGCGGAATGTGCTGAGTTGGGCGGAAATAAGATCAAAAAACCTATTGATTTTGAAACCATTAGTTGAAAATAAGTTCAAATGCCGTGGTAATTTGATGAATGTTTGATGAAGAAACTGAGATATGCTTTACATGTTTTTGGACGGTTAATTTAACTGATCGTGTGTGGCTCTGAGTAAGGTTAATTTTTACGTTCCTGCTTGCTTTTTGCTTCAGCTTTCAAAGTCTTGCGTATTTCAGTCATTATTCTTATGTTTTGGATTATTTTTATGCACGTGTGTACATATATGTATGTGAATAGGTATGACACAAGAACACACAAATCAAGCTAGGGGAAATGTATGTAATGTCGGCCTAAGTGTCCCTAATTTGGGCCCATACATAAATTCAGCAATCGACTAAATTTTCAATAGCAACCAAAAATATCCATTACAACGGCACCGGTGGTGTAGTGGTAAGCGTGATTACCTCTCACCCCAGCAGGCCTGGGTTCAATCCCAGTCGGCGCCGCCGGGACGTTCTGAGGCATAACATCTCTGATCACGCCTTCCTTCGGATGGGAAGTAAAGCCGTTGGTCCCCGGTTCATGAGTTGATGGGTCGATATGTAGGGTCCAGGCGTGGGAGCTGCCTTCCTGGAACGTCGGTAGCATTGGTGCTCAGCACGGAAAACAAGATCGACGGAAAAAACAAAACCAAAGGAAAAATAACCATTAGTACCGTCCCAATGACGCGTTCATCTAGATACAATTGATAAATAGCAAATTTTTAGCGATGGACTTAATCTTAGATCCATATGCCAACATTAGTGCCATTTTCCCTATATATTTTATATTTTACAAACACTTTCAATACTGATCTGAGTCTGCCTTACATAAACAACGTAGACTGTTTTTGAGAGGTAGTAGACCCCCTCCCTTCACTGCGTAGTCAATCGCTTGTAAATTTGTAAGGACCGTAATCAAACACTAATCCACGCCATCAGCCCCTCTCAAATGTCTTCGTAGTTTATGAACAGCCCTTAGTTACAATTTATGATTAAATATGTTTTTTTTTTATATTTAGGTCCATATGACCCACCGTGTTTTATAAAAAAAATGTGATCGTTGACTTTAATTTAAATGTCGTTAAAACAGCTCTTAGACTATATCAAAGTGCTCCATAAAAACGTGTTTTTTTATGAATGTGAAATAATTCGGGAATTCATGGGTTAGTTGCTCTGAAGACCAATTCCTTCCCAGCATACCTCAGCATTTTTTAATAAAGGGAATTACTCGATATATCGCATACCCTTAAACTTGATCGGTGTAAAGCTGAACCAACTTTTATGGCTATCGACTACGAGATTAAAAGCTGCATTGGAATCCTTGCACAACTCTCATAATTACCGTAAACGTAGGTCTGTGTTTGTGGACTGAAATGGAATTTTCCCAAAAAACAACAACCTTCTATTAGAAATGAAAGTTGTCAGCAAGTTTCTACTCTTTGATTTATGATAGTCGGAAACAGCAAACTCCCTGCCACAACTTTTTGACAGCATCATTAAAATTTACTTTGCTACACCCATTCTAACGATCCACACCCTCGACGACACCTCGAAACAGCTTGACGACAGCAACGGATTTGCAGAAATAATGCTTTCGGTTTAATTACATCCTTCGCTGGGTTCAACATATTCGCTGGCAGGCTGGCTCTGGCTGCCAGGCAAGAGTGGAAAGACTGCGCGACACCCGGCACCCCTCCAATCAGCGCGGGGGATCTTCTTCTAGTGTAAGTCCCCGTCATTAATCTACAGGGCACGGCTTTCCTTTCATTCTGTCGTCGCTAGACAAGACTCATACATAGATACTAGAATACCGTAGCGGAAATGATGGAAATCTTCTCTGCACTTGTGACAGGATAAAAGACACGAATGTCTGCCTGCGGAAAGAGCGAAAGGTATAGAATACACGAAGAAAAAGGTCGGGTTTAATTACTGCAGAAGCGCTGATGCATAGAATCTCAATTAAAAAACAAACCTCGTTGTCGTGTCTAGGCGCTGAAACCCGGCCCATTCCAAACGATTCATTTCAATCAAATCAAAAGTCGTCGCACCTTCTGGGAAATCTGAACCCACCCAGCCAGATTTCCCTTTTAGGCACTAATTGACTCGATTGGGCATTTATTGTTTAATCATCAATTGACACACAACCTTGCTCGATGGCCGCTTGACTCTTCCGGCCCTGACCTCAAGCATGAATTCTAGATGGATTTTAACTCACATCGACATCAGAGGGGTTCATTTAGGACCTCCTACAATCTTACGTTGATTACTCTTCTATGCCACACATCGGAAAGCCATCCTAACTAATTCAGGTCCAAAGAGCCGCTAGTCTAGGATAACAGTACGAGTGAGATAATGGCACCCAACGTCATTCCACAATCATGATTGTAGTTAATTGAATTTTGAACTGCATTTGTGCGGAAAACGGTAGGTCATCGAAGCTGGGTACCAACATAATCTGTGTTTTGTTCGTTAGTGGTTGGAGAACGATAGTCGGATGGCTGTTGGGCGTAAACTGACTCCAGCTGAAACCGGGCTTCGAGCTAAGAGCAAAACAAATACCAATGAGTCACCCTCTGTTCAATATTGATTTAATTTTCAATCTGCAGAGTGCACCTGCACCAGGAGAGTGCACCTGTACAAGTGGATTTGAACTGATGGCACATTGAAGAAGTTGTCTAAAGGGGAGGTTTGATATGGTCGATAGTCAATCTACTAACGACTTAGGTTGTTGAAAAGTCAAAGTTCTCTTTACAATAAGAAACGAATGATAAACTCAGCAGCAACCTACAATACTGAAGTTTTCCCTCTCCGAGCAGGTGAAAATAACTGGCAACCTAAACATGGTACTGATGAGCCTGGCATATTAGTTAAAATTCGAGTTACAAACTAATAAATAATGCAGTTATTATAATAACGTAAGGATAACCGATGCTTTTTTTGATGCCAAAACACCATAACTTGTTATTTAAAAGGTCTTCTAATACCAATTCAATCACATTTTCTTATTCTGGTATTTATTTGATATTTTACAAAATATAAATACAGGGTGGATGTGGGACACAATTCGTGCCAAGGACATGAACCCCCCCCCTCAACGCACCGGAGCCAAGGTCCATCGAAAAATACTGGGCTATTATGAAGCAGACACTACGGAAGCATCCCAAAGAGGTCAAATCTGAGGAATACATGATGAAAAAGTGGGTTTCCTTACAGAAGAAGCTGCAGCCAGATGTTGTACAGAATCTAATGAGTGGAGTTAAGCGTAAGATACGAGCGTACGGTTATGGTATTAAACATTTTGTACGACCATTTTCCACAGAGATGGCGCTGTTCCGCTGGTAGGAAGTGATAAAAATCCCCATTTTAAAATTGAGAGAAGTGGGAATAATTCGGTGCATATTCAGGTAACAAAAAATTGAACGACAACCTAAAGAAATGAATCAGGGACTTTGTCGTTCAGTTTTTTCCCGCAAATTATTGTTAAACAAGCAACGATTAAATAAAAATGATTTTTCCCCATATAGTTTTACATGATTTACTACCAGCTCCCAGAGAGCCAAAAAATTCAAATTTGAGAGAGAAAATTTGCACTCACGACCTCAATCTCTACCCCAGTCGGCGCCGCCGGGATGTTCTTAGGCATAACATCTCTGATCACGCCTTCCTTCGGATGGGAAGTAAAGCCGTTGGTCCCCGGTTCATGAGTTGATGGGTCGATAGGTAGGGTCCAGGTGTGGGAGCTGCCTTCCTGCCACGTCGGTAGCATTGGTGCTCAGCGCGGAAAACAAGATCGACGGAAAAAACAAACCAAAGGAAAAAAAAACCTCAATCTCTCAACATGGCATGTATTTTGTTGACACTCGATTTGTGATTTCCCTTTCACAGATTACAAAATAGAGAACCTGACACTACAAAACATGTCTGGTACATCTATATATGCATTTGCTTTAACATTTGAAGTCCGTCCTTTTTTACATATTCTGCGCAAAAGATACTTTATGCCCCGCCCCATACATAAAATTTGGCGGGAAATTATGTGAGGGGTGAGCTATTTTGTGTGCAGAATGTGTAAAAAAGGAGGGACTTCGAATAATAATCTAAATGCATATATAGAGGTACCAGACATGTTTTGCACTGCCGTGTCCTCTGTGAACAATTATAGGAAAACAGATTGTGTCTAGTTTCCGATAGATGTCATCGCAAACAACAACAGTGACATCTGATGGAACATGAATGCAGAAGCTTGACAAAATGATTAATTGAAGGTGAATAAAATAAATATGTCAAAAGCTTACTAATGGGTTATATTTTAATGTCTGAAAGTTGGAAAAGGATCGGCCAACTAGGTAATTTTCTACAGCGTTTTTTGCGTGATGCAATTTGATGTGGGACACCATTCAATATTCATTACAAGGTCTTATACCATAAGCATACCAAAATATGGTATACTTTCACATTAATATATTCATATGACATCGGTTAGTTATCGGTTCCTGCTGGGGTCGTTAATTTGACGTACCATAAAATTGGATATGTTTGATAATGCGGGTAACTTTAACCTTCCTTCATTGTAGAATCCGTACCCTTTCCTCGACCAAATCCTTTTGTCATCCGTAGATCTACCTTTATTGAACTTAAACTAAACGATAATTTCGTACCGGGTTCGCCCCCGGTCGACTACTCGCGACGGTGTACTTTTTAGACTAAATTATTTCCTATATTTACATTTCTATCTCCAAATCCTACTTTCCACATTCTTCGACGAGAAACTCTCTCCTTCTCCGTGCAGTTCGTGCGTAGTAGTGACTGACCACGGCGAATCGGTTCACTACCACTAGCCACCATACTCAACCGATTGGTAGCACCTTGTAGTACCTAAACCCCAGTCAGTGCGTTTTAATTGGCTGCATCCGCTGTGTTTCTTGTCGCTCGCAAACATTCTCACCCACCCTGAAGTTACCGGGGAAACTTCTGAAAGTAAAGAAAGAAAAGAACTCCTCTCGACGCACTGGACCACTGACTCAATTTTGATCCCCCTGATTTTTGGTTTTGGTGACGGTAGTAAACACAATTTTGCTACCGGACGTTTCATCGAACCGGTTGATGTCCGTACTGTAACGACGCGAGTGACTCCATCGTCGCCTGGGTGAAGTTCTTGTATATGGCCAATAATAACAAGTCTGCCGCTTTGAATTTCTACTGCTGGCTACTAATGTTTTGATCGTGATTGAAGTTGCGTTAAATATTCGTGACGCCAACTTATCCAGAAATCTCGCAGCTGCCGCTGCACCAATTGCCATCGAGTGAGGCGATTCATTTGGACATCACGTAAATCTGGATCTGGCATGGTAAGCAGTGAACCTCCAGTCAAGAAGTGTGCTGGTGTTAGCGCTTATAATTCTAGAGGATCGTCATCGATAATGATGTCAATGGTCTCGAATTCATGCATCCCTCCACCTGTGCTAAGAGAGTGACGAAATCTTCTTGCGACACTTGATTGCCATCGAGAACTCGCATAAAGTGGTACTTCGCAGAACGTACCGCTGCTTCCCATAATCCACCGAAATGTGGGGCGCTCGGAGGATTGAAATGCCCAAAAATGCCTTCATTCGCACATTCTTTTGACACTGTCTCACGATGTTCTTTGCCTTTCAGTAACGCGATCAGATCCTGAATTTGATTCCTGGCACCAACCAAGTTTGTACCATTGTCCGAGTAGATATCCGTACTCCGTCCTTGGCGCGCAAAGAATCTTCGTAACGCTTGAAGAAACCGTTCTGTCGACAAATCAGAGACGAACTCCATATGAACTGCTTTCGTTGCCATACACACGAAGATTGCAACGTAGCCTTTGGTCGGTTGTCGTCCAGGTCCTGCTCGGGTCCTGATATCGTAGAAATCGACACCAGTCTTGGAAAACGGTCTCGAAACCGTAGCTCTAGCAGCCGGTAGCTCACCCATTTGTTGCTGGATGATCAACGGTCTCACTCGAAAACAACGCTGGCACTGACGAACAACGTTTCACGCAAGATTTCTACCACCTAGTGGCCAATATCGTTGCCGAACCGTATCCAAAAGTAGTTGGGGCCCAGCGTGCAGATGTTTGTGATGATAGAAGCGTAAAACGAATTCCGTGAATGAATGACGAGCGGGTAAAACCATCGGGTGTTTAGTGGACCCTACACAGTTGCTTGATTGACAATAATCGTATTGTCAATACATTCTATATTGACGTCAATACATCGGTATTGAGCATTTCCAGCCCAAAACGCAAACCGGTTGGTCATGAGTGTTTCCGATTTGAATGAAACATTTCTCACGTGTTCGCTGCTACTAATGGTTGCATTTTTTATTTAAATATGATTTTTTCCTCCAGAGTAACTTTTGAAAAGGGCGTATAAAAAATGGATTATTTTTTTTTTTCAAAAAATCATAACATGAAAACTATTGATCTGATCAAAATGGCATATGAGAAGAAGTTTTAGGTAGTTAAATTATCTTTGCGGAAAAAAATACACTGAAAGAAAAACTTAGTAAATTAGTATTTAAAAAACGTAAAACGATGATTATCTCAAAACACCCCCCCTTCGATCTTTATAATTTTTTTTTTCAAGAAAACTGAAAAAATGTCCTAATATTTGGTGAAGAGTGTATACTGGTAACTTTCTTAAAAAAAAAATTATAATTTTTGAAATTTTTGTTGGTTTTTACAAGTTGGTGAAATTGCATATTTTTTAGTAAAATAGTAATTTATTTGGATTCTACGCATAATTTTCAAAAACATTGCATATAAAAACTTTTTTCCTAAGTCCAGCCGTTCTCAAGTTAATGCAATTTAAAAAAAAATAATTATAATAATTTTCTACATTTTGGGCCATTTTCAAATGTTAGTCGTGATGTCCAGCAACGAGATGTTTTTCCATGAATATATATTAAAAAACAGACAATTCATTCTCAAGTATGGTAGCTGTCAGACTTACCCGTTTCTATTTAGACGCAGCGGAAAAGAAACAAGTTTATAAGTACTACTCAACTACTAATACTCTCAAATATACCCAAATAATCAACAAACAAACTCATGTGACTTTTTTCTGTCCTCTATTAGTTGTATACCTGGATAGAATTGTGTATGTCATAACAGAGGCTCAAAACATAAACAGGTAAACAAATCGACAGTGAGCATTCATAAGGGCGTACAAGCGATGATCGATTCTCTTCATCGATTTTCTCTTTTGTTATTAACTCGCTAGATTTAACGTTTATCGGTACGTTTGTTGTTGCTTTTGATAGCCAGTACAACCTCTTACAACTCTGCATTGAACAAATTCTAAAAAATTGTTTCGCTTAGCTGGAGCAAAGAGAAAAACGATGAAGAGAATCGATCATCGCGTATACGCCCTTATGCATGCTCACTGTCGAAATATGTTATTAAACCTGTAATTGAGATAAATTCTCTACGTACTTCTCTGACGTATACCATATTGTGCCTTAAGAGCTCATCCCGCGATATCACAACTACATAAAAAGGCACCCCGTGGAGGCTTCTTACACTCACACTTAAAAAAGTTTGCTAT